>NC_134575.1:3962500-4310000 GCF_050947875.1 Dermacentor variabilis | reverse complement strand
CCCGATCTCGCTTCGAAAAGTAATGAGCCTATAAAATCAGGAAGCGACGTTCCCGTCGCCGGCGCTCCTCAAGCAAGGGTGTTGTCTCTGCGACGCGCATGCTACTTCCTACAACACCACCTGCTCTTCTGCACCCAGGCCAGACTCTGTGGAAAGGACCTCGAAGAACAAAGCCACTGAGAAGACCACATCTGCAGAATCTTGGCCGGCTCTACCGAAACGACAGCATCCACCGACCGAATCACAGCAAAATTTTGCTGCACAACCCCCGACGTCTACTGTCAGTGATTTATGCGACCAAGACAGGCAGGTGGCTGATATGCTGCACTCGCTAATTATTACAATGCGCATCATACTGAACAAGCTGCAAACCCCAGCAGCTCGAACTGCTTTGCAAATACAGGATGCACTAAATCCAGTGCTTGCTAGCATCGTTTAAGCATCATGGCTCGACCAATAGTCCCCTTCCGCACTGAAGTTAAAGGTGCGTCGATCTTTCAGTGGAATGCTAGGGGTCTAAGGACCCGTACAGCAGACTTTCGCCAATTCATTTTTACAAATCGCTTTCCCATACTGGTCATTTGCGAACCAAATACACCAACTCCACTCAGACTGTCCGGTTACGAATCTTTCGTCTCGGCCACATGCAGTGCGAGCACGAAAGTAATCATCTACATCCGCACCTACTTTACATATGTCGCTAATGCGGTAGAGCCTCATGACGACAACGAGTATGTCTGCCTCAATATCCAAAAGAAGGATGTGTCATTCACACTAATTGGAGCCTAAAATATCCCCAGCGGGTCATTTTGACGTCGAACGACTCAAGAAAATATTACTGATGAATAATGGCCCCTGGATTATCACAGGTGACTTCAACGCGATCACCAGCTATGGGGAAGCACAAAGATTGATTCCAAAGGCAGGAGTCTCGCCTCATTTCCTGCCGACCATGATTTGTGCTGTGTGAATGACGGCAGCCCTACGTTTTTGCGATGCACGACCTATAGCAGCAGCTTGGACTTAACTTTGGTGTCACGGCGCTTTGCCCCGAGCATCCGCTGGTTTACGGGCATTGAAACGCATAGAAGCGACCATATTTCAACACACATAAATATTAGAGGAGTTGAGCAACGTTCCTCTACTGTCTTGCGTACAGTTGATTGGACAAAGTTAAAGGAGGATATGGATGACGCATGTCGGGAAGGCCTTCCACACACTATCGAAGATGCAATCGCAGAGGCATTAAAAACATCCACCTGCTCGCTCAAAAGGCCAGCAAGGCGAACAGACTTGGACATGGAACTGGAGAGGCTGCGTGCGGCACGCCGACAGGCGGAAAGGAGGTATCGGCGTACGAAGTGTGTCTTGGATCTGAGGGCTTGACGACGCATACAGAAGAAGGTCCAGCATCGTATGGATAAATTGGAGGACAAGCGATGGAAAACTTTCTGTCAGTCGCCTGATCCCCGAAAATCGCTCTCGCACATATGGCGAACGGTTAGGGGCCTTCGCTCATCTCCGCGTCAAAGGAAGCCCTTTGCTGCTCTGGCCCTCTACCAACTCCGCTCGGAACTTCAAGTGGCTGAAGAGTTCTGTGCACGGATTGCTGGGTCCGTGGCCATCATTAGTGATGCCGCATTGTATGACATCCCTGAGGCACGTGTACCAGAAATGAACGTGCTCTTTTCACTCGAAGAGCTGCTCGATGTTTCGTTGGCGACCTGCAGGCGTTCTTCGTCACCAGGACCTGATGGCATCACGTATGCTGCCCTATCCCACCTTGGACATGACGTACGTGATGAGCTGCTCAGCTACTACAATGAGTCTTGGCAGAACGGCGCCATTCCTAGACAATGAGAAACGATCTGCTTGATCCCCATTCTGAAACCTGGAAAGTCTCCGCTTGCGCTTTCATCATATCGTCCGATTGCGCTTTCGAGCTGCGTCGGTAAAGTGATGGAAAGAATGATTCTTGCTCGCTTGGAATGGTACCTAGAGCGATTCAACATCTATCCGGACGCCATGACAGGCTTTCGTCGAGGTCGCTCGTCCATTGACAATGTCATTCACATCGTAACCTGGGCCCAAAATCAAAAAAGCTTCAAGCACATATCAGTGGCACTTTTTCTAGATATAAAAGGAGCATACGACAACGTCGCCCATGAGGCCATACTAAACTCCCTTGAGGTTGTTGGAGTTGGTGGCCGGATGTATCAATGGATTCGGGACTATTTGACTGAGAGGTGCTTTTTCTTTCAGACTGACAGACGGCCCAACTTCGGAACATTACACCTGCCGTGGTGTGCCGCAGGGTGGGGTGTTGAGCCCCATTCTGTTCAACCTCGTCTTCGTAGGACTAGCGGAGTACCTACCGCAGTCAGTTCACGTCTCAATATACGCCGACGACATTTGCATCTGGGCTCCTGCGGTGACTTGCCCTCAGGTACGAGTCAGGCTTCAGCGGGCGGCAACCATGATGGCATCTTATCTCGGAGAACAAGGCGTCAGCGTGTCTACTGAAAAGTGCGCATTGGTTGGCTTTACGCGCAAACAAATGACATCGTATCCTGTTTCAATCAATGGTTAAGCTGTATCCTATGCTAAGACACATCGCTTTGTGGCTGTAATCGTTGACCGCAACCTCTCGTGGAGCCCCCACTGCGTCTATCTAAAGAAGAAATTTGGTGCCATTGCTCAGGTCTTTAAATTTCTCGGCGGGAAAACTGGGGCGCACCAGTCCGTTATGTGATGCAGCTCTGCAGGGTACTGTTTCTCGGACTCCTACGTTACCGTCTACCAGTGTTGTCAAATGGATGCAAGACGAACTTTCGAGCTTTGGAGAGCATACAAGTTCAAGCCCTACGCACGTGTTTAGGGCTGCCTCGGTGCACGTCAACAGCCGCAACAATTGCTATCGCTGGGGACCATATGATCCAGACACACGTAGCTGTCGACTCTCTCAGAGCGCACATTCGCCATCTGTCAAGGATCCCCGACCATCATTTGGCCTCCCTACCAGCCGTGAGACCTCAAGCGACCTTTTCAAGAGTGATCAACACTCATAAAGAGTGCATACCGTCATATTTTACACCGGCGACGAAGCCTTCATCTCCCCTGTGGTGCCTACAACAGCCTCAAGTGAATTTTGCTATTCCTGGAATTACAAAAAAGTCCGATCATACATCGCCAGCTCTGAAGCAACTTACACTCCCATTACTGCAGCAGACGTATCAGGACCACATACATATATGTACCGATGGTTCGACCTCCCGTACGAGCTCAACTGCCGCATTCGTCGTTCCAGCCAAGAAGGTTACAGTTAAATTCAAATTGTCGCATACGACTACATCTACATCGGCAGAGCTTGCAGCTCTCCATGCCGCTATGATGTACATCAGCGATGAGCCAACAGAGAAATGGGTCGTATTTTGTGACTCTAAGGCAGCCCTTCACAGCATCAAGTCTGCATTACGTCACAGAACTTACGAGCAGATGACATCTGACATCAGGGAAGCGCACCACCATGCTCTGGAAAGACGGCACACCATCATACTTCAATGGATTCCTGCTCACTGTGGCATCGGCGGCAGCAACCTAGCTGACAAGGCTGCCCGGTCTGCCCACGCAGATACCCAGACGTGTTCAATACCTTTGGCGAGGTCGGAAGCTGCCAGAGAACTTCGCGTACATGCACGCAAAAAGTCGCAAGATCTCTGGAGTTCAAGTGCCTACAATTGCCGATTATATAAACTGGACCCCACGCTACGGCTACAACTGCCATCTAGCCTTTCCCGCGGTGAAGCAACCTTGCTGTACCGCCTGTGGCCGGGAGTGGCGTTCACGAACTCATACTCCTATCGTGTGGGAATGGCCGAGAGCCCGATGTGTGATTCCTGTAGGTGCGAGGAGACCATCGACCATTTATTGTGTACCTGCCCCCGCTACGATGTACAACGCCTCTCTCTGCGGGAAACTTTACACCGACTGGACTTAAGACCATTCAACGAGTCAAAGATACTCGGACCGTGGCCACACCCGTCACTGGCACGAAAAGCGAATCGTGCATTAGTGCAATACTTGAAGTGCACCGGCTTACGAGACCGTCTATAGTGTCCCTGTGCATAGCGTCCCTCCAACACGCACTCAGTGCTCATTTCTACCCTTTTCCTCTTTCTATTCACCCTTCCCCCACCCCCAGTGTAGGGTAGCAAACCGGGTGCTCTTCTGGTTGACCTCCCGGCCTTTCCTATGCTTGCTTTTTTCTCTCTCTTCCAATGAGCTTCCCTTTGAGTTACCATAAATGGTTTCTTTCCTGATTTCGTATTTTCCTCTTAAGTAGTTACTCATGGCAGGTTTATTTTCCATTGCTGCCACCAATGAAATTATTTCAACCTCTCTGACTTTCCGCTTGACCTTCTTTGTTGCTGTGTTGTTCACCCTACAGGCCGCATACTTGCTGGTAAGCTTCCTGGTTATTTTCCTCCACTGTGATTTAATGTTTTTCTTGTACAAATACTTCGGCACTCTCCCAGCCCATTTATTTTCTTCCGTATTCCTCAGTCGTTCTTCATAATCAATTTTATTGTGAGCTTCTCTCGCTTCAAAACTAGTCCAACCCATATCACCCTGCACAGCTTCAGTGGTACTCTTCCCGTGAGTGCCCAATGCGAGGCGACCCACTAACCTTTGGTTCCCGTCGAGTCCTGATTGTACCAGCATTTAAAGCAAACAACCGCATTTCCGAAAGTAAGTCCTGGTACCATTACACCTTTCCACATACCTCGGAGGACCTCGTACATATCGTATGCCCATAGCGCTCTGTGCTTCATTATGGCTGCGTTTCTCTTCCCCTTTACTGTTAGGGTTTCTTCCGGTGTTTCCATATATCTATTGCCTTCGTTTATCCATATATCAAAGTATATATATTGAGTTACCCGAGGTATTTCTTGGCCTTGTATCTCCACTGTCTGTTCACTGTTTTCATTGAATACCATAACGCCTGATTTTCTAACACTAAATTTCAAACCTAAATTGTTGCCTTCCTGTCCTCAGATATCAGCCAGACGTTGCTAATCACTTTGCTTGTTAGCTAGCAACACAATGTCGTCCGCATAAAATAAACCTGGGAGTTGCTGCTCTACTACTGTACCCGCCTGTTTGAATGAGAGATTAAACCCGATATTATTTTCTTTTAGCACCCTCTCCATCCTCACCATGTAAATAATAAACAGCAGCGGGGATAAAGGGCACCCCTACCTCAGTCTCTTGTTGATATGAACTTTCTCTTCGCTCCTCATCCCTTCCCATTCAACGCAAACGGTATTTTCCACGTAAATCTCTCTCAAAAGCTGTATACAATCGTTACTTAAGCCTCCCCTGCCAGAATATCCCCCAAAATGTTGCGGTCTACGTAGTCGTAGGCTCCTGTAGCGTCTAAAAAGGCCACATACAACGGTCTGCTTTCTGCTTTTGATATTTCAATACACTGACTAAGAACAAACAAGTTATGATCCAAACGCCTACCTATTCTGAAACCATTCTGAAGCTCTCCCAGAATGCCATTATTCTCTGCCCATGCTTGAAGCTTTAATTTGAGTGCCTGTATATTACCGATGTAATGGTCAACGGTCTATACGAGTGAATTCTGTCTTTCTCCCCCTTACCTTGATAAATTAAATTCATTCTACTTTGTCGCCAACTGTCAGGTATTCGTCTATCTTTTAAAGTTTTTTCCACTGCTTTCATCAGAGCATCCTTACTTTTTGGTCCTAGTTCATTTATCAGCCTAACAGAAACCTCGTCTAGCCCTGTGGCTGTGCGCTTAGGAATTTTCTTTTCCGCTTTCTTCAAGTTTAAATTTGTCAGCACCAGCTCCTTTTCCATTAGGGTCTCTTTTATGCTCTTCGATGCTTCAAATACAACCTCGTCATTGCCTTGGAAAGATTCGGCTGTTACTTTTCGGATGTAATTTATTGCCGCTTCTTCTTCCAGTCTGTTTTCATCTTCGTCTATGATATGTTGCTGTATTGTTGTTGACTTCCTGCCTAATAATTTTATGTGGTTCCAAAATATTCTAGGTGCGGCCTTCTTTTTCTCACCTATTTCTGACAACCAACGTTCACTTTCACCTTTTAATTTTACTTGCAGCAGTATTTGAACCATAGACTTTTTCTCCCGGTATATTTCCCATTTACTGGTTACTTCATCCTGCTGCAACTGCCCCTTCTTTGCCTGCCTGTGCTCTCGAGACGATTTCTGCCATTCGGCGATCGCTTCTCGTATCTCCTTGTTACACCAGCTTTTCGGTTTCTTTTTTCCTTTCCACCGAACATGTTGTTTCTCTTTCAGTATTTATGTCGTTATTACACTTAGAAGCTCACCATATTCCCGCTCTTTACTTGGCCATTTGCCAAGTGCTTCCTGAGCTCTAGCGGCTATATTTGCTATTTCTTCAGAGTTCAAATTTTGACTGGCCATTGTGCTCTCCTTGCTCTCTTTCCCAACAACATATCCCATTTTCGAAATGATGCGTTTATGGTCACTTCCTATGCTGCTAAACCCTTCCTCATCGATCACCATTTCTCTCAACGTGTCATGAATTCCTTCTGTCATCAGACAGTAATCAATGGTCGATTGCCGGTTTCCCACTTCCCACGTGATCTGTCCTTCACACTTAGGCCCTATATTCACGATAACGAGGTTATTCACGATAATGAGGATAACGATAACGGGATGCGCAGAGGCGAGCGCCATCTGGTGGTGTTGCGAAACCCCAGCGGCACGTGCGGAAAGACCATCGCGGCAGCGCCAGGGTGGAGGGGGGGGGGGACGGGGGGCGTCGGGAGAAGCGCCAAAAAAGAAGCTTCGCTTTAAGACGAGGACAAGCGCTCTCGGCAAGCTGAAACAGTTTTATGATAGACACCTCAAATGGCCATGGCCAGCATTTCTAGTGGTTCCGAATTTGACATTGAGAGTGTGAATGCTGATAGTGGTTTATCAGCCCCAATTTCAGCCCACAACTCTGGTTCCTTAACGGATGACCTCGCGGAAATGACTGCGCCTGACATCACCTCGGCACAGGCCACGGACATACGTCTCCTACTTCAATCGTACAGTGACATCTCTGATTTTGGCAACAGGCCAAACATCTGTTGTTCACCACCGTATAAACACTAGAGACACGAATCCTATTCGTCGGCGTCCCTATCGTGTATCGCACGCTGAACGTCGAGTCATCCAATCGGAAGTGGACAAATTGCTCCGCAAAGGGGTGGGGTCATCGAGCCATCAGCGAGCCCTTGGGCTTCGCCTGTAGTCGTTGTGAAAAATAAAGATGGCACCTGGCGTTTTTGCGTCTACTATCGCGACTTAAACAAGATCACGCTAAAAGATGTTTACCCTCTCCCACGCATCGATAACGCCTGAGACTGCTTGCACGGAGCTAAATACTTTTCTTCCATCGATCTTCAATCCGGCTACTGGCAGATTTGAGTTGATGAAATGGACCGCGAGAAGACGGCCTTCATCACGCCGGATGGCTTATATCAGTGCAACGTCATGCCCTTTGGCCTATGCAATGCTCCTGCGACATTTGGACGTATGATGGACTCTCTTCTGCTAGGCTACAAATCGACCACCTGTCTTTGTTACCTTGACGACGTTATTGTTTTTTCTCCCACGTTCGGCAGTCACATTACCCGACTCTCTGCCATTCTTGCGGTCTCCCAAAAATCCGGCCTCTAACTGAACTTCCCGGAGTGTCAATTCGGGCGCCGTCAGATTACGATTTTGGGACACCTCGTTGACGCATCCGGTGTCCGACCAGATCCGGAAAAAGTTCGCGCCGTACGCAGTTTCCCTGTGGCGCGTTCTGCTTCTGACGCGCGCTGCTTCGTCGGCCTGTGTTCTTACTTTCGCCGTTTCGTCAAATACATCACCGACATTGCTTCGCCTTTGACAGATCTTCTAAATAAGAACACGCCGTTCACATGGGGCCCTGAGCAAGCTTCTCACGCGTTCGCCGCTCTCGTCGGGTTTGTGACCACCCCTCCCATAGTGGCAAATTTGATCCATCTGCACCAACCGAAGTCCACACTGACGCAAGCGGCCACGGCATCGGCGATGTTCTCGCTAAACAGCAAAATGGTATCGAGTGCGTGATAGGTTACGCCACCCGCATGCTGTCACCTGCCGAGAGAACTTACTCCATCACCGAGCGGGAGTGCTTGGCTTTAGTTTGGGCTGTCGCCAAGTTCCAGTCATATTTTTACGGCCGCACGTTTTCGGTCGTTACAGACCACCACGCATTCTGCTGGCTGTCTTCCCTCCGGGACCCGACAGGACGGCTTGGTCACTGGGCTTTGCGGCTCCAGGAATTTTCACTTATTGTCACCCCGTGGATCCCCCTGATCCTGCTGCACATGATCCGGTGACCTGCGTGATGGCTTTTACTGATATGGCGGACATGGGCGCTGAACAACAATACGACGAATGCTTACAGTCCATCATCGCCCGAGTGGAATCTGGCCGTGCCGCATGTTCGTGTTGTACGACGGCATCTTCTATCGCCGCAATATGAACCCTGACGGCCTTGAGTTGCTTTTTGTCCTTCCTCGTCATCTGTGATCCACCACTCTCGAACAACTTCACGATGGACCGAACGCGGGCCACCTTGGAGTTCTGCTTACATACGACCGTGTACGGCGCCGGTTCTTCTGGCCGGGTCTCTACCGCTCCGTGCGTCGCTATGTCGCAGCTTACGAATTGTGTCAGCACCGGAAGAAACCTCCATTGCCACCTGTCGGACGACTCCATCCAATTGAAGTTCCCTCTGAACCGTTCTTTCGCATACGCCTTGAACTGCTTGGCGCTTTTCCGACGACGACTAGAGGGAATAAGTGGATCGCCGTCGCTACTGATTACACGACATGCTACGCGATAACAAAGGCGTTGCCGACTAGTTGCGCAACCGATGTCGCCGATTTTCTCCTTCATGACGTTATTCTCCACGATGGTGCGCCTCGACAGTTATTTACAGACCGTGGCCGCTCGTTCTTGTCTCGAGTTCTCGACGACCTCCTCCGCTCTTGTGCCACTGAGCACAAGCTGTCCACCGACTACCACCCACAAACGAACGGTCTTACGGAACGTCTCAATCGAACAATCACAGCGATGATGTCGATGTACGTCTCCAACGATCAACGCGACTGGGACACCACGCTGGCCTACCTGACGTTCACGTATAACTCGTCCCGACATGACACCGCAGAATATTCACCCTTTATCTTTTGTATGGTCGTGACCCCACATAGCCGTTTGACACCATCCTCACTTTTGTGCCACATGTTGCAACTAAGTACGCTCGTGAAGTCATCGATCGCACTCACATGGCACGTCAAGTCTCCCGATCTCGTTTATTAGCCACGCAGCATATACAAAAACAGTGTTATGACTGGTGCCATCGCGATGTTAAGTTCTCACCGGGTGCTTGGGTTCTTCATTAATCCCCACCTCCTGGGGTTGGTCTCTTCCAGAAGCTTCTTTCTTGCTACACAGGGCCTTATGAAGTCCTACGTCAAGTTAACGACGTACATTACGAGATTTCGCCGCTACAGTTTGATGCATCCTCAAGTCCAACGTCTGTTGACGTCGTGCACGTTTCGTGGCTGAAGCGATACTTCGCTCGCAATTCTTCGCCTTCCATGCACCGACACGGCGCTTCACCACCCAGGGGTCCTGTTACGGAAGGTTGAAAGAAGACAGAGGAAGAAGAATATCGAGAGACGCTGGCTGCTGCGTGTTCTTGGTGGTCAGTCATCTTATGCACTCTGACTCATCCTGTATATATATTGTAAACATGGTCTTTATATACTCCCAACATCCCCGTAACAATATAGCAGACGACTCCACCGATGGCTTATAGTAATCTGCGGAGTTGAGTTGAGAACTTGAGACTCCCTATTCGAGAAATAATGCGTCGTACTGCGATGAAGAGGACGCCGTCACTGCCTTGTATTTTGTACGACACGAGTCGTGAGTTGGTAAATTGACATCGGCTGAAATGCATGGCTGGTTGCAGCATAGGCGTTTGAGTCAACTGCGTCGCGAAATGCACATGAAAGTACGATCAGCGTAGGTGATTTATTCCTGTTAATATGTCATACCTTAACTTTCATCTTAGCTTGACTACAGTGTACGTTATGGAAGCAAATTGTCTTTAAGCATGTCAAGCTATGCGTGAGGTATTCTGCAGATTTGGACTGTGTTCCACGCTTTGTGCAAACTATAGGCGCCGTAGTTGCTTTGTCTCGCGCTGCTAAGCACGAGATCGCGGGATCAAATCCCGGCCACGGCGGCCGCAAGGTGTGGAGGCGAAGTGCCAAAACGCCCGTGTACCTTGATATAGGTGCACGTTAAAGAAACCCAGGTGGTCAAAGTTAATCCGTAGTCCCCCACTAAGGGATGCATCATAATCAGATCGTGGTTTTGGCGCGTAAGAATCTATAATTATCTTTCGAGCGAAATTCTAAAGCAGCAATATTAAAATATCCCAACGTTATTAGATAGCGCTTGGCGGCGATTAACTGTAGAGATGCCATTTCGGAGCATTTGCGAGCGGCATTATTCATCACTGCCTGTTATCGCGGCGCGTATGTCTGTATCTCTTCCTTCCAGTGATCATCGCCGCAGTTATAGCCTGTTCACGCCATTGCTTTACAGCGAAGCTGTTAAGAGGAGTTCTCAAACAGTTCCGAAAACGTAACCGGCTCCAGAAAGGGCCGTGGGTTTCAGTCCGCAGCCCTCAACGTCTGTAATCTTCAGATTACAATGTTGAAATAAAGTGATTTGATTTGACTTAATTTGATTCTCCTGCGGCGGTGGCGTAGTCGGGATCCAATGTCAAACTGCCAACGCACAAATGGCAATGCATTACGAAGACATGGATGAAGGGAATACTTATTACTTTTACTAATAACATCGTTATTAATATTGTTACACAAAGGAGCTGCTTTATCATTCCAAATGCCGAGCCAACTAGCACTAGCTTCCATCACAGTAAGCAAAGGAGCCTCCGTCCAGGTCGTTGGTGAGAACGCGCAGCCGGGCACTGGCGTCGGTGTAGTTGGTGTAGCGAATACAGGAACATGTGCCGCATGCAGCAGAGGATATGCAGGAGTGCTGAGCTCCGATATAGTGGACCACTTGAAAAGGCTCGGGTATAGCGAAGAAATTGCGCTGGGTATATAGTGGAGTGTTTGCAAAATAGGGTAGCCTCCTGGGCGGCAACAATCCAGACAGTAGGCCTTCCGGTAGGTGTGTGAACTCCCTTAAACAGCTTCGCTTTCTTTTTATGTACGAGTTGGTCAACTTAGCATGCACCTGCGAAAGTTCCTGTTTTCTTTGCGCTTAATATGATACTTACGGTAGTCTTTACGTGTAGATGATGTCGCTTGACATTAGTATTTATTTGATGGTCGACTGAATTTAGCCAGCCTAGCTCTGTTTACATAACGCGTTACCTATTCAATAACACTTGTCGGGCGAGTTGGTTCATACTGCGAGGAAATAAGTGTACAGCGTGAAATTCAACACAAGGACGTAGTCTGTGTTGAAGTTCATAAGTTTAATAGATGTGCCTATTCCTTGTGCATTTATACAAGGAACCCCGTGAAGACTCTTTACATACTGGCTGCCTCAACTACATGTCTGGCTTTTTCTTAGCCCGCATTTGACCGCTTGTAACTCAAGCTCAAGCATTTGCGGCAAACTACAACGATCACAGAAATGTACAGTTCTCACACTGATTTTCGTACTTTGGTCAGTTCTTTCGGGCCGGCAGCAGTCCCAGCTCCAGTCAGGCAATTACTCGCGGTTTCGGTTCCTCTGCATGCAGCAAGCACCCGAAGCACTTCAATAACGAACGTGACGATCGTGCGGTCATATTAAGCTAACATTCCATATTGAGCCTTCCATATTCATGAAAAGGCAAACTCCATGCAAAGGAAAGACGGTGAATAGCATTCGATAACTGTTTAAGCATCGCAAGTACGCGAAAACAACGAAAGCGCTCACTCTAAATAGGTTATCGCTGGTCAGGAAAAATAAACAGTGTATTAGGCTGTCCTTCACATTCTGTTATTGTCCTCTGTCAGTTGTCTTTGGTAAAGCACATGCCGCTCGACCCACGCACAGCAGAGCAGTTTGTGCCACGGCATTCGCGGGATTCACGCGCGTGGCGTACATGGGGCCCAGTGTGGCCGCGTGTTTAGCCGCAGGGGACACGAAAGGACTTCGCCGAATCTTCCTTGCCGCTGGCGAGTCCTGCGATGACCTTCTCCGGCTGTTTGCTGAAGAGCGAGTGTGCTTACTTTGAGGTTGCCTTCTTTTTTGTACAATGACTCTACCTATCACTTTGCGGACAGCAAACAACCCACCTACGACATGCAAACAAAGAAATAATATAAGTACGAGGAAAATTATGCGGAAACCACCCACGGTGGGAATCGGTTGAAGCAAAGCTTTCAGTTCTGTTTTCCAGGAGCGATGTTCTTGTTTAGTGACCATTTGCGGGACAGTATATAGGTGCACGACCAAGATCAACACAGTTTCATCGGTAAACGCTTCGCAGAACGACGCGCGGATCCCACTCGTAACGACGAAGGAATGGCAGCAATGGCGTGGCGATGACGGCGGGACAACGTAGTAGCAGCAGCGGTGATGTTAAACATTACGCAAAACGAAAGGAAACATATCCGACGTACGGAGCTGAGTGAGCGAAAGACAGTAAACGAGGTCTACATATACTCCTAGACGCACTGGAACATGCAGACCGAAAGGTGGTTGTAACAGCTGCGCACTATAATGAGCCCCGAAGAGGCACACGGGCTGACGATGTGGCTCCGGAAGAAGGGCAGACTGACGCGCTGATCACTATACTTAAGAATTTACTCCGTTTTCAAATTGACCTTCGGTTGTAATACGCACCCGATTGTGACACTCAGGAATAAAAAGAAATTTTGTTGTCCTTCATTCTTGACTTCGCTGTTTTTCATCGTAAGAATCGGAGAGAGAGCGAAGGGTATTGCTCCCACTCGGAAAGGACGATATATTCGGGCTACAGCAGACCGCGCATCAATCACCGTTGCTGTCGGATACCTTCTTGTCCCCCTTATCCTATACAGCCTGTATACTTCGCGGCCCTGCATGGCATTTGAGATACTGCTTTTCCTAAGCCACTTGCAGACGAATTCGGCCTAGTCCAATTGGTCTCTGCGATATAATTTAAGCAATGAACTTATGGAGCAGGCACAAACCTACAGAAGCTCGTACAGCTGCAGCAAAGTATGGGTAGCATTGCAGTACATAAATTTTTGACGCTATAATGATGACAACTTATTAGTATTGCGAATTTAGTTTCGCATTCGAACCAAACATGCTTGTTGTTTTTGGCAATTTTTTTCTGAGTAAGTAGTGAGCGTTAAACAGAGTGGCCGCATCTTCCACAACCTGTGCACATCCAGTAACTAACATTCCTGAAGCGGGAGTTGTACCTCAGGAGCTCATGCCTAAATTTATATATATTACAAGAAAAATACTGTGACTCGCACGCTCTCTATCGATTGTGATGAAGTTTCTGGCAACTAATAGAATTGTTAATTGAAATCACTGATTTTAACATATTTTCGATTCAGCGCCGCATTTCTTTAAAGTAACAAAGTACACGAACGCTTTGGCGAAATAACAGCATATTAAGAATTCAAAACAAGTCTATCGAACCGGAACTCAACGAAACTGGAGATTAACAGAAGAAAAAGATTTTTTTTGCCTGAAGCGAAACTAAACCATAACTTCAAATTTTTTTGCCACAACAGAAAAAAATATCAGAAAATAATAATGCTTTTCGCCTAAGGTAGGGGCCGCCTTACTTGAACATTTTTATCCACAGATTGCCTGCACTTCTGCTTAAAATACGCTGCCTCATTAGTAACACGCTCTTTAGCGTTTCGAATCGGGGGCCATTCAAGTAGCTGTCCAGTGTTGGGGGACTTGTATGTGATCTTTGAAGTGACGAAGCCGTTCCTATCTGGGTGGCAACTTTTTATCGTAATTATATGCAATTTTTTCTAGTATTTTACGTGCCAGAACACCGACCTGGTTATGAGGCACGCCGTAGCGGGACTCCAGAATAATGTTGCCTACCTGGGGATCTTTAACTTGCCCCCAATACACAGTACACAGGCGTTTTTGCATTTGGCACCCATCGAAATGCGGTCGCCGTGGCCGGTATTTGATACCGCCACCTCCTTCTTAGCAGCGCAACGCCAAAAGCCCTAGGTAACCACGGCGGGTACATGCAAATTGAAATAGACGCGAAAGAAATGAAATATTGCTTCTGACGTGTTGTTTCTTAAGTGTGGGTCTACAATGTGATTTTTTTACACTGACCTCTTGCGGCCCGAGTGACATGATGCGTAACTTATTTTTCAGTGTTTCCGTGCAGCATAGGAGGGCTGCGGAATGCTGCGGAAAGCAGTTTGATTCCTTTATCCCACTATGAAAAATTACAATCTCGTGGATTTATTATGTATGGAAACAACCTTCCTGCGCCCTTACTTTTCAGGAAATTTTGGAAATGGTGTAATCGTCAGCAGAATACCCTGAGTGCAGTCTTTTATTATTTTTGGTGTACTAAAGGGGTGTAGTGTGCGAAACAAACCCACTACGAAATTTATGGGTGATCTGGCACACCAACTTTTCAAGCAAGCAAAACGCCGTGCGCGCTTCTTTCCCACCGGTTTGTCCCAAGTTATGGTTCGATATGTAACCATAGTCATGTCACAGCAGGCTACGGTTGTCATCTTATTGCTTCATGTATATGGCGTCTCCGGTGGTGAAGTAACGAGACAGGGCTTTTCTTTTATTTCCTAATCTACGCGTCGCTATCTACCACTAATATGGTTTAAATTCTTTCAGTTCAGTGTGGTTTTATAGATCAACTACCAAGCGGCAGCGAATCATAGCGCGTCAGCCAATCATGGTTTTACAGGCGCACGCTCTTTCGGGTGTATCATCGGCTGCGACGCAATACTATACACAGTTAAGTACCGCACCGTTTTATGCCATAGCCCATTGGAGTAAACGTGCGCATGCAGAGCGATATGCTAAGAACACAACATTTACTGTGGAGGGGTCGAGCCTCAGTTGTGACGTGGATGGAGAAAACTAACTTTCTTTTCGCTTCTCATGCTATCCTGCTTTCTAGATATGACTGCTGGCTTTGCTTAGATTGTTTCAACTTGGTGATGGGGCTAGAGATAAACCGAAGAATGTGGCGTCAGCATATCATAGCATTCTATGAGGTAAAAAAACAAAAACATATGTGGCATGGCTGAGAGGTAACGCTTCCGACAGACAAACGGTAGGTCTGCAGTTCAAATCCTGCCTGGTTCTAACGTGAGGCTATTTTCTTCTTTTTCTCTTCACGCAAAGCATATTGCGATTTGTTCGACGGACAGCGTTGCCACTGGTAGACAACCAAATGACTGGCGGAAAAAAAGATGGCAGATATCGCTGTAAAAATGGAAACGTATGGTTCAATTTCGGCAGAACACCCATGGGGAGGGAAAGGGTGTAATTTCAACGCAGCATATTTAGGCGACACCCTCAAGTGACTGGTTTCGACAGCCCCTACCCGAAAAAAAAAAGCGTAACCCGCTGTCGTTGCTCAGTGGCTATGGTGTTCGGCTGCTGAGCACGAGGTCGCGGGATCGAATCCTGGCCACGGCGGCCGCACTTCGATGGGGGCGAGAACACCCGTGTACTTTGATTTAGGTGCACGTTAAAGAACCTCAGGTGGTCGAAATTTTCGGAGTCCTCCACTACGGCGTGCCTCATAATCAGAAAGTGGTTTTGCCGCGTAAAACCCTATAATTTAGTTTTTTTAAAAAAGCGGCGTCTGCTCCAAGCATACAAAAAAAAAAAGAAAAGACGGTCACCTTAGCAATCGCCAAAGAGGGTAAAGGCGAGTGCTTGCGAGCACAAGATACACCCATTAAATGTCCTGACATTCTCTTTCGAATGTGTTATTACTTTTTATTACTTGTTTTCTCCTACCAATGGTCGAGAGTTCGAGTGCATTAATTAACTCTGTATTGTTACGTAAGAAGACGCAGATGAAAAACTATTTACAAGTATATTTACAAGGCAATACGCCGCAGTTGGCCAAGAGGCAACAGCCCGCGCTAGCTTCCAATCGTCGTCGTCGTCTTCTTACTGCTCGGCTCTTCGTCATTGGAAATACTATCCCGTAGCACTACCCCCGGCGGCAAAAGCGCCGTCCCGGAGCGACTAAAGGACGGACTCTGAAGCAGTGTAGTAGCTCTTCAGCCTATTGACGTGCACGACATCAGTAGATGCCAGAGTAGATGACGAGGTTGAGCTCACAGGAACAATTTCGTACGTCACAGGCGTCACCTGGCGCAGCACGCGGTAGGGCCCTGTGTATCGGGAAAGGAGCTTTTCTGAAAGTCCGACGTGACGAGAGGGCGACCACAGGAGCACGAGTGCACCAGTCGAAAACTCTACGTCGCGGTGGCGGGCGTTGTACTGACGCTGCTGAGTTTTTTGCGAGGCCGTCAGTCAAGCACGGGCAAGCTGGCGTGCATGGTCGGCGAGGGCGATGGCGTCACACGCATACTCACTTGTTGAGACCGCAGCAGGAGGAGGTGCCGTGTCAAGGGGCAAGGTTGGTTCGCGACCGTAGAGTAGATAAAATGGAGAAAATCTGGCTGTGTCGTGCCGGGAAGAATTATAAGCAAATGTGACGTAAGGAAGGGCAATGTCCCAGTCGTGGTGGTCCTTTGAAACGTACTTGTACAGCATATCGGTAAGAGTACGGGTTAACCGCTCTGTCAGGCCACTGGTTTGAGGATGGTATGAGGAAGTCAGCTTGTGTTGAGTGGAGCAGGAACGCACAATGTCGGCGATAACTTTCGAGGGGAAGTTACGACCACGGTCAGTGAGCAGCTGTCACGAGGTGTCATGAAGTAAGATAATATCACGCAAGAGAAAGTCCTCGACGTCAGTGGCGCAACTGGTAGGGAGAGCCCGCGTGATAGCGTATCGGGTGGCGTAATCAGTTCCGACGGCTACCCATTTGTTCCCAGAGGATGACGTGGGAAAGGGACCGAGGAGGTCTAATCCAACACGAAAGAACGGTTCCAGAGGGGCAGTGATCGGCTGGAGATGACCAGCAGGTAGCACCTGAGGTGTTTTCCGATGCTGGCAGGTATCACAGGCAGCAACATAGCGTCGGACGGAGCGAGCGAGACCAGGCCAATAGAAGCGGCGGCGGACGCGGTCGTACGTGTGCATGATGGACTCCCTGCTTCACGGTTTCAAATGGTCCACGTGCCTGTGCGACTTGGACGACGTTATATTATTCTCCCCAACGTTCGCTACGCACCTCGAGCGCCTCTCGGCAGTCCTGGACGTTTATTGTCGAGCCGGTTAGCAACTGAACGCATCGAAGTGCCACTTCTGCCGTCACCAGATTACCGTCATTGGGCATCTCGCTGACGCGAACGGAGTGCAACCGGACCCCTAGGCGGGTCCGGTTGCCCACCGGCGGCAATAGGCGGCTTCAATCTCACGCCGGACGATGCTGGTAATATCGTCAGTGTTGTTGGGACGAGGAGCGTCGGCACAGGAAGATGTCGCTGGGGTTTTGGGCAAACGGGCAAACTGCTGGTCGATACGTCGGCTTTTAGCGAGCTCCAGGCGGCGGCACTCTTTTATAACTGCATCCACCGTCGCGACGTTGTTAAATACGAGCAACTTGAAGGCGTCATCGTCAATGCCTTTGACGATGTGGGATACCTTGTCTGACTCAGTCATGTGTGCGTCAACTTTGCGGCACAGAGCCAAGACGTCCTGAATGCACGTGACATAGGGCTCTGTTGACGTCTGCACACGGCCGGAAAGCGCCCTCTGCGCGGCAAGCTGGTGACCGTAGGGGTTGCCGAACAAGTCTCGGAGCTTTTGCTTGAGCGAATCCCAACTGGTGAGCTCATCTTCGTGCGTCCGAAACCAAACTCGAGGTGTGCCACCGAGGTAAAAGACTACGTTGGCGAGCAGGATAGTAGGGTCCCACCGGTTATTGCGGCTGACGTGTTCGTACAGGCTGATCCAGTCCTCGATATCTTCCCCATCTTTGCCCGAGAATACGCCAGGATCCCGAGGAGCAGGGAGAGTGATAGGTCGTCGAAGTGGCAGCAGGCCTCGGAGGCGGCTGAGTCGAGTTGTCATTGCCGGGAGCCATGAAGGAAGGCTCGACGTACCGTCCACTGCGAAGCTCCGTGACGAGGTACAGGGAACGTCCACCTCCACCAGATATGTTACGTAAAAAGACGCAGATGAAAAGCTATATACAAGTATATTTACAAAGTAATACGCCGTACTTGGCCAAGAGGCAACAGCCCGCGCTAGCCTCCAATCGTCGTCGTCGTCTTCTTACTGCTCGCCTCTTCTTCATTGGTAATACTATTCCGTACCAATATTAATTAACTGTGCCTTTTCGGCATCATTAGTGGCACCGATAGAACAGCGATATCCAATAAGCGATGTGGAAGACGACGACGAACGCGTGAGCAGTGGCACGAACACTTCGATTTTCTGTACCTTACAACGCGACCTTGAAACATAGATATCCAAGGCTTTCGCCTTAGAAACCTGATGAGTGGTACAAAAATATCACCAGCAGTGGCTCATAGCAGAGAAAATAACATAATGAATAGTATCACATCCCCTCGTAAGCAAGCAAAGATGCAATGGCTTAATATGAATGAAGAAACGAAAAATAAGAAAGAACGAAGGAATGAACGAAAGAAAGAAAAGCGATTCAGAGTAGCCGCCGCAGACAGACTTCCGCTCATGCAGTGCTTTGTTTCCATATATGGTATCGGTGGCGTCATCGTTGAACAAACAGCGCGCGCTACTTTGGCGCCATCTCATAGCCATCGTCGCGCAAAGCCCGTCTTGCGCGGCACTACGCTTTCGCCTTAACCACTTCCGCCGCCTTTCGCTCAAGGTTAAGCTGCACCCCCCCTCCTCTGATTTCCTCCTCGTGCTGTCTTCGCTACCGCAATCTTTCATCCACGCTCCGCGTTCGCTCTTTCATCCTTCGCTCTGCTCGTTCATTCGATTACGACGCATGCCGAGGGAAGACGCTGACGCCGACGTTCGCCGAAGCAACGGGCGCCTAAAGCTGCGCTCTAAAAATTTTGGTTCGAAACTCTGCTCAAAACGCACAAAACTTATGTATGCCAAACGGCTGTGAAGTGCAGCAATAATTTTTCTATAAGTCTTTTGCACAACTCACGCTAGCGGTGCAGCAGTTTCTCGTAAGCAGCAAAGAAAGCTGCGATGACATGACCAATTTATAGAATTCCGACGTTTATATTTATTCAGAAGCATCCTTGGTATTAATCCCCGAGTTGCTCATTTATGACTGTCTATAGTTTTGCAAGAGAGCGCAACTGTTTTCTGCGTAGTATTACAATAAGACACGACAGAAGACAAACAAACAAAATGTCGACTCGTAGGTTGCCGGCTCATTAGGTCAAAGAGACACAACTACCTTTGTTGAGAAAAGCGTACGATATACAATCACTGCTTTGATTTCCTATAACTGGTCTGCACTACTTTGACATGTGCCTCCAGTTGCTCTAGATTATGTAGTACGGAGGTTTGACCGACGAAGTAGTAGCAGTGAGCACCGTCGCAATTCTGAGTAATAAAATTAATCTATGCATCTAATAACAGTTTATAAATATCTAACACACCCCAACCTTTTTATAGAGTTGCGTATGATATTAAACGGCTTCCTTGATTTTCCTAAATTTCATATATTTTGATTAGTCAGTACTTCGGCAACGCCGTATGTGCCCTTTCTTGGCCCATTCTCCAGAACAACGATGTGCAACTGTTAAACAATGGGTACGGAATGCTTAAATGTGCATGCACATGTGTCATACTTCTCTTTCCATATGGCACTCATCGCCATTCAGTCCTATGCAAGCATCACAACGAAACCGTCACCTCTAAAAGGTGACATAATGTTGCAGAT
Source organism: Dermacentor variabilis (assembly GCF_050947875.1). Classification (NCBI taxonomy): domain Eukaryota; kingdom Metazoa; phylum Arthropoda; class Arachnida; order Ixodida; family Ixodidae; genus Dermacentor; species Dermacentor variabilis. Next base: position 4,289,872 of record NC_134575.1, on the reverse strand, counting down.
AATCAAATCACCTGGAGTAGTGCTTCAATTGAACAACGCACTTTATTTGTTAAGATAGCTAGCGTGCGAGGCAGCCAGTGGAGAGACATTACATTCATGCACCATTCACCGAATAGCATAACCGTCGTAGGTAACCGTATAAAGAACTCCGGCATCGAATGCCAATGGACGAGTAGCGCGTCATTTTGATTTGTATTCCAAACCTAAAATAGCTGTGCAGCTCCTAGGGTTCAGTGACTCTCAATTCTTTTTGTTCCTTCCGCTTAGACAACGGCATAATGCGCACTTAGCTACCCGAGCTCATCAGACATAAAGAGCCATTTGAAAACGATTTGCCGGAAGTACGCGCCGCCAGAGCTCTTGTCATAAAGAACTTTAGAAGAATTCATTTTAAGTCGGAGTGCTGAGTCTTTATCGGTAAGAACCAAAAGAAAAGTAACATCGACGGCAGACTTCTCAGATTCAAGGATTTCAAGAAGAGAGCGATGCCGTTTGGTTCATTTGCATTTTTGAACTCACGTTTCATATAAGAGAGGTTTACGCTGACGCTTGGGCTGCTTACTTTATCACGGCAAAAACTGAAGGAGCAAACGGGACACGTGTGGATTTCTTTTGGAAATCACTAAAGCGATCTTTACCTTCACTATCAGTTGACAAGTAATCCAGCGTTCGCTAATTGCTTAATTTCGGCACGCAGTCCTATTGTCACATAATTTAGGGCTCTCAATGTAACAAATAATGCAGATTATGTTATCGCAGTGTTTGTTTAGAGCAGGAGGAGGTCGCAATCACATAAACATTTTGTTTAATTGCGCCTGAGCCAGTGGCGTAACCCGGAATTTCGTTCGGGGAGGGGGGGGGGGAAGGGGGCTTACGGTCCAGCTCGGCCTCCTACTTATAAAATTTGTCGAGGCACCAAATACACGAATAGTAACTGCATTGATATTGCCAAAGATGCTGCAAACGAATTATTGAGTGCTAAGCACTGTCCAGAAAAGTAAAATGTATATTTTTGTTCACAAAAGAATATACTGATATCTCTCAAAAATTGGGCCCGAAATAACTGATATCAATGCTTCCACGTTTCCTCTCTGTTTACTAAGTAAAGAAAATATCACACGAACTTTAGAACTATGTCAGTTTGAAACCAGCGAAGCAGTGCATGCCGCTGATATGAAAAATGTAAAGGCTATGAAATGAACAAGCTGAGGACAAATATTTTAACGAAACTTTGTCATTCAAGAACTTTGTCATTTGTCATACATTTTTGTACATATGCAACGGCCAGGGAAAAATCTCAGTGACGCTGTCCTTTGTTCAAATGTATTGTCACCAGTGCTATCACCGGTCATGTATTGTAATTGCACCGAAGTCATAGCCGCAATGGAGAGCACATATAAAAAGCCATTCTGCAAAATATACGAGGGCGAGTCAAATAAAAGAGCGAATTCGAATATATGACAAACGGGGTACTTTCTTTAAAAGTAGTTTTCATGAGCATTTACACATTTGTCCCACTGACTAACGAGTCGCATGATTCCCGTCTTATAAAACTCCTTGGGTTGCTGCTTCAAAGTCTGTAACTGACTCTTTCACGTCATCGTCCGACACAAATCCGGTTCCCTTGAGCTGTTTTTTTTTTCAGTTGCCCCAAATGTAGAAGTCGCAAGGCAACAGGTCTGGGCAGTATGCCGAGTGCTGCAGCGTTTCCCACTTGAACTTTGCCAGTTTTGCATTAACCACATCAGCAAACATTGTTGTGGAGCAAGATGACGCCATTCCTCAATTTTCCACATCGGTTGCTTTTGATTGCGACACGCAGCCGATCAGGCGTTTCACAATATCGGGAACGATTGACAGTCTCTCCCGGTTTAGCAAATTTGACCAATAATGGCCCCTGACGATTGAAAAAAGAAAGTCAACAACACCTTTCCGGCAGAAATGACGGCTTTTGCTTTCGTTGGGGCTGGTGAATTCAAATATTTCACTGTAAGCTTTGCCGCCGTATTTCAGGCTCGTAGTAGTGGCATCGTGATTCGTCCCCGGTCACAATTGCAGACAAAAAGTCGTCACCCTCATTGTGACACCGGGTTAGATGAGCCAAGGCAGTGCCGAACCTCCCCGTCTTATAGCGGTGGTTCAAAATCTTGGACGTCTATTGCGCACATAAGACGCGATTACCGAGATGCTCATGAATTATGGTGTGACCCAAACCATGACTGATAGTCACAGGCCCTGCCAATTAATCGATGCTTATCCTCCGTTCTTGTCTAATCAGCTCATCAGCCTTTGTAATTCTTTTCGGGGTGATAGCGCGGTTGCTTTGGCCCGGTCTCGGATCGTCTTTGCAACTTTCGCGTCCTTCTTTGAACCGTTTCCTCCAACGTTTCACCGTGGCCAATGAAATTCAACGTTCAACGTACACGACAGCCATACGACGACAAATTTCTTTTTGGGAAACATCTTCAGCTATCAAGAACCTCATGACACCATGCTGTTTAACTTTTGGCATTCCAATATTTGCCGCAACCACTTTCAACGCAGTGTATGAGAGCCTTAAAGAACATTTATCTTGCGCTGTGTCCGCGTCTTGCCGCTATCCTTCGTTCTTTTTCGTGCGCTAAAAAACCACATTTATCATCACACCTGCGCGTAACTTTTTAAAATGAGAGATACCTGTGTGCTGCGCGCACGTCTCTCAGATAATGAACAGAACCATTATTGCGCGGTATCGGTTGGCTCACTTTGATTTGACTTGCCTTCGTACATTAGAAATGTGAATATATAATGGAATGCACAAATTCTAAGATACAGCTTCATAAAGGGCCAAAAAAGTGTCACTGGAAACAAAGTTCACTGCACGTATACCCAAAACCTCGCAACAAGATATTTAAATATAGGCATAAATCTACAATAAATTTACATGTCTAAGAAAACGGTCACTGTATATAATGCGCCAAACAAGGCCAATAAACATGTTGCGCAACCACAGATTCACAGATCACAGCTCCCCTTTTTTTTTTTTATTCATATGATATAAGGAGATGTTGGCGCGCAATTTAAGGCGCCGGCTGCTCCTTATCTCTTGGGTGGTTCCGTCATACATCATTCAGGGTGCACGGTTACATATCAAATAGTCTTTTCACACAAGCACACCTATGGCTCCACATCTACGTAGTCGAAAGTCTCAAAAGTACAAACGATACTGTCGCCTAATAACACTGTCACCTAATAACACTTAGCACACTATTTCTCCACACCTATGTAGTCGAAAGTCTCAATAGTACAAACGATACTGTCGCCTAATAGCACATTTTCTAGTCAGCGGGTCAGCGGGTACATACAATATACATGGCAAATGTCTTCACACTTATGTAGCCGAAAGTCTCAAAAGTACAAACGATACTGTCGCCTAATAACACGTTGTGTAGTGAGCGGGTGGTATATACATCGTGTTAAAATATTAGCACATACAGTCACAACAAAGCAGTCAACATAACATAATTCCCAAACAGATGGATATATAGAGTGACATTCAAATGAACAGAACAATGAAAGCACTAATAACGTCCAACGATGCCACTGTCTTTAAAAAAAGTCTTTAGTGCTTTTAAAGCGCTCTTCTGCAAGGCCGTTGTTGGCCAAGGGCCCAAAAGTTTCCTTAAACTGAAAGGTCTGCGGTCTAATTACAGCTCCCCTTCCCTCCACTTCCAGGGGAGCTGTCTTCCACAGGAGGCGGTGCGCCTTCCTCCCCACTTTTCTCCCTTGAGCACGCAAGACTGAGCCACCACCGTCGGTTATACCATGCCACCCCCACCCCCGCTACGCTTTCACTCGCACATACAGCACGCGGCGCGCGCTCGGGATGTTATCGCCCTTGGACTTTATACGAAACATGAGGGCGACGGCGATGGCAGTAATTCACCTGGAGTATCCATATAATTGCTACCGCAATAATATATTAAGAGCGTCCGGCAACTCAAGCGTCCCGTGGCCCATTACTTTCCGTAAAAGGAGAAGTAGTAAAAAACCGAACTTTCACCATGCGACAATTTTCGGCCCCGCAACAACGTCTTCTATTGTGGGGCGGGATCATGGAAATGAGAAAACGCGAAGGAAAGCATGTTGGCCGCAATGGAGTGCCTACTCTGGGCACCTAGTGTGGCTGCCGAAAGAATATCGAAAAACTGTGAGACGCTTGGTCCACGGAGAACCATGTACGTATTCTGCTCGGTATCGTACACCGGCGAGACAAAATTTTCCGGAAAGGTTGAGCTCAGGCGAACGCTTGCAATCCGTCGAGTCCCCGCGGCAGGGTTGCCAGGTCTTCGCAAGAAAAATAACTGAGAAACTCTGAAAGGTAGCCAAAAAAGTCGCCAACTAAGGCAAAACCTTTAATTGGTAGCCAAAAATCTACCACGGTGCGACAAACGAACATTTGCCCATTTTAGCGCAAAAATAAGGAAGAATAGAAGAGAAAGACCTGTAGTTTCCTGCTGTGCTGACGACAAACAAAAATAACAGAACAAAAGAGTAGTTATCACATCATATTGTATCGTTATTTACCATAATCTATGACCAACAGATGTTCTTTCATAATTTCTGCCACACACTTGCGTGCTTTCTCATAGCAAAAGTGGTATCGGCAGTTTCAGTAGAATAAACTTGCTGAACGCCGTCCTTGCACAGATGGTTTTATTAACTCTTGCCACTATGACTTCACTTTAAATGTTCCCGTGCGGACTGTATGACGTCACACACGTTCTCCGCTCCCTGATACGCAGTCGCATATAGTGACGTAGACATTGGCACCTGTTTCATGACTGCCATGACTTGTTTTTGGTTGTTGCAGTCATTTTTGACAGGAACAACCATGGTCTTCGCGATTCTCTATAGAGGTAACCATCGCTAGGGTGATATTAGGATATCACCTATTGCTTCCGTCCTTCGAAGGACGCAAAAGCATTGCCTATAAGATTGATTAATTCCTGTTACGTGGAGGGAGCTGCTTGGACCTGTTCAATTATCCGTCAATGCCAGTCCCGGAATACCCGAGGCATTGATTTCAGCCAATGAGCGTTGCATATGAAGCATCTCGGGCAGTCCTGGACAACCCAGGGTGACAAGTCGAAAAGGCCCACTGAGCATCTGGTGGCTACGATATATTTTCAGCTCCTGAATTTGTTTCCCGAGCCAGCAAGACACAAAAGCGTTTCCTTGAATAGCTCGTCAAAGCAGGAGATGTCCGCCATACAGCACGGCCAATCGTACCGAAGCCCCTCCAGTGTTTTAAGTGTTGCAAGACTGGCCACGCAAAGGGTGTCTGCGTGAACAACGTCGTGTGCCCGCGGTGCTCTGAGCCCCATTCAGAAGACGCTCCCAGCACAGATGCTCTAAAGCACCCCAACTGCAGTGGTCCTCACAAGGCCTCATCAAAGGATTGCCCACGGGTGAGGAAGGAATTCGCGATCCTAAAACGAATGGTGCGGGACCATTCGACGCATCGGGAGGCTGCTGCCGTTGTTCGGCGACGTCAGCATCGACACCGAAAACGTTCACGACATTCCGCAACTGCAGATAGGAACACGCCATATTTCGTCAGAACGACTGCCGCATCACCGCACAGCGCCACCAAGACAAATACAAGGAAACGAAACAAAGCGGAGAGGCTCGCCCGTCCGGAAGAATGGCCTGAGCTACCGAGGGCACAACTCCCTGCTAAGTTGCCTCAAAACGCACCAACTTCGCCTGCTTTGGCGACTGTTGAAGCGACGCTGCCTGATGATCTCCAGGTCATCAAAATTCTGCGGTCGCTCATGAATGCCATTCGCGTTATACTTACCAACATGAAATCTTCGTCTGCACAAAGCGCGCTACAGGTGATGGACACTTTGAGTCCAGTACTTGCAGCTCTTGGTTGAAATCATGGCTCTCCAGAAGCCGTCCTTTCGTGACGAAGTCCGGAACGCATCGATATTTCAGTGGAATGCCAGAGGACTCAAATCACGCATGTCGGACTTTCGACCGTTTGTGTTCAAGAATAAGTTCTCAATCATCGTCATCTGCGAGCCCCTATCAGATAACATGAGACTGTCCGGGTATGAGTGTTTCATGTCTGCCACCCACGGAGACTGCAGCAAGACTATCGTATTCATACGACGTGGTCTTACGCATGTCCTTCATCCAGTGCCACCTGACCAAGAAAACCAGTACGTATGTCTGACAGTGAAGAAAGGCAAGCTCACTTTCACAGAAGTTGGAGCCTACATATCACCCTCAAGTCGGCTGGACTGCGAGGGGTTACGGCGAATCACGACAGCGACTATGCAGAATTTATTGCCCACCACCATTTCTGGGGAAGTTCTAAGTTAAACTCGAGAGGCAGAAGATTAGTGTCATTTGCCTCCGAACAAGAACTGTGTTTGTTAAATGATGGAAGCCCCACCTTTCTGCGTGGAACTGCCTACTGTAGCTGCCTGGACCTCACCTTTGTTTCACGCTCCTTCACTGGAAAGGACAGGTGGTTTTCGGATATTGAAACGCAGGGAAGTGACCACCTACCCACTTATCTTAGGATTGAAGGGCTGGCGAGCTCAAAGTTAGCCGGCGTCACGCAATGTATCGGCTGGCCAATGTTCAAATCAATAGTGGAAGACAGCTGTAGTGACGACTTGTGCTCTAGCCTAGATGACATCATAAAGGGTACCCCAGAGGCTGCCACACATTCGCTTCCAAGAATCTATACACGCACCGAATACGACATTCAGCTCGAGAAGCTTCGTGCAATTCGTCGCCGTGCAGAGCGAAGATACAGGCGCACGAAGTATGTACATGACTTGAGGTTGCCCAGAAGAACTCAAAAGAAAATTCAGTGTCGCATGGATAAACTTGCATCGCAAAGATGGAAGTCATTCTGCGAGTCGTTGGATCCATGAAAACCTTTGTCTCACATATGGAGAACTGTTCGTGGTCTCCGTGGAACCCCTCAGCAGTGCCACCCTTTTAAGTATTTGGCCCTTCACCAACAATGCAGCGAGATGGACGTCGCTGAAGCTTTCTGCAGGAGGATTGCTGGCGAAACTAGTTCCGCTGGAACATCGCCGCTCCACCCCTCACCGATTTCACGCGACCCCCGCATGGACTAGTCCTTTCTCCATGGACGAACTCGAAGCTGCACTGGCCTTGTGCAAGCGTTAATCTTCACCAGGACCCGACGGTATAACCTACCGTGCCCTATGTAATCTTGACGAAGAGGCTCGGAAAGTGCTCCTGCTCTTGTTCAACAACTCCTGGCAGACAGGTATCTGGCAAGTCGCCTGTAGACATTGCATCATACCGACCAATTGCGCTTGCCAGTTGCATCGGAAAACTAATGGAGAGGATGGTTCTAGCACGGCTAGAATGGTACCTCGAACATTACCAGGTATATCCCGATCCAGTGGCCGGTTTGAGGCGTGACCGTTCTTCCATTGACAACGTTATCGACTTGGTGACGTACGTCGAGCACCAGAAGTCCTGCAAAAGACTGTCTGCTGCCCTGTTTCTAGATCTTAAAGGAGCGTACGATAACGTAACGCACGAAGCGATTTTCAACGCGTTAGAGGCAGTAGGACTTGGCGGCAAGGTCTATTTCTGGATAAGTAACTATGTACATGAGAGGTCCTTTTTCGTACTTACTCAGGATGGCCCGACCTCTCTGCATTACAGTAACCATGGGGTGCCTCAGGGCGGAGTACTGAGCACAACGCTCTTCAGTCTAACACTCATTGGACTCGCCGACATCCTGCCATGCACCTTTAGGTTCTGCATCTATGCCGACGACATTTGCATTTCGACTTCTTCTGTAACGCGACTGTAGCTTCGCACGCGGCTTCAGAAAGCAACCACTCTAACATCATCCCACCTTCGAGAACAAGGACTTCATATATCCTATGAAAAGTGTGCAGTAATGGCGTTTACCAGGAAATCAATGTCTCCATACGTGATATCCGTCGACGGACAATTGATCTCGTACAGCACGAGTCACAGGTGTTTGGGGGTGGTCATTGACAGAAATCTCTCCTGGACCTCTCATGTGAATTATGTGAGAAAACGCCTGACAGGAATTTGCCAGATGTTTATGTTCCTAGCAGGAAAGACCTGGGAAGTGCCAATACAATCTATGCGGCAACTGCACAGGGTCCTCTTTATTGGATTCCTGCGGTACAGCCTACCGGTCCTGTCCAACACCCGCAGAACTAACCTGAATATAATTCAAAGCATCCAAGGCCAAGCCCTCACGATATGCCTTGGCCTACCTCGGAGTGCGTCTACGACTGAAGTTATTGCAGTCGCTCAAGATTCCACTCTTAGAACGCACATTAGTATTGAAATAATGCATGTGCACATAAGGCACTTTGCCTGGACCCCTACCCACCACCTCGAAATTCTCCCAGTAGATATGCCCCACATGACATTGAGTGCGACTGTCTTCTCGCACCGGCGTCTCTCAGGTCAGGTTACACAACTGCGGCAAAACCTTCCATCTCTCCATGGTGTTTGCGCCGTACTCAAGTAAACCTTACAATCCCAGGACTTCAGAAAAAGTCGGACTTGCCGTCATCAGCACTCAAGCAACTAACTTTATGTCTTTTGTGCGAGAAATACAGCGACTGCACATACATACATATTGATGGGTCAACTACATCAACCAGTTCCGGTGGCGCTGTAGTTATACCAACAACGAGAATACCCCGCGGTTCAAGACTTCCCATGTCACTACGTTTACAGCAGAGTGGAAAACCGCACATACAAGGCGCACAAGACTGCGCAGACTAAACCCTTCACTTCAACTCAGACCTCCGGCTGGGCTGCACCGACGCGAAGCGTCTCTTCTGTGTCGGTTGTGGCTTGGAGTTGCCTTCATGAATGCCTACTCAACACTAATTGGAATGGCTGATATTCCTACATGTGATGTTTGCGGATGCGAGGAGAACATTGACCACTTATTGTGCCGTTGTCCTGAATTTCAAGCGCAAAGACAATCTTTGTCGAACGCATTCAGGAAATTTGATGATCGTCCTCTGAGTGAACAGACAGTACTAGAGCACCGTCCCCGCCGATCATCAGCTCAGAAGACAAGGAAGGCACTTTTGTGCTTTCTCGGAACGTCTGGTTTGCGAGAGCGGCTATAACTCAAGTACTGGCCGTACACGTATCTACACCTTCTCTCTCCCTTCTCTCTCTTCCCCTTCTCCCTTCCCCAGCGTAGGGTATACCCAACGAGACCTTTGACTGGTTAACATCCCTGCCTTCCTATATTCATCTCTCTCTCTCTCTCTAAGCAGCAGAACCTCTACGTAAAAAGTTATAGGCTTTAACCTACAGCATTATATTCGCCTTCATACAACAATGTACTTTCGTACAGACCCTTTTTGGTACGAAAGCGTCAAATGGCCCATCGAGCGAGAAAGCCAGCGCTTTTTATCTGTGGGAGCCAAACGGTGCCTAATTTCCCTCTGTATGCGACGCCACGTCAGGAGCGCGCCTGGACGGAGCAGAGCGGGCAAAAAGGGCCGCCTTCTGGCCGATCGCGCGCCCAGTGTTGCGTGTAGGGAGAGGGCACAGATGCGACGCCACGTCAACTTTTCTCTCACTCATGGAAGCCTGTTATCTACGCGTTCCTTCTCCACGCAAGCTCTCGCCAGCTTCAAGCTGTGCCTCAGTAAGGCTAAATCAATACGCGCCAAGCGTTACAACGCACTCGCTTGCCCGCGAGGAATTCATAATTCGAAGGACCGCTCAGCATTGTTCATTTAGACATTATTGTTTTCGTATTCAGAACCCTTAAGTGCTTCGGTGTCCTCGGATTGGCCAACGAAGCTGTTAGTCTTTAGTTGGTCGGGTTTTTTCGTGGCGTACTCACCGAAAATCCGGAAGTTGGAAAATGGGTTTGTGTTTGAGATTTTGCGTAACCGAATTATGTTTTCTCGTATTTTAGAATTACAATACTGTCATGTCTGTACAATACAATCATGTCTGTAGGTTTTGTGTAAGTCATACTTTAAGAATTTTAGGCCACAGTTTACTTTGAGAATTTCAATTAGTTCAATAACGCACTTGCGCCAAGTAAAGGACCCAGAAGAATGAGGATGTATGCTGCACTTCGGTGCACGTACGTGCAATGACAAAATATGTAATAAAATTCAATTCAGTTCAATTTAACGAGGGGGGGAGGCATTGTTAACAACCTGGATGGCTATGACAACGACGCTAGGATAATGACAGGACGGCAGCAGGCACGTGGTGCCCCTGCGATGAAATCCTAGATGACAATAGATGGATTTAATTCCTAACTAATTGTTAAAAAAAGCAGTGCATATGTAGTGATGCCATTAAACGGTCTAATTGGTCGCTGGATTCATAAGTCACGTTACCACCGCGAAATCAAACTGGACAGAAACAGTTCGGAGAGGCGCAACGAACATCTGTGGTGCCTGTGTCTACTCTTTGGTTATTTTCTTCATGATTGCGCTGATAACATGAATAAAAAATTACACAGGCGACGAGCATCATGATAAGCGGAGGAAGTAAACAAGATACCTTGAGCGCCAACCACAACTAAATTTTACTGTGGTTAGCTTGTTGATAAATGAGTAGTATATACCATTCAAGCACTCCTGGCAAAGCTGCAAGGCTGGCAATGGTCTAATTGTTTTATTACCATCTGAAGTAATATCTAAGCCGGCAATTCTTTCACATGGCGGTAGCAGATTTATTTATTTATTTATTTATTTGAACATACTGCTAGCCTCACATTTGAGGCTGTTGCAGGAAAGGGGCAGGATGCATATTCAAGAGAACACAGTTCAAGTAGGCGCGGACATAGATGAGTTTAGGTGAACAAGGCAGTACATATGCGCTCTATATTCATTATACAAATTCTTTAAAAGGAGCGGCGAAAGATAGTAGTAAACGCCTTGTTGGAAGGTTTAGCACACAGAAGAAGAACAAAGAAAAAATGTAAATATATTGGTTGTGCAATGCGCAAAAGACAAGATTCAGCAGGTGTTTATATCAGGGCGGAATACAAGACACTAAGAAGTGAATCAGAATGCCATTGTATGACGCAGCTCGCCTATGTGCAGATTGTAGCTACAGAGCATTGTTTGATAATTTGGCGATAAAAATTTCGAGTGAGGTGCAGGTGACAATGTCATCAGGCAACATGTCCCACTCACGGATTGCATGTGGAAAAAAGGAGTACCTGAATATGTCGTTGTGAAATCTGTATTTTGTTAACTGCTTGGGGTGTTTTGTTCGAGAACTACGTGTATCTGTCGGTAGTAAGTAGTCACTCACATTGATTTTCATACTGCCATTAAGAAGAAGGAAAAGAAACTTAAGACGAAGTAGTCGAACTCGATTTTGTATAGTGGGAAGTTCTGCTTTCCTTAATAGTTCTATGGGGGAGTCAAGACAGCGATACTTATTCAAAAAAAATCTACTCGCTTTCCTTTGTACGCTCTCCAATTTTGCTAAGTACTGTTTACGGAAGGGAAACCAACATACTCTTCCACAATCCTGTATAGAGCGAACTAGTGACAGGTATGCTAACCGTTTAGTATCTATTGATGCGGATCTAAGTGAGCGTTTTAACGAGTATAGAACTGCCAGTGATTTATTAACAATATATGTTGCCTGCTTGCCCCATTTAAGATCTTATGAAATAATGACGTCGAAATATTTATACTCTTCTACTTTCTTTAACATCTGTGTTTGTATATGAAATGGGTAGTTCATGGGCACTCGTTTATTCGTCGCTGTCATACAAACTGTTTTTTCTATGTTAATTACCATCTGCCACGTTTGGCACCATTGTGTTATATTTTCAAGTACACTGTTTAAGGTTATCTGGTCATCACGACAGGTTATTTCCTTGTAGATAACGCAGTCATCTGCAACATTCTTACAGTGGCGTTAGTATTAATGTGTAAGTCATTGATAAAAAGAAGAAAGATGATAGGAGCTAGAACGGCTCCTTGTGCGACGCCAGATAGCACATCGCCGCAATCCGAAGAGTTTTCTTTGAAATATACATATTTGCGTCGACCTGCAATATAGCTTTTTATCCACTTGGTGATGTTGTTATCACCGAGGTAGTGGATAAGTTTCTGAACTTACTTTGGATGGGAAACTCGATCGAATGCTTTAGATCTAGGAATATCATATCGGTTTGACTGCATTTGTCCATTGTAAGCGCTAAGTCGTGGATTGTCTCAATCAATTGAGTAGTCGTAGACAATCCTTTTCTAAAGCCATGCTGATTAGGGAGAATTAAATTATCTTTTTCTGCGAATGACACTATGTGTTTTTGGATTATATGTTCGAGGATGTTGTCGGCCGTACAAGTAAGCGAGATTGGTCGGTAATTTGCTGTGCTGGTAAGGTCACCGGATTGATGTATAGGGATAACCTTAGCAGTTTTCCATTTCACCGGAACTTCGCCTATTTGCAATGATTTTACAAAAATAATCAGCAAGAACTTGGATATCCATTCCGCGTAGTGCTTCAAAAATGCATTTGGTATGTTGTCAGGACCACAGGATCTTTTTGGGTCTATTTCAAGTAAGAGGGAAAAAAATCACGATTCGCTTAAGATTAAGTCGTCTAGTGTTGCTGTGTTGCAAGGAAGAGATTTGAGGTTGGGTTTTTTACCGTTGTGTTGTGCAAATACTGAAAGTATTCATTGAACTCTGTAGCCTTTGTCATAGCTTCAGTTGGTGATGGATTACTGGTCTGACGTGACTTTGAATTAAGGTATCGCCAAAACTTAGACAGAGATGTTTTGATAAAATTACTTAAGGTGACATTCATGTATTAATCCTTTGCTTTTTTTACGGCTGAATTTAGTGCCAGGGAGTGCTCGCGTATCTTAATGGGCTATCGGTAGTTTATTTCTGTTTCCTTAATCTGGCAATTTTTCGCTTTAGTTGTGTTATATTTCTTGTTATCCAAGGGTTTGTCTTGCGTACTGGTTTGATCTTTGTGCGAATATATTTTGATAAGCAGTGCTCAATGATTCTTTCAAATGTTGACCATAATCCATCCACTGAAACTGTAGGATCATTCGAGAACGATCTAAAAGTGGAGTAAGAGTGATCTGCATAATCAAAAACGCTGACGTCGTCGGCATTCGCCCAGTCGAAAATTCGTGTGCTCCCTTTTTGGGTGGGTGGAGGTGCGCCTAACCGTAAGGAACACTTGGTAGCTTTGTGATCCGATATGCCGTCGACAACTTCCCATGATACAATATCTTCTGCGATAGCATCACTCACAAACGTCAAATCGAGTGCATTCCTATTTTTTGCAGTAACACGTGTTGGCTCCCGTATGATTTGTCTAAGGCCAAGATTAAAGCATAGATCAAGCAGTGCCTCTGCGTGAGCTGTATCAGCAATGTTATCAATTGAGTCCCATGCTATACTAGCTAGGTTAAGCCTAGCTAGTCCTTACTAGCCCCGTAAGGATTAGCTTTGTAGTATGTGTAAAAAGATTTTCCATATAGTTTGCTAGCACGTGTAGCATATCATGGGAAGCATTAAGGGGCTGGTACATGGTGCCTAAGAAGAGGGAGGATTTATCTGTCATGATTTTGCACCAATGTGCTTCAGCATCAACCATTTCCGGCATAGGTGTGACGTAAATATTTTCCCTTATCAAAATTGCTACGCCACCACCACGAGAGGTCCTAGCTTTGCGCATGATAGTATAACCCGAAGGGAAGATATCGCTGCTTGAAACATCAGGAGAGAGCCATGTTTCGGTTATTGTTATAATATCTGGTATATGTTCTATAATAAATGCCCCAAGTTCGGTGCTTTTGTTCACAACACTTCTGGCATTTATGTTCACTATCACTAAGCTGGAGGGCGTTTCATGTTTAGTCAGCTTTTTTTTTTCTTTCGGAGGGCAGGTTTCTTTTCCACGGGCACTAGGGCTCCTCAGATATTTTGCAAATCCAGAGCACACTCTTGCCTCCAATATTTTCACCGCTCCCTCAAGCGCCGCCTCATTTCGGAAGTCATGCCGAGGTGTCTCGCTAGTTCAGCGTTTCGGGTCACGCCTCAATGCCGGTCAGTGCTAATGGCGGCTGTTTTTCTCAGTTTTGGTACCAAAAGTGTCTATTTTTGCGAACATTTCGTGACTCATTGATTTGCCTTTCAAGCTATGTTCTGGACGGAGGCTACATGCACTCCATCGACACTTTGTTTAAACAGGTTTTTTGTGTGTTCCAATATGTCGCTAAATTTGGCCTTTAATAGCCTGGTACGTTCACAACTCTAAGAATCACAGACGTACATGTCGTATTATTCGCCGTTGTTCCGCCCTCAGTAGGCGCTTGAGGTGTAACAAATTGCAAATAATCAGGCAGTTTATACCACAGTGTGCTTCTGTTTGTCTGTGTGAAGGCTTATACATCGTAGTACACAGAACTTGTAACCATATTCTACAGTGATTATTAATTTCTGAAAGAATGCTGATGTAAATTGGCGGGCGTAATTATTCAAATTTGTAGAAAATCTTTAGCTAATACGAGTGCACAACAGACACACATTATGCAAGGGATATCACTTCCGTGCATCCATGGTACATAGCCCTTCTCCAGGTCAGGTCAACCTGGGGACTCTCCCAGTTTCCCCGATTCAAGTTTCTCTCCCTCTTCTTCGCGTCTAGATATTTAGATACGCCGTTACACAACTATTTGTAATTCGAATACTCTTCTACTTTCTCGAATTCGCGCGCGCATCTTGTCCTTCGTATCAGTGAACAATTCAAATTTTATGTGTCACAATAAAACGACGACAATTTCCCAACCGTGTGCCTAATAAAATATTTATGGGAGGCGCAGGGGACGTTGAAGAAGGCTGTCCATAGTGCGACAAAAACAAGGCATAAATTTCATTCGTCGGGGGCTACAGGAGCTTAAAGGAAGAACGCAGTATTAGGAGTTTACCTCAAGTCCATTTCTCTGCTATTTTTTTTTATTGCGAGATTAGTTTTCCTTTTCCTCATTCCTCTACCTGCTGAATTCGGGTATAAGAAACATAGCGCCTAGACTCGGGCGCCACATACGCCAGATGGCTAGGTGACACCGCAATGCGATTTACCTGTCGGAGCAATGACATTGCATGATAATGTTCCTTTCTGATGCCCTTATGACGATGGTGTTGCTCGTGACGAAAATGACGACGACGATGATGGTGATAACGATGATTAGTCTTCAATTGAGTCTTCATTCAGAATGTCTAGAATTGGCATGCGCTGCTGTCGGTAGGTGGGTCATACCGCAATTACATTCTGTATTCTGCTGAGCTCTGTGAAGATGTGGTTCGCAAACTTCTGTACAGAAAGATTTGGCTACCCCGTTCTCTACTTAAAAGGGACGAAAAAATATTTAACCGCTTCACTTTTCACAGCGTAGAGAAAAGGCGATTGAGATAGCGGACAACCGGGGAACTCCTGCAGACAATCCTATCTATGTATATTGAATTGAATTCTGGGGTTTTACGTGCCAGAAACACGATTTGATTATGAGGCACGCCGTAAATTGGGGCACTCCGCAATGATTCGGACCACCAGGGGATCTTTAACGTGCCCCCAATGCACGGCACACGGACGGTTTTTGCATTTCACCCCCATCGAAATGCGGCCGCAGCGGCCGGGATATTACCCTGCGACCTCGCACTCGGCAGCGCAACACCACGGCCGCTAAGCCACCGCGTCGGGTAACTATTTATATGCAAAAGGCGGAAATGCTTTTGCTGGGAAACTGTCGAACTGATGTGGATCTTGTTGTATTGCAAAGAAAGGTCAAATTATACCGAACGACGAACCCGAAACCGTAACTTACAGCGCATACAAAGGCAAGGCGACAGAAAAAATGGTGAAGACAAGCGCTGTTTTCTTCGGCGGTCTTTCTGTCCATTGTCTATGTGTGCGCTGTAAGTGACGTTCAGAATGGAATACCAACTAGCACGTACTCAAACGAAACCAAGAAAGTTGAATTTGAAGCTCAACCATCGTGTAGCATGTGGATAAATTCGACTAACAATCAAAAACTTCAAACAATCTTCTTTTCTTTTTTTGTTTTGCTCTGGAGCACTGCAGCAAATCATCACAGTTTCTTGGCACATTTCTTGGATTCTAGTTCTAAGCGTTGCTTATGTAGATAATGTATCACTGTGCAAATACGACGGCTCTTTTCACTGCAACAGCAGTCAAGTGCTCGGAATTCAGGTTACCCTGACTGTCCGTCCGTCCGCATCTTGCGTTTGGTGAAAACACATTGCTGCGTTCGGACTGTAGTGCCTGTGCTTCCTTTCTTTGCGTGTAGCTCTATTTTTCTTGCATCTTTCGCTTTGATTTGTCCAGCTGCGTGCAGCAGTGATTAAGGATAAGTCCATAGGTGTAACGAGCTGCAATGTAACCTACAAACTGATCTCGGCATCCTTTATTATTTAACAACATGTAACATTGCATTTTTTTTTTTGTTACGGGAAGGCCCATAAAGAGAAGTTTAGAAGAAATAAAGACAAATCGCGTATCACGCTATTTGTCTGTGCTCATTATTGGCGTTTCTTTTTTGTTGTTGTTGGAGTTCGTTTCTTCGTTATCCACGGGGGAGATCCTCGTCGTGTTTTAACCTTGTTTAATGTTCCAGAAAAGGGTACGAGCCTGAACATACTGTCTCGACACTGACAGGCACGGAATACATTGATCTAAATTTTACTTTATGCGCCCATGGTGGCTCCTTCTCTCGTGGGAAGGCTGCACAAGTGGTGTCCATTGCCTCAATTGGCGACCTGTCAGGTGGAGCTTACACGTCTTTGCAGCGAATTGTGTTGCAAGAATTCTTTGCTTTACTCCGTATATGTTTTTGTTGCGCA
Source organism: Dermacentor variabilis (assembly GCF_050947875.1). Taxonomy (NCBI): domain Eukaryota; kingdom Metazoa; phylum Arthropoda; class Arachnida; order Ixodida; family Ixodidae; genus Dermacentor; species Dermacentor variabilis. The sequence goes on along the minus strand of NC_134575.1, from coordinate 4,272,944 downwards.
CAAGAACCAGTAAAACAGCATACCTCCAGGGAAATGACTCCCGCACGGCAGTCCAAACACACTCTATCCGGGATGCCGCGGAAGAGCTGCATTTTTAAAAGCGCACGAAGGCCGCTTTCTCAAGTTTACTCAGATGCGATATTTAAATTTCGAAGAAAGAATTTCTTATTGATAAGCTGGGAGCCTTTCTTGTTTTCTTACATTTTAATTGGCACTGGCGTTTCAGTTTTACATACAAGCTGATATTCTTCTATACGCAAATTTTAGTTATTAAAGGTATGCGCCTGTATTTATTGCCTTTTTCTCGTTTCGGAAACCTTCTTTAAAGTGTGATGTGTTACCACGATGTTAGCTATAGTGAGACCTTGTATTATATTCCAAGTGATCGTGAAAAGATTTCTCACGCTTGCTCTTTTCAGAACGTTGAGTGTGAAATGGATGCCTTGCGCTAATTGGTTAAGACCGCCATAGGTATTTTTCTTTTATTTTGGGACAAGCGGGAGCAAGCTCCGAGATTTGACTGTGCATTCTGGGCGAGAACTTGGGACTCAACGACTATGGGTAATTTATGAAATTTATGTCAAGCATTTCAGATAGAGGGAGAGAGAGAAAGGCAAATGAAAGAGAGGGAAGTTAACCAAAGGTAATCTCCGTTTGGCTACCCTGCACTGGGGGAGGGGTAAAGGGATGCGATGGGTGAGAGAGAGAAAAAGAATAAAAAAAGAAAAGAAACAGACGCACACGTACCAGACAGAACTGTTTCTGTAAGCACTGTCACGCAGTCTGCGAAGGCATTCCTAATGTCAAAAAGTGTCAACGTCCCATCCTACGTCCCACAGCGTACAGTCACAATTTGTCACAAAGTCCCGTGTCGTATAAATAACGCAGCAATGCCTTCATAGCGGCTGGCGCTGATGTTCGCGTAGGCCAGTTTCCAAGGATCTTGTTTTCCGTTACTGGGCGCTTGTGCAGTGTGTCTAGGGTGGCTGAGAGGACTGCTTTTTGTGGGTTGAAACGAGGGCACTCACAAAGAAGGTGCGCGATGGTTTCGTTGCCCCCGCAGAAGTCACAAGGAGCACGCATTTGAAAATGCTACTCCAAGCCATAGACGGACTACAAGGTTGCAGTTACGTCGTGGAAGGTCGGGCGGAATACGGAGGTGTAAATTAGGGTCCAGGTTATGAAGGCGTTCACTTGTGAATTCGGATAAATTCCATTCAGCTAATGTTGATTCACGTGCAAGTGCGGAAAGCTTTTTAGCTGCGCCGACCCTCCAAAGAGGAATGGCAACGCAGTTGTCGCCATCGTGGGCAGATCGGGCAGTTGCGTCTGCTGGATCATTGTCATGTATGCCACCGTGACTAGGCAACCACTGATATATTATATCGTGTCCTTTGTCAACTATGTGATGGCAGACTTCTCTGATCTCTGCGGCGAGCTGCTCATGTGATCCGTGGCGCCGTGCTGAGAGTACACTCTATAGGTCAAAAGCGTGGCAGTTTGGGCGAGTTGGTATGTCATAACTGTTTAAGGCTATCAGCGCAGCTCAGGACGAGCAAAAAAGGAAACAGGTAGGGGTAATCGAAGGGAACGGAAAACAGGGTGAGCGCTAACTGTTTAAGGCTATCAGCGCAGCTCAGGACGAGCAAAAAAGGAAACAGGTAGGGGTAATCGAAGGGAACGGAAAACAGGGTGAGCGCTAATAACTGTTTAAGGCTATCAGCGCAGCTCAGGACGAGCAAAAAAGGAAACAGGTAGGGGTAATCGAAGGGAACGGAAAACAGGGTGAGCGCTACAGGGTGAGCGGGGACAGTTATGACATACCAACTCGCCCAAACTGCCACGCTTTTGACCTTCATTTCTAGTTCAACGGGCCCCTCTCTTGCTACACTCTATAGGGCTGCCTTAAAATCGCAGAAGACTGTTCATGCATGGGGTGGTTCCTCCTGAATGAAATGAAGAGCCGCACGCAGGGCTTCCAGTTCAACAGCTGTCATTGATGATACATGTGATGTTTTTAGCTGTATTTAGACGGATCTTGCTGGTATACAACCACAGCGGCAGCTGAACTTGTAGGTGTGACTGAGCCATCGATGTAAACATGTACGCGGCCGCTGTGTACGTCGAGGAAAAGTCCCAATGTGACCTGCTTCAGAGCAAACGATGACATGTTGGCTTTCTTCGTGATTCCTGGAATGTCGAGGCGTATTTCAGGCTTGTGCAGGCACCACAAAGGGGAGGATGGTTTTGCTGCAGGCATGTAGCTCGATGGCAACGAGGTACGATTGGCAGCAATTATGCGATTCAAAGTTGTGTGTGGTCTTTCTGCAGGTAAAGAAGCGAGATGGTGAGAAGGTCGTCGGGCAACCTGCCGAATGTGAGCCCTGAGAGCGTCGGTGGCTTATGTGTTGATATTGGGTGATCTCGAGCTATGACAATCGTTGCCGCCGTAGACGGACACTTCGGAAGACCAAGATACGTCCTTGGGACTTGAGCCTGTAGTCCCTGGAGTAGACGCAGATTTGTTTTGCTGGTTGCCCAGCACAGGGAGGCTGTACCTTGCGAAACCGAATAACAACGCGTTATAGCGCTACAGCATTGCCCGCACCGGTGTGTCCCATGACTTTCCGCCGAGAAATTTGAGATGTATTATTGTCACTAACCTCCTCTTTAGGTATGAAACGTCCGGGCTCCATGATAGGTCGCGGTCGATAATTACCCCCTAAAAGGGGATGTTTCCGTGCGTTGGCAATTCCTTGTCCATTGACACTTATAAAGTAAAGCTTCATTGCCTTCCGAGTGAATGCAAGAAGGCAGCATTTAACTGAAGACAGCTCTAAGTTCTGTTTTCGTAAGTACCATCATGTTAACGTAGCTGCCTTTTGTAGCATCGCTCGTACCTGCAGTTGTGTTACAGCAGATGAGCAGATGCAGATGTCGTCAGCACATATTGATACTTGAATTGTGTGGGCAACTAGGCGAACAAGCACTAGGTTGAATAGCGTCGGTCTCAATAACCCGGCGTCTCCTCAGCCAAGCTCCGGCCGCTTCCGACACACAGAGGGATCGACGCTGTGCCGAGCTCCGCCCACCTGCTCTTCGCGCGCTCATCGCCCTGACTGTACATCGTTCCCACTTCACGGGTGAACGGTCTTCGTGTACCTCGAACACTTCTATGAACTTCAGCTCTTTTCATTGTGTGTTTTCCGTTTGCTTGCCCGGTGTGCGTGAAATGTAGCTTGGTTATATTGCGCATTTACAAGCGTCGTCGTCGATGACATTCATCATCGAGATATCATTTATCTAAAGAACCTGAACCTGAGAAACACAGCTTTGTGACAGCTTCTGAATATGTGCTATTGCGCCAAATATCCCTGCAGCATTTGACAGAGCTTTTGATTTTCTAGAACAGGACAAAACCAGTGTAATTTCCACGTGCGACAATTTTGCTTCCGCCCAAATATTTTCTCTTATTTTGCTATTGTAAATATTACTAGGGCAAATCAAAATGTAAATGTGATTTTGCGTTTTCACTGGAATAAACACAGTGTGTAATGTCACGACGTCAGCGTGCGCCGCGGTGACTTAGGCGCTATGGTGTGGAGCTACTAAGCACGACATCCATGGCGGAATCAAATCCATCAAATCCCGGCCGCGGCTGCCGGATTTGGATGGGGGCGAAATGCAAAAACGCCCGTGTCCCATGCATTCTGAGCACGTTAAGGATTCCTTGGTGGTCAAAATCAAACCGGAGTTCCCCGTTACGGCGTGCCTCATAATCAAATCGCGGTTGTGGCACGTAAAACCCCAGAATCCAATTCGATTGACTACGTCACACACTCTTTGCCTCCATAGCTTTCCCTTCATTCCCATAGAAATTTTTTTCGCGTATCACGGTGTGCGCGAGGATAGTCCGGACTAGCTACGGTGGCTGCATGCGCTCGCACTGAGCAGCGAGCGCTCGCAGTGAGCCAACGATCTGGCTCCGTGGCCTCCACCGTGCGATCGCGGAGATCGTGCCGCGGAGGTTCCTAGAAAAATTAATGGAGGGCAATTTATGGTGCTAGCGTCTTCTAGCACGGCGGCAGAGACTATGGTCATTCAGCTAAAGGGAAAACGATGCGTGTTGTAGTACAGCGATTTGCTTAACTTTCCTCTTTCTGACTTCAAACGTCTTTGTGCCTTTCTAATTCTGTTGTTTTCGACAGTATATTTCCTTATATGAGCGCAACAATGTGCATATGCGCGGACAAACCTATGCTTCCTTTGTGCATTTAGACCGATATGATTTAGTTTACGCTGATAAATGTGGCGAAAGCGTAATCACTAAATCCACAAGAACGAAGCTACAAGCACGAAGGCTAGACATATGCATGTACAACCTATGATTCCCAATGATCGTAGTGCCGGAGGTTGCACGAGCAATTTCGGTAGGAAACTCAATATTCTGCTTGTCATGCGAATCTACCTTATTGATTGGCAATCGAAATATTTAGCCACCTAAGCTTTTTTTCTCATGTTCGCCCTTCTCTGCACTCGCACTATACTCCATTCCATACATAGCAGGCAACGCTGCGGAAGCTATGCAAGAATTCAATAGATAAAGCGCCAATAGTGACGGCACACCGGAAAGAATACAGACAGGACAAGGCGCTTCCTGTCTGTATTCCTTCCTGTGTGCCGTCACTGTTGGCGCTTCATCTATTGAAAGCTATGCACCAACTAGCCCCACAACGTCTTTTACTACCCAAGAAGTTCGGTCAAGAAAAGTTATCGCTCCGCGCGTTCCGTCTATGCTAAGTAGACCATATTTGGCGCAAACAAGGAAGGACGGAAGAAAATAAGGGTAGCGCCAACTTACGACTGTTCATTCTCTATTTGATAACATCCAACATATACATGCAGGCGAATGCGCAACATACAGAGCAGCTTCAATCGCGCAACACCCTAATCAGAGCTGGCTGTCAAAAATCCTTCTTTCTGCATGCAAAAGTAAACCCGATGCGTCGCTAACGCAAGGTTAACCTCGCTTTTTAACATGAAACACCTTTAACAATTCACGCGCCATGGTATCCCTGCTTCTTCCAAGGGAATCCGTATCTTGTCCACTGTGAATTGCAGTGCTTAGGAAAATGTGCTCTGTCTTTACCTTTCAATGAGAGCTCATGTTCCCGCGCACGCTCATTTACGTATCGCCCAGTCTGGCCGACATATGTCTTACCGCAAAACAGCGGAAACTACATATGCGACACCAGTAGCACATTTTGTGTACGGCTTGGCATGTACTTTACAACTATCACGTTTCTTGCTCCCATCAGAAAGAATGTGATGACAGACCTGGGCGAGCTTGCACGGCGCGCAGAATACGACTAGCGCCCTCTGTCTGTCTGCAACCGTCTATTAGGTTGCGGGTTACGCAGTGCTTCGCTGGACGCTCTTCGCTGCGCGGCGTTCGCTCGCGCGAGCATGCACGTGAGGCTCCTCGCGATGGATTGCAAGAAGAGAACCCGATAAGGGCAAAAAGAAAAACCTAAAACAACGCATTATCAGCCGTATACCGCAGTGTGTCTGTTTCTAAGGATTAAAGGTTGTTTCATTCAATACAGTTGCGCACAAATGAGGTCACAAAACATCAAGCTATATACAAGTGCGAACGAAGCCACTGCAAGAAGTCTCTCAAGTCTCCTAAGCGTTGACTGCTATGTGGGGAACGGAGTATGAGCAACAAACAAAATCGCAACAATGGACGACCTTAAGAAATTTGACGGAACAAATTAGAATTTCATGAAACTAATGGTCACGCGGTCCCTGCAAACCTATCAGCTACAAAGACCATTACAAAGCGCGAATGTAAAACGATAAACGGTGCCTGTTTGGGAAGCGACGTGCCTGTAGAGTTGTAAGTAAAAATCAGTTCATTATCGAGAAGAGACACAGACGCCATGCTGACACAAGCTTCACCATTGCGCTCTATGTGATGCTCCACTATTACCTCTCTATTCATCTATCACGGAATAATAAGCGCAATTTTTAGACGCGACAGTGAGACAGGCAAAGGAAAGGCGCTATCCTTTGTTCTTATTATTGCCTATGCATGCGGATACGGCTATCGACATCGAACACTACGTGCTTTCTTTGTCCTTGTCTTCCGTGTGTTGTTGATTCCCTGAAGTATGACTAAGGCACTAGCTAAAACCAAAATTGCTTCCATGATTTATTGCCTAGAGCAGCTAATTGTGCTTAGCTAAGTAGCTGTTATTCCTTTTTCATCGCCTATTTATGATATTTCTCCGTCTTCGTTCGTTCGTTAGCAGACCGTTGCGAATTCTCATGCATGCGGCGCGGCGGCACTGGAAATCCACGTCAGGTGGCAGCATTTGGCCTGGATATTGATTTCCGATCGGCCCATTTGAGCATTTTGTCTGCTTCAGCCTCGTCAATATCATCTCCCACTTCTTATCTCATTTGGCACCGCTAATATTACATCATGTTCAGTCTACCTATTTTTATAAGTGGCTCCAACCTTATTTATTTTTAGGTGTTTATTCTCATTCTTGTTTTTACTTTCTTGAACGTTCCCTTCCGGACGGGTTATCTAGCAGCACATAAAAAAATGTACAGAAAAAAATTGCTGCCGCCGTTTTTCTTCATTAAGTTAACGTCAAATGTTGACAAGCCTTTCATCTCCTGCATCATTTTCTCATCTGCTGTTTCCCATGCTTTTTTGAAGCATAGCACAGGACGAGACTAAGAGAAAAGCGAACGGAGGCTGTAACGTGCTGTCAGCTGTGGCATATTATTCGCCTTTTCAGAATAGATGTAGAAGAACTGAAATCACATCCAAGAGAAGAAACGAAAAGGAAGCTCAGTGTTCGGAAGCACTGAAGCTAATATAAAAATACGGGTAGTCGGCAGACTGTAGTAGTTTAAGATAGCGCCAGCAAAAAAAAAAAAAAGAAAGTCATTCCTGATTGAGGACGAATTGCGAGTTATTACACTCACCTAATATATACCACTCCCTTTTGCTCAATCACTAGATCTAGATGGCATAGAATCAATCAATCAATAAAACAATCAATCAACCGATTGGTCCATTGGTTGGTCGGACCGACTGCGGCCAGTGACTGAACCAAACTCGCAAATTTCAGTTCCTAACTCTTTGCTCCAACCTTGTCTCAAAGTACTGCTGACAGAAAATATTTTCACCTGAGCTACATCGCGAAATGTCGCATTTTCGGAATGGCCGGCATATAATTAACTTAACGTGCAGACCACTTTTGTTCTGCCAGAAAGCGAGCCAAACGCGAAACACGTCGCGAATTTGATGTTCTCGTAACAGCTCCTTGTGAGCTATGATTAAACCATGGTGGATTGAACCAATGTCTCGCAAAGACTAACCGATTTCTTTTTTTTTTCTCTTAGTGGACATTTCCGTTTCCTTTCTTTGCGCAATTCCACAAGTAGTCACCCCCGCACGCGAAATTATAGGGAGGAAGGTATTTGAAACGAAGCTAGCAGATGGTCACTTTGTCCCCTAGGAAAGACGTCAGCGTTAAGGGAGTGAAAACTTCACTGTAACTTTCCCACTACATGGGAGAATTAAAATGCGCTGGAGCAGTGATTAAAGACGGCGCATTTTTCAGAACTTGTCTTCGTGATTGAGTACGCGGATTTTCGCCAAACTTGTGCAAGTGCGCTTTCTTTGCGAAATTGAATAAAGCACTGCATCTGCCTTTGCGTTCTGCCTCGGGTGGTATTGTACTTTTAGCATTTCAGCATGCAGTCTCGCGTTTTTTTAATGATTGATGTGCTTTTTTAAGGATGCTGTAAGCCAAATTGCAAGTCAGCACTCGTTCTTGTTATGTTCTTGTTACACTTTATTTTTTCGTGTGCACATTCGCTTCCCGCAGTACTTTTGGCGTTTATTTTTGACAAGTTGACGACAATCAACACAATTGATATCACAGGGCCTATGGGTAAAACGCATGGTATTTTCCAGTGGACGAACAGCAGCAATTGAAAAGAACGCGAGAATGCTATTGCGCGGGCTCGCTACAGCATCACCCAGATTAGCACGAGCATTCGCGCGCGAGAGTACTTACTCATCAGTTATGACTCATCGTCATCCTCATTCGTTGACAATTAGGAGTGCTCTTGTATGCCCATGGAAGTATCACTTAATAAAACACCGTAGTTGCGTCATGCACATGTTCCTTGCTCGCCAAAACAATTTTCTTTTTTTTTCTTTTTTTGCTGAGCATGCACTAGCTCCAAATGAAGAACTCACTTCATTGATGGTGGGCAAAACCTAGAGAGGCGAGTTCATCCCTTTGTCTTTTACACCGAAGCTATATACCTCTACCGTCCAAGGAAACTATATATACATGTGGGCCGATCCCGAAGATAGTGCAATACCGGCCCAACTCGCGGCGCAGGGGAAGCAGACGTTAAGCACTCCCCATACGTGGGCCGATCCCGAAGCTAATGCAATGCCGGACCGACCCATGGTGGAGGTTAAGCAGGCGTTAAGCACTCCCCATACGTGGGTCGATCCCGAAGCTACTGCAATGCCGGGCCGACCCATGGTAAGCAGGCGTTAAACACTCCGCATCCGTGGGCCAATCCCGAAGCTAGTGCAATGCCGGGCCGACCCATGGTGGAGTTGAAGCAGGCGTTAAGCACTCGGCATCCGTGGGCCGATCCCGAAGGTAGTGCAATAGCGGCCCAACCCGCGGCGAAGGTGCAGTTCGCCATTAAGGTGCCCACATACAGAGCTTCGTGGGTCATCCTTCTTCACAGAGTGCAAGGGCACTGAGTTTTTTTTTTTTGGTTTTCGCTTCTCTCCATTCAAGATGAGGCAGTCGAAAGCAACAGAACACAGAGCGTGGAGCCGAAGCAGAGACAATCTGGCTCATACATGCCTATGGTACAACAAGATAGCAAATTTGTCTAAACCCACGATCACCATTTTAAATTTGTATGTCCCTGTATTATTTCTTACTAATGTTGTACTTTAGTGGCAGCTATGACTGCCATTCGGGCACTGTAGTGGCGCATGTGCGACCTCATTGCAGGCACTACGCGACGTGTCGAATCTTTTGAGGGTGCCATAAATTTTGGCGCACGCGCACATGCCGCGCCCGCGTTAGTTGAGCTAGAGTATAGTTGGAGCAGGGTCCGATGAGTTCAAGCACAATGATAAACCTTGCTGTCGCAAAAAAAAAATTAAATTATGGGGTTTTACCGTGCCAAAACCACTTTCTGATTATGAGGCACGCCGTAGTGGAGGACTCCGGAAATTTCGACCACCTGGGGTTGTTTAACGTGCACCTAAATCTAAGTACACAGGTATCTTCGCATTTCGCCCCCATCGAAATGCGGCCGCCGTGGCCGGGATTCAATCCCGCGACCTTGTGCTCAGCAGCCTATCACCATAGCCACTTAGCAACCACGGCGGGTCTTGCTGTCGCAGTCACTGCATTGACATTCGGGTGGAACTGCCAACTTTTCTCTTAATGTCAATTAGAATATCGGCTATGCCCATTTCTTCTCTATCCACCCCTCTATCTTCCTGTCTCTAAACGTTAGGCCGAACATTTCTCGTTTCATTGCTTTTTGCGCAGACCTTGTTCCCGAGCTACATTGTTAACCTACAAATTTCTGCCCCATATGTTAGCACCGGTGGAATGCCCTGACTGTAAACTTTTTTTTTGTTCAACGACAGTGGTAACTTCCCAGTCAGGATTTTGTAATCCCTGCCTATGGACTCCAACCCATCTTTATTCTTCTGTAGATTTCCTTCTCATGATTGGGGGACCCCGTGAGTAATTGACCTAGGTTGATAAACGTACTCCGGTGCAGACTATTGAGGCTGACTGGCGATCATGAATTTTTGTGCCGTTGACAGGCGATTGGTAAAAGGAACATTTTCATTCGGTTGACTCCGATTTCGCTGTTTATTTACACTTACAACGCAGAGACGCTCTCAGTAGTCAACCGCTGAACTAGATTGAATTCATTTTGTTTCTTCTGAGATAAAAATATTAATCTTACTGATTAAAGAACGGAATATTGATTTTGGTTTCAAATGTTTAACAAAAATTTCAATATCGGCAAGAACATTGAAGCACAATGTTTTAAAATTCGTAATTAAGTACGAAAAGCAGATATCGCAGTTTTGTGAAGTGCAACTGTTGATCATCTAAAGCGGATAAATTCGATATGAGTCTACAGCTCAGTGACAGTGTCAAGAACTTTATTGGAGTGTCCTGAGGAACTTGAATGGGGGGAGCCGAAGGGCTCAACAATCAAATTGGTGGCTCGGCCCACGACGGGACAGGGAGGTGGTGGTTACCTCAGCTAGGTAGGTAGCGGGAGGCAGAATGAGACTCGCGAACGCCACCGGTGGCGTGTGTGCGACCCATATTAGCCCCATTGCTGCAAATGGTGAGGCCAAGGTCGCAACTAAGCTCCCCAGCCCTAAGCAGTACGAGTATACAGCTCACGAGAATTTTTTTCAGTGTTGTGTGTGTGTGTGTGAGAGAGAGAGAGAGGGGAAAGGCAGGCAGGTCAACAAAACGAGCGTCCCGTTTGTTACCTTACACTAGGGGTACGAGAAATAGGGAATAGAAAAAGGAAAAGAGAAAGAGAGTAAGCACTGAGTGTAGGTGGGGTGATGAACAGGGACACTATAAGGGGTCTCTCAAACCGGTGCACTTCAAGTACTATACTAGCGCCCGAATAGCTTTTTGTGCCAGTGGCGGCTGTGACCACTGTCCAAGTATCTTTGACTGAGAGAGCCAGTCAATCTAAAGTTGCCCGAGAGAGAGGCGTTGTACGTGGTAGCGAAGACAGTAGATAATATGAATTCGGGCTGGCGGCCATTCCCACACGATAGCAGCAAGCGTTCAAGGCTTTTGCAAAAGTCCCGTTCCCTAATCAGTAAGGTCTACATTACGGAGTGGTGTATATTACATGATTCCTTTCCCTTTACATGCCACAATAGGCACAATTAGCAGAATTGTGTTTACAGACTTGCGTGAAATGTGTGCTTACAGTACTTTTACAGAAAATAATAAAGTCCATTTTTTAATTATGGTTTCTTTAGAAGTAAAAGAAATTATGGCTTAAATAAAAATCTGTTCTTACAAGCAGTAGGGTAACGTTCTCTTTTAAATACAACAAATTTCATAAAAATCGGTGCTGTTGCTGCCGAGCAAAACAATTTCATCTTTCCCATTTTTCTAGATGGGGGCTTCTAAGGCAAATATTTCTCTTAAGACGCGTTCTTGGCATGCACCTAACATTTACCAAAGCACCTTCTATTTCTTTAAACTTGTAGGGCTTTCAGTCATACTTCACTTCACAGGTGTTCATTGTAGGCTCTTGGAAAATGGCGAACAGCTTCAGAACATTGTGCATTATACTAGAGGTTTTCAATAAAAGACATGGTGCCGACCAAGGTAAAGTATATTTAAAAATATATTTTATTTGAATTTGATTTACCTGGACGTAGTAGTTCTGCGGAAAACCGCAACGTGGGGAGAAGTAATTAATAAAGGGAAAATCAGACATCCACCCTTTCGTAGCAATTGCTACAATTGCCATTTCGAGGAACCCATACGGCTTCCTCGAAAGAAAGGCTTCAGAGTTGAAGAAAAATTCGTCCGATTTTCCCTTTATGATTTACTTTAGTCGTCGCTGTGTGTTTTATTGACAATGATTTTCGCAGACCTGACATCATTCCGTCAGATTTCCTCGATTTTATACTAGAGGTTGCGTGCATATTGGAGCCACACCGCTAAAAAATATAAACAAACCGAGCGACCAAGGGGATGTAAAAATATAGTAATTGATTCGCACTTCTCCCACCTATTGCGTTGTTTCTGTGTCGATCTTTCTGTCTTTCTTTCTTATTTATTTATTTATTTTTGCGCTTCCAATATGTACCAAGCTGGCTTCAGCATCTAACTTTCCTTTAAACTTTCTACATCGCACAACATAATTATCTCACCTTCTTTTCTAATCAATTTGCTTTGCTCATTATTTCATTCTTATTTTTTCTTTCCTTACTGTTTTCTACTCTCTCTATTGGAATATATACCGCTGCTTCCTTCAAATGCTCCTCTCTGCGTCATCCCTGTACTTTGACAGCACTATGCTTGAGCTCTAAGTGTACGCGACAGCAAAAGCCACTCATCCTGCTAGGGAGCTTCGTCCATACTTAATGAAGCCCGGTTTCGTTAAAAAGCACTTTGTGGTGAAGGGACCGGTTCCAAAGAAACCTCTCGACGTACCGGGGCGGCAGCATCCGCTGAGTGCGCTTGCGATACGGCGTAGCGCGGTGTCTATGCCTGATGACCTAAACTGCGTCGCTCGTGCTTTTTGTAGTATTATTTACGTTCTGGTGTTTTGATATGCACAGTTCCTCGTAGACCGACTGTACTATATGTGGAGAGAGAGCGAGAGACAGAAGAAAGGAGCAAGGTTAACCAGCATGCAAAGGGGGAGGTGGTAGGCAGAAACAAGAAAGCTGGGAGAGGGAGAGAGAACACGCTCACGATAACAGCCGGTCGCCACGCACCTTCACAGAACAAGATTGCGGGCTGCACAACGAACACAAATCGAGGCGAAAGCCGTTTGTGCAGGTCTCTTGAGCTTAAAAACTGTAGCACGCAATTTCTACGAGATATTTCCACTCTATATTATTTCGTCGATGTCTACATCGAAACCTTAATAACTGCAAAGGGTCCTCCTTGTTTTCTTGTTCTTATGGCTTGTGCGCATACGGAAAACTTGGTTCCTTTAATATTGGCTTCTCAGCCATTGCCATTTTCAGAGGTTTAAATATTCATGGTCACATTTCCACATTCTCTAATTCTACTGAGAGCAACTATTGGATAGTGAGGTCTGAGTTATTGTCGTGAGTAAATCATTTCCACAAGTCCGAAACTGACAATGTTCCCAAGGGTGCATATCTTTGCCTATCATGTCGTAACCTTTGAAAAAACAAAAGTGAACGAATTTATATACAAAAAAATGGAATTGAGGGTAACGTAGATCGCTCAAGCATGGCGTGAACTGACGTGCACATCGGTAATGTTTTTATGGCAATAAAATAAAGAGGAAACTTATTCTTGGTTGTTACTGTAACTTCGCTCTTCTAGATTTTGTTTCTTTGCGATGGTAGCGGGAGGTCCTAGTTTAAGATATCTTTTGTATGTGTGTGTTCTGAGTCGGTCGTCATTGCAATGGATTTAAAGAGGGATAGTGGACGCAATCACTCCCTATGGCAACGAAATTGTCGGAAAATGAATTGCGATGAAACAATGATAGCGCTGCTGAATATTGTTGCATTTCGTAGATTTTATTCACATATCAAGAATAGGGGGCACACTGACGTAAAAACATGCAAACCACAGCTTCACACTATCGGTCTGCCAGTATGAGCAAACAATTTTATTCGCCGTTTTTGCACATTTTTTTCTTAGAAGCTCAAGCGCGAAGTCGTTGACTATATGTCAATGTAATGAGTGAAAATGGTCTTATTGGTTCATTATTAAATCAAAATGAACATAATTTCTTGGACGTAAAAGTAGATCTTAAACCCTAGCAATCATGACCGGATAACTTTTTTACGACACGTAATGTTGAGGCCATTGCACAATTGTAACATGGGCTGTCGCGGTCGCTCAGTGACTGTGGCGTTTTGCTGCCGGATACGGTTTCACAGCTGTCATTCCCAGCCGCGGCAGCCTTATTTCTATGGAGTCTAAATGAAAAAATTAAAGAAAAAATGCTCGTGCACCATGATTTCGGGGCGCATTCGAGTACCCGAGGTTGTCAAAATTTATCCGGAGCCGTCCACCCCGGCGACCCGCCTAACCAAATGTGCCGTTATGGCAAGCTAAACGTCCAAATTCTGAAATCTTTAGAGCGCGACAATCTCAAAGCTTGGAAGTCATATATCAAAATTACTTTAATATAACAGTGTGTATTGTTTGAGCTTAAAGAAAAGTAGCAATAAATTTCTCATTTGTGTCAGTTTTGCATACTCCGCATTCATAGATTATCAATAACATCTGAAGACAATTGCAATGCCCCATAGACGTGCATGTCCACCAGCTTTGATGCTCCAGCAGGTTAAAGTTCATAACATGATCTAATTTTTCCTACATCTTGCGAGGCAAACCACAGTCTATGTTCTTATATTTTCAAACGACAAGTCAGTATGATTTAACTTACTGTTTAATAAACAACATTCTATAGTATGACTCGGCGACTGCTTTGCAATTACACGTCGGCATTCTGGATGAACTTGATGTATGGCAAACTTCTGGGGGGGGGGGGGGAGAGGTAGCGCGTGGTAGAGGGGAGAAACTTCCAGTCTTTAATTTGATCCCAATGAGTTATTCACTCCTTAATGTCTCGATAGATTGCCCACTCACCAATTTCTCTTTTATTTCCTTCTCGGTTTGCAGTTGATGCTGCTGGGATGGTCGGCACACTGATACGAGTATTTTCTCACGTTGTCATCCTTTAATAACCGAATATACCGGCTTTCCTGTTTGCATGTTCGACAATTGCGCTTACACAATTCTTGACGTAATGACGACCTACTAAACGATGGAACAATAACGAATAACATGGGCCGCGCAAGTAAAATAGATAGAACAGAGCATTACTCCGGTGACAAATGTTCATCGATGCAGTGTGCAGTGCGGGTACAAAATGGGACTTTAAGATCATCCTTGCTTCGCGTACACTACGCAACCACAAGGCAAGAAATTGTGCACTCTGTTCCGGTCCTTCACAATCTATCCCGATCCTCGGGGGAAGCTCCTTGCCGTATTCTGGCCAGAAGTCTGCGCTTATGTCTTGGAGTACCACGTGCAACGGCACGGTCATTAGCAATTGAAGAGGCACGCCAATTATGTTTTAGGGCACCGAGATTTGTTGAGGCATGCTGCCATTATTTTTGCCTTAAAACGCAGCATGCCGATCATGTGCTTTTTCAGGAACTAAATCAAGGAAACGATACACATTTACACGCGAGAATACAAGAATGCGCAGGCATTGTCCCAGTTAATAAATTTTAGCCAGCAGAAGTTTAGTGTACCTATCTATGTCTCTCTATGAATTTCAGAGGTTTCAACCAAAATACCAGGTACCTCTGGTAAACGTGAACTAAGTAATATAGCCATAAAAAATTTTAACACAGAGGCATACCCAATATACCTAAGGGACTACATTCAGGTGTACACAGATGGCTCGTGCGCAGCTGAAAGTTTAACGCCTGCATTGTACATGCCCTCCACAAAAGAACAGCCGAAGTCAGGTCATCAAGCGTCGTTAGCTCTAACGCAGCAGAAATTTACGCCATAATATCTGCCTTGACCTGAATATGCTGGCAACCACATCTCAGCGACTATAAATAATTTTTATTGAGCATTAATTTCACAAGGATAAACCGAAATGATCGTGCTCTAGTACATGAACTCCGAAAGACATATACAAAGGCGGTGTACCTGCAACATCGACTTTAATTTAACTGGACTCCTAAGTCATTGCGAGACTCCCAGAAACAAAGAGACAGACAGCTGTTTAGCACACGTGATGCACAATGGAAACGAGACTCATCTGACAGCTATCTTACATAGCCACGCACGCAATAGGTTAAGTCAACTCTCAATCTGATCGTCAAGAGGGAATTAGTTGAAAAACGGTTATTTAAACTTCATTCTATGTTAGATTAATAAAAAATACCATTCACTATTCCAGTAATGCTTCGACGTTCTCTAGAAACAGTACGACAGAGATTACGTCTGCGTATTGCTTTGAAGAGCACTCTTGCTCTGTGTGCTGCGTACACAAAGTGCTATTCAGATATCATAGGACCGGCCGAAAGGGCGGTGGGGTGTTGCTTGGAATCAAATTGGCATAAGGAATGCCTCCTGTTGCACTGCGGTATTCATGCTCGGCTTAGAAAAAAGATGCCACATAAAGTGTGTGCTCTGGACAAACAGTCGGTCTCATTAGGAAAAATATTGGAGTTATATCCAACAGCTCAACTGCAAAAGTGCGCAGATAGCCCCTTAAAATATTTTTTTGAAACGAAAAAAATGCGGATGATTGCTAGAGGTTTGTAACATGTTCTCAATTGATTATGTTCCGTGGTTATCCGTACATGTCCCCTCATCTTGATGATATTGCAACCTGTAGTGTAACCTTGTATATATTGTATTGTAGATTGTGCTTCCTTGAAATGCAAGAAAACTGCAAGTGACTGCTCTATAATCCTAAATAACATTACTTGCTGCGCAAATCTGTGGGTTGTGACGTACAATGTGCTGATTTGAACCTTACGTGAGCTTTGCGTCATAGGTTTTGGACTTTTATTTAGCTTTTACAACGATATTATGTTTAGCTGGCCTATCTTTGCTGTGTACTGTCTCTGTCTTTTTATATGTTTGTTTGAGCCGGTCTATTCCTTACATGTGCTCTTTTTACCATATAACGAGTAGTGGCATCGCCCATCTCTTACACACAGTTTTATTAAAACAACAACAGCAGGGATTTTACCCGGAAGCCACAAGGAGAAGTCAAAGACAGCACAGCTTTCGGGATTTGCAATGACCTTACCAAGAAGAAGAGCAAATGAGTGCCAGAGTGGGGCCTCTTTCTTCTTCTAATATAGAATACCTAAAAGGAAAGGTATTCGACATTCACATGTCCGCAAGCTGAAATGATAACAAAAGGAGCTGCGTGCGAACAAATGCACGGATATCTACCAAAATTGACGTCATGAGCTCAAAGAACAGCTACAGCGACCTACAGCCTGCACAATAAGCAAAACAAATGTGTTGGGCGTCTGATATTAGGATTTATGCCGCATAATTCAATGTTCTCCTTCGCTCATACATTTATTTAAAACGGCCTGCGAAGCGTTGAGAAGTCGACTATAGCCTTCTTTCATTTTCTCTTTTGCAACCTGATGACTATTCTGCACATATCACGCTGCGACTTCGCCTTTCCAGTTAGGCTCTGAATTCTGGACACGTACAGCATGCGGGAGCGCCATAAAACACTCCACTTTTGAGCGAACAACAATTCTTACGTCACAGGCCCTTCGCAGCAAAGTGTCCGTCAAACATGAACATATCGTCCTTAGACTAACAAATGTTTTTTTTTTTATTCTCAACCTTCATACAGATCGCATACGAACTCGCGTAATTTGTTCAGGAGATGAGGTTCAAAGCCTTCCGATATTCTGGTTGGGCCTAAGAAACAAGATAAAAGAGATCACAAAGTGTTGGTATGAAATGCTGTTCATAGTTAATTGTGCGCTTAGAGTATGCCGTTCAGAATATTAAGCACGAAGATCTTTTTGACCACTTCTGAGTAGTTTAGAAAGTTGTTTGTCGTACAACGAAATGAGTGGCAATGGAAAGAAAATGTCCAGGAACGCAAATTAATTCGTTCGTTCACCAGTCGAGAACCTGAGAGGAATTTAACCTTGCGGCTGCAGGTGGGACGCAGCAGGGGCCAAAGCGTTGCCACCACGTCTGCACAGGGTGAGCTCACACTCAACGTGGCGGTGCGAGACGGCACTTGGCGCGTAATCGTCATCTGCGCACTGTCAAGCTCTTGGTAATCGACGTGGGCATTTGTTTCTTAGAGTGCTGCCGCGTCAAGTAACTTTGACGCGGCCAAGTCGAGGAGTCCTTATCACGCGCGTGCACTAGCGGGGAAGATGGCAGCGCTACTTCATGGCACAATGTGCTTAGCTTAGTCTCACGTGGATAAAAACAGAATACGCCACTTCACACATACATGAACAGATAGGGTGATAAAATGGGAGCGACATGCGAAACACAGCAATGGTTCCAGGCACTGCAAGGAGAGCCGATAGAGTTTCGCCTTAGACTCTCGCGAGAGCACGAAGTGATGAAAGACAGACGAAGAGAAAGAAACAGTGGGACGTAACGTTTGCAGCACACTATGGAACAAAAACGAGGACTCAGCTCAGCAATAACAGCAGCGACAATGAACGAATGTGCGCTAACGAGGAAGGGCTTCCCGTTCTCGATCCACAGCTTTTTTGGTGTTTCGCTTCTACCGCGAACCAAGACCCGACAGCTGGGATCACTCGGTCTCTCGGGATTAGGGGTGCTGCCGGAGTTGAGTCATGGTATTTGATTTTAGGCGCGTAATTCCGGCCACAAGTATCACCTTCCTTGTGTACCAACACTGTTTGGAAGTTCTGTTTGCACGTATTATTAGCTGTCAACGGCACTGATTATAGCAGATACTTCAAAAATGTACATCTGGTCGGGTGAAGTTTTCGAGTATACGTGCTTGTTCCTTTCGACGGCAGATAATATAGCGCTGTGAGGTATGCCGTTCTTATATTTATATTAGAGCCGGAAAAATTGTGGCAGTGCGATTCAGGCGAGGTTCAACCAACTAACGAGATTGTCGGAAACTCATACGTGCTTGACTGAATTTGTCCCCTGAATATGCTCAAGGCTGAGTGAAATACCAGCATTACAGTGTGTCTGATAGCCGTGAGCGCTAAACCACATGGCATGGACTTTTCTGCCCGATGTCCACCGATGCTCTTTTCCTAAATCTAAGTGCAGATCGGCTGCAGGGGCTTTGTCACTATATGGCGCTCTCCTGCTAACAACAACGTCGCCGGTTCGATTCCTGCCCGTGGCGACCTCGTTCCGGTGGAGTGGAACGCGGAAACGCGCCCGTCCGAAGGCGCAGCTACACGTGCCCGTGCCGGCGCGCGACAGCTCGCGCCCACGCGCCTTGAGTTGTCCGCGCCTCGCCAGCAATGGCGGTTCGAACCTACAAGACGCGCGCCAGCGTGCGCTCGCTTGATGAACTATTTTCGTATTGGTAGACATCGCTTCGTATTTTTGTGAGGCACTCAGAGCACCGATATTTATCTGGATAAGATATCAGTGCTCGTGGCGCGCTTCGACGCCTACTATCTGTTATGCACCATCTGCGCGTGCGTGAGCGTGCGTGGGCGCGCGCTTTCACGCGTCGGCACGCGTACGTGTAGTTTGGCTTTTGAGTTTATGTCGACGTTATGGAAGACAATGGGCGCTACTCGCAGCCATCCACAATAGGCGGTTGCTCTCTGGTGATGCTTTGGGACGGTGTGCTCAATTAAAGAAATAGCAAAGGCTGCCTTGCTGGCTTACACCGTCGTTTTACTTCATTTTGTGCTTTATCAAAGCAAATATTTGTTCTAACTGTTTGTTTTTTTTCGTTTTAGTCTGAGTTTATGCGTTTTCATAAAAGTTGAGTAGTAGCTCTACCCCACACAGTTGAGGGTTTGCCCGCTGCACGATTAATGACATCACGTTATTTCGCGTGCTCTGTAGTGGCGCTACGTTAAATTTTCAATAGCTGTATGTGTACACTCCAGGGCGTCTTACTGCATCTCAATGAGTGGCGCCCGCGAATATTTCAGGTAACAATCTTCCCATGACTGGGCTCTGCTTTAGCGCAGCGCTTATCACACATTCGCGTTCTCCTACAGCATCGCACAATTCACGCCCTCTGCACCCCCTCCCCTACTTTGTCCTGTTCTTAGCGTAAGTGAGTCAACCTAATTGATTAAATTTGTTGACACCCTCTTTTTTAGTACCGTATAAGCCATACGAATTCGAGTGGGAATATAGGTCTATTCCTTACCTCGAAGTAACAAAAAATAAAAAATAAAACAACAACCAAGCTCGCCGAGACTTGTCACTGTCACCGGCAGCGAGCGCCCACTCCCGCGCAAAGTCCGCGAGTGCGTCCTCAAGCTGTGCATGCGCGGCACGACGCCCGCGAACAGACGCTTCGTGCGGGCTGCACGCGCACAGCGTTTCTTTTCGTGCTCGCCAACATCGCGAGAAAAGCGGAACTGGCGCTGAGCGGCTATGTTGCCGTTCGCTGTGCCCAAGTCTAGAACTTTTTATCTTGAACGCCGCTGTCTCAACTGCTGAAGCTCATCATCCACAAGACAAAACGGAAATCACAGGCGAGGTCGATTGGAAGAGCCCACACAAGGAAAAGTGACGAGGAATAAAACGACAAAAGGAATAACGCCAGCATTCCTATTTGACATGAATATGTCTCTGGCTATGCGGTCGCCAATATCTGCGCCGTCGGTAGCTGGACGACGACTTACATTCTGCTGAAGGTTGTTGTACAAGAAAGAGGGTGACTTTAGCGCCTTCTTCTTTTCAGAAGTTATGTGGAGTTATATGCCGGTTTGTACGGTACGCTCTATGATTTATTTCCACTTGTGGCCCACAAATGCAGTTAGAAATAAAATAGCAA
Source organism: Dermacentor variabilis (assembly GCF_050947875.1). Classification (NCBI taxonomy): domain Eukaryota; kingdom Metazoa; phylum Arthropoda; class Arachnida; order Ixodida; family Ixodidae; genus Dermacentor; species Dermacentor variabilis. The sequence continues at coordinate 4,252,598 of NC_134575.1, read as the reverse complement.
ATACAGTAACAATACGGGGCAATGGCGGCACAGGCACGTACCAATGGGGGGGGGGGGGGGGGGCAGCAAGGCGAAACTGCGCGCAATCGTCGAGGCTATCGTACTGTGCGGAAGACAAGACATCGCTCTCAGGGGCGACAAAGATGTAGGGCGACTTACTCTTGAAGAGCCAGCAAACAATGACGGTAACATTAGGGCGCTTTTACGTTACAGTGCCAATGGAGGGGACGCTGTCTTGGCTGATCACATTCAAACAGCTAGAAACAACGCTCTGTACTCAAGTCCACGCATACAAAATGAGAAAACTTCTATTATCGGGAAGCTAATCCAAGAAAAATAGTCAGAGAAGTAAAAAAGACAAGATGTTTTGCCATGCTAGCAGACGAAACGTCGGACATATCGCAAACAGAACAATTTTCATTGTGCGTCCAATACGTTGACTCCAGCACTTTCTGGATTCGAGAGGATTTCTTGTCCTTTGTAGCTGTGGAAGATGTCAGTGCTTGTAGCTTAGCTCACACACTGAAAAGTGAGCTTGTTAAACTAGGTCTCGAGCTGAAAGACATGAGAGGTCAAGGTTACGATGGCGCTGCAGTGATGAGTGGAGCATTCCGTGGTGTACAGGCGATTATTCGCAAGGAGTTTCCAACTGCTCTGTACACGCACTGCTCATCGCACTCCTTCAATCTCTGTCTGAGCGACGCCTCGAATGTTAAGGACATTCAACGTGCCTTCGGCACGATTAAATACGTTTGCGCTTTCTTCAGGGCATCGCCTAAAAGAACTGCGGTCCTGAAAAGGATCCTTGAAGGCGCCTCGAAATCCTTCTGCCGCTTACAACGGTATTGTGAAACAAGGTGGGTGGAACGCCACGAGGCGGTCTCATTGTTTAGTGAGGCATTGCCCCAAATAGTCGCCGCACTAGAAGAGGTCATGGAAACGTCCCACACAACAAGCGCTTCCACCGCGTCTGCTCTCCACTATCGGGTATGCTCCTTTAACTTCCCCTATGTCTTACAGTTTGTGACACCTTCTTAAGCTTAACACATCGTTTCTCTGAGTACTTACAGAGCACCTCTGTTGACATGAACGTCGCTTTAGACTACGTAGACCTTGTGCTGAATAAGCTGGAAGGAATGGCTGTCAATTCTGAGGTGGAGTTTCGCAATATATTTTCCGCATGTCAAAAGACAGCGGCTGATTTTGGCCTAAACTGTGAAATGCCGCGTGTAGTTGGCACGCAGAAACATCGGGCTAACTACTCTTCAACTTCAACCGAGGAATACTATAGGCAGCGTTGTTTATTCCCTACATGGACGATCTTAGAGCTTCCCTCGAGCGCCGGTTTGCAAGCCACAGGGCAACTTTGGGTAGTTTGCAGTTTGTTCAACTAAAACATGCCTCTAAAGGAAGCTTTGAGTCCGTGCAGCCAGCATTCCAATTTTACATGCACGACATGCAGACAACGCACATCCCTTCGCTAAGGGGAGAGTGGGAAATGTGGAAAGAGAAGTGGGAAACAACACGAGTAGAGGAGACGCCGTGCTATGCCACTGACGCGTTACTGAAATGCGACGACAGCCTGTTTCCCAACGTTCCCACATTGCTCAAGGTTTTGGCAACGCTGCCTGTGACAACCGGCGCTGCAGAACGTAGTTTTTCGACATTAAAGAGGGTCAAAACATACCTACGAAACCGAACCTCCCAGGAGCGCCTTAACGGGTTAGCCCTCATGTCAATTCATCGGGCGCCAGTTAGCGTCGACGAAATTATTTCTACGTTTATGAAAAAACCAGGGCGAGTTGTCACAGCTTGAAAATGATTTGATTGTTCTAACCCACACCAAAAATACAACAGGCAGAAAAAAAAACATTACTGTCGCATATAGCGCTTTTCTTCTGATTTATAAAATGGCACTAACCTAAAGGTGTAGTGCTGATAATGCTTATTTATAACAGTGTATAGATTTTTCAATATTGGTAAATTGTCCTGACGGGAATGTTTACTGTTGTGTGTGCAATACGTAATATTTTGTTGTAGTTTCAACTGTATATATCTGTGTGAGGCTCTCTCCGTGCGTATTCTTCGTACCGCCTTAGTCTGTGTAACTAGTCTATGTGGTAAAGATGGTGAATACTATGTCACACAATAATGAATCACTGCATTTTGTTTTTCTTCTGTGAAATTTTCAGTTTATTGCTATTTGAACTTCGTGCTTGCTCCATTAAAGAATTTTGTTACGATCGTCTGTGAAGTAGGGCAGGAAGATCTGCCTTTTGTTATTCCTAGTAAATGTTTTTTGTAATTAGTTCAGTGCTTCCTTTGTTTTCTTAATTTGCAGCTCTCTATACACGACGATATTGCATTAAACGATTTCCGAGTATAAAACTCCGTCTGTGGCAGTTCTTTCTTGTTGGTTCCAGTAAAAAAATTGGTGGAATTTTGCACGGGCTGTAAGCGTGCCCCTACATCACTTACAACGAACAATGTGCGAGTGTCTGGTGCGGTGGACGGCCAGTAACTCTAAAAAAAGAGAAAGAATAGGGGTGAGACGGCCAACAGCCAATCACGAAGACGCACGGGTTCTTTACGAGGGAAGAGAAGCGAAAAAGAAAAAAAAGTTTTTTTTTTTTTTTTTTTTTTAGGAGAAGGTCGGTGTGCGGAGTGGATGAAGCGAGGCTGTCCGGCTGCGGGTCCAAACCTCAAGACGTCAAGAGCGCCGGGCTGAGAAGCGAAGCCGGTGGGCTGCCGGCCCAAGCTTCAATACTTCAGCGGCGGTCCGGCCTCTGTCCTATCTCCTGGCGTGTGAAGGCGTTTTCTTGTCCGTTTGACGGCCAGACGATTAGCTTAAGATGCGTTCAGTTGTCACCGTCTATTGCAATGGTCACGCGCACCACTGTTCCTTCGTTATTTGAACCTTAATTGTTTAGACTGATCCAGGGACCAGGATAGGGATTCAGTTCGTAGTCAGCTGGTCAGTATGCTCGTCGAACGAGTTGCGGTAGGAGAAAACGCTAGTTGCGTTTAACTTTTCTTTTTGCTTGTTTATTTCCACGAGTGACGGCTCGCCGCGACGCTGGATTGTCTTCGGAATCATACAATCGTGATATGGGTTAGATAAGCTGGAAAATAAACTGATGCGAAACGGAGTCCATCATCGAGCCCTGCAATAACAGTTAAACCCATAAGCAAAATGAATTTCATCCGTTTCCTCGTCTGGTTTGTCCCTAATTGTACAGCACTTTTTGTGCAAAATTGGCAACGGGAAACAAAAGTCTCAAGCAGTTGAAGGATTAATCGATTTACTAAGGGAGGGAGCTGAGGCAACTGCCAAACAGGAAGGAAATGCAAGAACTAAGAAATTTGACCGTTGTTCGTGAAAATATTTACGGTTCAAAATATTTTTGTTTAAAGAGGAAGCAGAGAGAACGCTGCCAGAGGTTGAGAATGATTCCGTGTGCTTTCAATGACGCTTCTAGTTATCAGTCGAGCCGCCCGGCGTAGGCACTTCTCTGCTGTGCTCATGTGGGTGTTTTTTTTAATCCACCGCGGTGGGCACAGAACGTCTAGAACCGCAGCGTCCTACGCTCTGCGCGGTTGTACGAGACCGGCGACCACGAATCGTTAAGCAACTTCCCAAATAGCAATACGAGTCGGTTTTGGCACTTAACTTGGTAAAGCAGTAAACAGGGGATCCAAAAGAACTGCTGTTCTTCTTCAAATATACCTTTCTCCATAATTCTTTCCAAGCTAATTAAAGAAACGCTACTAGAAATCTTTATTTCACCCTTTCGCTTCTTTACGTCTTCTTGGCAGTGTCGTTCCTGCGCTTCTCTCCTGCCCGAGTCCATATGATGTGGTTCCTTGTTTGCCAAGTAAAGGAGGCGTGTATCTCACAGGCGTACCTGTGAGATACACCTTATTTCATTTATCTTTTGCGAGTTTACGTGCCGTTATGGCAAACGGTGGGCATTATTTACGTTTGTACTAGTAAAATTACCCCCCCCCCCCTCGTTTGCATAGAAACGGTGACCTTGGGTTGCCCCCCCCCCAAAAAAAAAAAACAATCCTGGGTACGTGCCTGCTTCACACCGTTAAAGAATGTACAACAAAGCGTACCACCTTGCGCAGGAAATGTTTATGAGTATATTTTCTTTGCAACCTTGTAGGTACTTCAGTGCTAACAGTGCTCTCAGGCAGCGTGTGATGAAACATGGAAAGCGCCAGGCATAAATCATGAGAAAAGATTAACGCATATTCCCTGATCTATAAGAAATTCTGGTCTTTAATAATCGATTAAAGAGAATGCCATAGCCAACACACATTAAAGGCATTGCGCAAACCCCTAAGAACGAAACTCGGTAAGCGATGACTATTAAGTAAATATGTAAAAATTCGGGCTTTGTCAGTGTCCCGTTTAACCCGGAGTGTTTCGTGTTTTAGCTGTTCACGCCTGCCTAAGGTTAAGATTGAACGTCGGGTCTACAGTGAATCGATCAATCGCCATTTTGCGCTGCTTTTTAGTTTGTATTACGTCGCCTAATGTTGGGCTTAGTGTAGAGCAAGAGAACGAGAGGGGAAAGAAAGAACCGGTCGTTAACGCGTCAGCCCCACCTGTGCTCAATCTTGGAGAATGAAGGCGCCGGTGCAACCATCTAACTTGGGAAGCTTCAAGTAGCAAAAGCTGTCTTCCTTTTTTGTTCTTCAAATAGTCGTGTAAAATCAGGTGTTTCAAGACAAATAAAGCTCGGCGCATAACACAAGCGCGTCGTGGTAGCAGACGTACACCTGGGAAAGGAAGGACGATTTTTGCGGGTGGCTAACACACAAGGCCAAGCACTACACGGCGATGTGTTGCAAGCTTGAAGGGCACCCAGAAGAAAACAACTTGTGGAGTCCTCAGAGTACAGTGTGTTTTGTAATATTTTGTATGCTTTGTAAGCTTTAACACCACCTTTTTTTTTCTAGCGCAGCCGTGGTATAAGGTTAAGCATCTGTGCACGTGCGTTCGACACAACTGTGCCGTTGCCGTGGTTTCTTGCGCGTGTCATTGCAGTTGACGTACTAGGTTATGCTCGCAATCTGGAGATGACGCTTGCACAGGCTAGAGCGAGAACTCAGAGTCTATAATATTTCGTGGGAGAAAAGCTTGGCAAGGAAAAGAATCGCATGTTTCTTCACATGCTTACATTAAGTGCATTGGACCGTAGCCGCGTGCCTCATACGTCCAGACGCGATACGTGCACTGTTCAGGTTCTCGACAGACACCATTGAGTGACCTGACTACCCATGTGTATGAAATCAAGAGTTCAACGAAAACTCGTCCGGTCGTCAAGGGTAAAACTGACGTCGACCAAAAACAATAAAAGGAAGAAGATTGTGAACGGGGCCCCCGTGTGTGGAGCCGAAACCTCTTGGTTTCTTTTCTTTTAATGCTTTTGTCGGCGTCTGTTTTACCTTTGACTATACCCATGCGTATGTCCGAACGAAGTGACGCCCTGAATATTTTCCATCTTTCTTTATTTTCACCCTTACCCACTTTCCTGAACCTAGAGTAGCATACCCGACGCGCGAGGAGTTGGCTGTCGAATGCTAGCATTCTTAGTATACCTCGCGGACTTTCCGGAGTCGGACTGAGTGCCTACGTGTGCATGCGTCTGTCTTTGAAAGCTTTCCCGCCAACTCGAATCACAGCATGTATGCCACCGGGTCTGTGCCGCTCATCGATGAACATCTTTGACGCCAACTTGGTTCACCGGGTGTGTTCCACTCTATTTGCGCCGTTCTCGAATGATAAAAAAGAAAAAAAAATATACTTTTCTCGGGTGCTGAGCGCCTTCCAAGCGGCGTCATACAGGTTCAGCCAATATTTTTGACCATACGTATACTCGCGCTCACACCATGCGGGGACTTTTCCGGTGGTTCCGCAAGAAAGCGCAGCGTGTTCAGAGGGGCAAATTTTTGCCACGCTCTCCCCCTTCCGTTTTTTCTCTCCTTTTCTTTTGAAAAAGTATCCTTTCTGATTATATTTCTTTATGCTTTGGCCTGAGTATATTAGACTATTACTCGCTCTTTTCGAATGGTGCAGCACCATGTTCAGTTCTTAAGCCCGACCGCACGCACGCCCAATCCATGATGCGTTTTGAAGGCGTCAACGCGGGGTTCCGCTATATTGCTCCAAAGATAATTGCGCATCCGTCGATACTGATCGTGAACTACATTCTGCCAGAATATATCATCATCATCATCATCATCATCATCATCATCATCATCATCATCGTCGTCGTCGTCGTCGTCGTCGTCGTCGTCGTTATCATCATCATCATCATCATCATCATTATCCTGTTCTTGTCCACTGCAGGACGAAGGCCTCTCCCTGCGATCTCCAATTACCCCTGCACTGCGCCAACCAACTCCAAATAGCACCAGCAAATTTCCTAATTTCGTCACTCCATCTAGTCTTCTGACGTCCTCTACTGCGCTTTCCTTCTCTTGGTACCCATTCTCTCACCCTAATGGTCCAACGTTTTTCTAATCTGCGCATTACATGACCTGCCCAGCGCCATTTTTTTCTCTTAATGTCTATTAGAATATCGTTTATGCACGTTTCCTCTCTGATCCAAACTGCTCTCTTTCTGTCTCTTAAAGTTATGCCTAGCATTCTTCGTTCCGTGGCTCCTTGCGCGGTCCTTAACTTATTCTCAAGCTTATTTGTCAATCTCCAAGTCTCTGCCCCATATGTCAGTACCGGTAAAATGCACTGATTGTATACTTTCCCTTTCAATAATAACGGTGAGCTCCCATTCAGGAGCTCACAATGTCTGCCGTATGCGATCCAACCCATTTTTATTCTTCTGTGAATTCCCTTCTCATGGTCCGGGTTCCCTGTTATTAGCTGACCTAGGTAAACGTACTCCTTCACAGACTCTAGAGGCTGACCTGCGATCTTGAAATCTTGTTCCCTTGACAGGTTATTTATCATTATCTTTGTCGTTGCATATTAATCTTCAGTCCCACTCTTATACTTTCCCTGTTAAGGTCCTCAATCATTTGTGGTAACTCGTCTGCATTGTTGCTGAATAGAACAATGTCATCGGCAAACCGAAGGTTGTTGAGGTATTCGCCATCGATCTTTACTCCTAAGCCTTCCCAGTTCAATAGCTTGAATATTTCTTGTAAGCACGCAGTGAATAGCATAGGAGAGATTGTGTCTCCTTGTCTGACTCCTTTATTTATAGGTATCTTCCTACTTTTCTTGGGTAGAATTAAGGTGGCTGTGGAATCTCTGTAGATACTTTCTAGGGTATTTACGTAAGCGGCCTGAACTCCTTGGTTACGCAATGCCTTTATGACTGCTGGTATCTTTACTGAATCAAATGCTTTTTCGTAATCTATGAAAGCCATATAGAGAGGTTTATTGTACTCTGCGGATTTCTCGATAACCTGGTTAATGACATGGATGTGATCCATTGTAGAGTAACCTTTCCTAAAGCCAGCCTGCTCCCTTGGTTGTCTAAATTCCAGTGTTGTCCTTATTCTGTTGAAGATTCTTTTGGTAAATATTTTATATAATACTATGATTAAGCTAATGGGCCTATAATATTTTAGTTCTTTAAAGTCGCCCTTTTTGCGGATTAGTATAATGTTTGCATTCTTCCAATTTTCTGGGACCCTTCCAGTCAATAGACACTTCGTATAGAGAGCCGCCAGTTTTCCTAGCGTTATGTCTCCGCCATCTTTGATTAAATCCACCCTCTCCTGCCGCTTTTCCCCGTTTCATGAATTGCAAGGCCTTTCTGACCTCATTTCTAGCTATAGGTGGAGTTTCTGTATACTGTTCATTATTGTCTTGAACAGAGCGCTTCTGAGTCAGTCGTCTTGGTACTGTATAGGTCAGTATAGAATTTTTCCGCCGCTTTTACTATATCTTCCAGATTGCTGATGATATTACCATGCTTATCTATTAGCGCATACCTCTTGGTTTGTCCTATACCAAGTTTCCTTCTCACTGATTTCAGGCTGCGTCCATTTTTTACGGCTTCTTCAGTCTTTCTCACGTTATAGTTTCGAATATCACTTATTTTCGCCTTGTTGATCAGTTTTGACAAATCCGCGAATTCTATCTTATCTCTTGAGTTGGACACTTTCATTCTTTGTCGTTTCTTTATTCGGTCCTTTGTTACTTGGGAGAGCTTGCCTACTGGTTGCCTTGGCGCTTTGCCTCCCACTTCAGTCGCTGCCTCTGACGCCAGCCTAGTTGCGGTTTCATTCATTACCGCTATGCCATCTTGATCTCTCTGTTCTAAGGCTGAAAATTTGTTCGCAAGGACCAGCCTGAATTTGTCTGCTTTTGCCCTTACTGCCTCTAGGTTGATCTGTTTCTTCGTGACTAACTTTAATCTTTCTCTCTTGAAATTGAGGTGAACCCTAGCTCTCACTAACATATGATCACTGCACTTTACCCTAGCTATCAGTTCTACATCCTGCACTATGCTGGGATCGGCAGAAAGTACGAAATCAATTTCATTTCTTGTTTCACCATTAGGGCTTTTCCAGGTCCATTTTCTGTTGCTGCGTTTCCTCAAAAAGGTGTTCATTATTCTAAGCTTATTCCTTTCTGCGAATTCTACCAGCATCTCGCCTCTAGCGTTTCTAGAATCGATACCGTAGTTACCAATTGGCTGTTCACCCGCCTCTTTTTCCCCACTTTTGCATTGAAGTTCCCCATTACTACGGTATTCCGCGTTTCCACTTTTCTCATCGCTAATTCAACTTCCTCTTAAACTGATATACTTCCTCATCGTCGTGACTGGACGTTGGAGCATACGTTTGTACTACCTTTAATCCATACCTTTTATTGAGTTTGGTTACGACTACTGCTACCCTCTCGTTGATGCTGCGAAATTCGTCAATGTTGCCCGCTATGTCTCTATGGATTAAGAATCCCACTTGGTATTGCTTCTCATCCGGGAGACCTCTATAGCAGAGGACATGGCCGTTATTCACCAATGTGTAAGCCTCACCACGTCTTCTAATCTCACTAAGGCCGATAATATCCTAAGAATGTCTGATAGTTCTTCCAAGAGCCCTGCTAAGCTTGCCTCACTCGAGAGAGTTCGGGTGTTAAACGTTGCAAGGGTCAGTTTCCATCGGTGGCCTGTCCGGACCCAGGTGTTCTTAGCACCCTCTACAGCGTTGAAAGTCTGACCGCCTATATATACATATATATATATATTGTTTAACACTAAAGGGTTGGTTTTCTAAAGAACCGTGAATACAAAGGTTATGCTGTCTCAATTCACGTATACTTCTGAAGAGGCATTGTTGTTACTCGAGGCAGCGTATATCCGGCTTACTTTCTTCAATTTCAGCAATTCGGTGCATTCGGCTGGAACGAGCTAGACTAGACACAACTCAGCGAAATAAAAAGCCCAGTGCCACTCCGTTCAGCAGCAATGTCAAAAGTACGCCGAAAGGTGCGGCGCAAGTGTCTGGGTCACTTATCGTGTTGAGACGTGTCACGCCTTCTAAGCGGCCGCACCTCCGAAAGGGCGCTCTGTTTACTGACCGTGATCTTCTCAATGCTGGCAATCTCGCCGACAGCTCGAATATTTCTCGTGAGAGACCAACGTCACTTTGCTCCAAAAAGACCGCTAAAGGGGAGGCTTAGGTTCTCGGCGCAAAAGCCCGCACAGTGTACCGGCAAGTATCGTAGCTTGTTAAGCACCTATTCGCTCAAGTGTCAGCGTTGACAGCTTAAATGCAGCTTCTTTCCTGCGATAACTCTTACTGTTTTTCAGCACAGAAGAGGTTGACGCTTTCTTGCACGTGTGTTTTTCTTTCTTCTTTTAATTTGTTTCATTCTTCGCGCCGGAGAAGGGATCGCGGGAACTGCGGTGGGCTCGCTCGGTGGTGCTCTATTTGTTGTTTTCTTTTTCCCTCTTGTTAAGATAATCGACCGAGTTCTTAAAACAGACGATGAACATTGACATGGATTCGAGATTTTTTTGATCAGTTACTTCTCTTTATTGTCATCGTTAGACAGATTGGCTGGCTGAAAGCAAGAAGAGTAGCGGAATCAGGACGCGTTATATGGACTCAAATGCTTATTAGATTATTACTCTAGAATAAACTTCACTGTACATATTTCCGGTCCCAAGGAAGGGTGAAGCGACATTTCTGATACTGTTAGCCAATTAGCAAACGAAATAATCCTAATGGCGTTGTGGCGTTCTCATGCGAGAGAAAGGAGGAGGGAGCATGGCAAGCCCCTATGAAGGGTCACTCTCATGCGCTCGGACGTAATCGTAACCGTTATTTTAACAAAATTTTGGCTTTGACGGAAGCCCGTCTGGTCGGGATGGAACGTGGCGAAAGATAAACAAGAACCGGGACTTGACGCAGACCAAGCTCTTTGGTCGGCACGGTGCCCAGGGTTTTGTCTACCTTTCACCATTATTTTACCAAGCATGTTTTCCGTGTCACTTATTAGTGTCGGTAGACGGGGTAAGCATATCATCCTCATCATCATCATCATCATCATCATCAGCAGCAGCAGCAGCAGCAGCAGCAGCAGCAGCCTGGTTACGCCCACTGCAGGGCAAAGGCCTCTCCCATACTTCTCCAACTACCCCGGTCATGTACTAATTGTGGCCATGTCCCTGCAAACTTCTTAATCTCATCCGCCCACCTAACTTTCTGCCATCCACTGCTACGCTTCCCTTCCCTAAGAATCCAGTCCGTAACCCTTAATAACCATCGGTTATCTATCTCCTCATTACATGTCCTGCCCATATGCCCATTCTTCTTGATTTCAACTAAGATATAATTAACTCGCGTTTGTTTCCTCACCCAATCTGCTCTTTTCTTATCCCTTAACGTTACACCTATCATTCTTCTTTCCATAGCTCGTTGCGTGGTCCTCAATTGAACTAGCCCTCTTTTCGTAAGCCTCCAGGTTTCTGCCCCATACGTGAGTACTGGTAAGACACAGCTGTTATACACTATTCTCTCTGGGGAAAATGAGAAAAGTGTATAACAGAGGTAAACACGATTACCCTCAGTGTCACCCTGCTGGTCACATCTTCCGTCCTCGGACAATTCTCCTCTGTAGCCGACATAAGCCGACAGTCTTTGTTTCGTATTATGGGGACATTGCACCGTACTATTTGTTAATGGAGTTGAATACTACTTACGAACAGTCCACAGAGCACAGTCCACAGATTTGCTGGAGGCGTGCAGGCCAGGCCTCGTCCAGCTTATGCTCAACGTGCGGGTCGCGTGGAGGGAGTTTAGGGACGGGTGGATCGATGGCTGCAGCGCTGTCATCACGAGTGACCCATTCGGGCCAGTGGTGGCCGTGGGAGAGGCTCGACACCAAGGCACTCGGTCTGGCAGCTATAAACTTTCCTGTCCCAAACTCAACGGTATCGATGTTTTCTGCTTTCTAAACCTTTTAGTTTGGACAAACAATCAGAAGCTAACCTCGGAGACAGCGCAATTAAGCGACGTACAAATGATATTTTACCGCATCCATAATATCCGAGAGTACGCATGCCATTGCGATCACATTAATTAATAACAATACTAAAGCAGCGCAAAACACTTACAACGCGTAAAAATGCTTTCGCTTTAAGCTTATGCCCTTCATGGTAATTTGCAAATAAAAAGCGTGATACCTAATGAAGATTTTGAGGTATTCGCATTGCCAAGGTGGTTCGAATATGATGCGTCAACGCTAGCGGAAAAGCCGCTCGCGTACGTTGCGTGCCCCTATGTTGGGGGCGGACGGTGTTCGGGCCCTGCGTCCGTCTGAAAACATGCCGCAGGCAAGTTCCTGCGGTGATTATTTAAAAGCTGCAGGGGCGGAGCCTGTGCTCACGTGTACCTGCGCTACGCAGCCCGGCAGAGTTCGACAGAGCTTTGTGTTTCGGTTTATTTGCAGCGGACATTGATCAGCCCGCTACTTGCCGCTGTTTTGCAGTCCCCAGAAAAGCAGAAAAGTAAAGAATAAAAAATTCACTCGCCATCATTACGCTATGCAAGTGGATGGCCAGCGAAATTGTTAGAAAACCACCCAAATGCCGTCGGTGGGGATGTGAAATGTTTTATTGTTCTGCGAAGTCTTAGCACGACACCATTGTTACAGCATTATGATTTTGCATTCTTTGACTCTCATCGTATTCACGCGGCTCTTCGGGAGTCTTAACTTTGCGTGGTCTACCCATATAGCGGTCTTGCAATGAGCTGAACGAGTCGCTAGGCAAGTCTCCCCTTTTATATACGAAGTTTGGTGACGTCACTCACTGGTTCGTATGCTGCTGTTGCCCTTTTCCCACCGGAGCAGCTTATGCAACCGTAATCTTTACCGGGAAACACATGCGGAGAGTAGGAACGTGCCTCGCATTGTTCACAAGCGCCTTATCTTCCATCATGTGGTTTTGACGCTTGTTTTGGAATTTTCTTTATTGAAATGAATACTGAGGTGGGAGGAGGGGGGTGTTGCGTGCCTGATTCCAAAGGATGTATAGGGCGTTATAACGTAAGGCCCATCCAAACTTTTCTATTCTAATCCCGGAATCAGTCCTCCGTGATTGCACAAAAACAATTTTGAACCCCCCCCCCCCTTCGCCTGTCTGTGCACGCGACGTCACGAAAACCGCGATAGCTCCCATCTGAGATGACGTGTACACACTGATTATGCATGATTGGCCCTAACAAAAGAGAAATAGGTATTTCTCATTCGACGCCTTTTCGCCATTAGACCTCGGCTATTGGTCAACAGTTTTCGGGCTGCACCCACTTCACCTGCCTGTCACGCGACTTTAAAACACCGCGAAAACACACCGCGTCAAAGTGACGTGTACGCATTAAAGGTGCACTAATATGCCGAACAAAAGTTTTTTTCTGGATAGTCGCAGGCTGCCCGGCTCCGAAAAGAATAAAAGATGGCTGCCGCCGATCGCTCAAGCACTGGCTACTCGCACCTGCAGGAGGGCATGATTTTATTTGTGTATAATCAAGCTTTCTGCGTGGCCATTTAAAGTTCTAGTGCACTTTCGGCACGTTTACGACCTCGCTCTGCCAACTCTTCCTTGCTGAGGATCCGTTTTAGCGGCATTCTCAACCTTCCGTTCCACGGCGCCGTGGTTTTCGACCAGCCACCTCAAGCCAAGTAACTGAAAGCGGACCAATCGCAGACGCCGGTGCCACCCTCTTCATCCAGTTATCTATTTTCAGTATGCTGGCTCAGCCCCCTCGAAACTCTCTCCCCTTGAGCGTGCTCCTCGCCGCCTGGCAGCCAATTAGAAACGGAAAACTGCTCAATCTATGCGATGTTTTTCGTTTTGAAAGCAAAGTGGCCGCCTCTAAACTAAGAGAGCGTTTGATTGGGCTGTTGAGGCAACGCTGGGGGTCACCGCCCGATGCTTGCGCCGGTGGTTACGCAACTTTGACGTCAGGAGATTGGAATACAAACATATTGGAAAAGTTTTACGTTATAGGGGCCATGCACTTTTTTGGTTCAATTTTTTGTTTCTGACGGACTTGAAAATTCCGGCCAACTAGAATCTAAAATTGTAATACGACGGTGAGTGTTTTATTTGGTCTTATATTAATGTAAAGGATGGAACAGGATATCGTATGGTTTGGGTTTTGCGGAATAAACAAGCGCAGATGCCTAGAAGTCCTTGATGGGCTTGCATATTCGATATTCGTTTGTGCATATTCGATAGCATAATTGAGTGAGCGAAAAACCCAACTACGTAAGGGCACACTGACAGGACTTGCACACGTCCTATCAGCACCATTCGCAGATAATTTCGCTATCTAAACGAGGATGAGAGTGTCGGACAATTTCAAGGAGTGCATCGCGCGCGCTTAGTTTGCGCAGCTCGAAGGCGCAGAAAGTTGTTGGCGAGTCGTCTGTGCCGCCGCTGAGCGCCGGAATAGTAGGTCAAAGTTGACGGCTGTTTTGCAGTCTGGCAATGCTGAAGAATTGCCGCCTGCTTTGGTTCGAAAAGTTCGACACACATTGACTTCGATCAGGATAAAAACTGCATGTGCGAAGAAAGTAGAAAACGAAAAGAATGTTCCATCTATCTCTCGGATCTTCTTAGCTTTCGTGCATGAAGATAGCAATGAAATTTTTCTCACTGATCCCTACCGAGCGAAATTAGAGACAACTAAAAAGCCTCACCTGTTTCCAGAAACGTCCACCCACAACACAACGTAGGAAGGCGCCGGTCCCGCGCCCGCGCGATTCTCTTCCGCACCGACGCGTATCGTGAAGCCACCGCATTTGTGGACGCAGCCCACTACAGCAACACATCCACTTTTGCGATAGCAGTTGTGGACGGCAACGGAACGTTACGATCATCCGCATCGGTTAAAACGACCACCAGCGCTAAAGCAGAACAGATCGCCGTAGTCGTCGCCATGGCAGACCCCACATTTACCCGTGTGCTCACGGACTCGCGTGCCGCAATTCGGGCCTACGAAAGCGGCAACGTATTTAAAGAAGTAGCGCGTATACTAATAGCGAGCTCAAAAGAGACAAAACGATGCCTCTCCTGGTTCCCCGCTCACATGGGGAAAGACATTCACCCGCAAAAACCAAACCTCAATGAAACGGCCCGTGGCCATGCGCGGGAACTTGCCCGCCGTGATGGTCCCACGGCCTCCAAGGGGCTGGACATTCAGTTTAATGAACCGCTACTCACTTAACAAGAAATCACCTCGCGCTATCGAAAAGGCAGAATCAAATACCCGTTCCCGCACGCCAAACTCGAACGCGCGCAGGTGGCCGCGTTTCGAATGCTACAAACGGACTCGTATCCGTCACGAAGCCTTCTAAGTCACTACAACTCAGACATTCCGGCAAATCGCGCAGACTGCCCAGAACTTTCTTGGTCGCTCTCGCACATGCTATGGCAATGTACCGCGTTACCAAAGGGCCCTATCTCCAGTGATACCGAATGGGGAGAAGCCCTCAAAAGCCCGGACCTCAAAATCCAACTCAAGGCCGTCCAGAGGGCCCAGGAACTGGCAGAGCGTTACCACGTTCCCGTACCGACTTGGGCGTCGCCTACGGTTTCGGCCCGAGGAGCTCCCCGCGTGGGATCTCCAACGGTTTCAAACTCCTCAAGACCTCAATAAAGTTCTTGACTGACTGTCTGACGGACCGAATGACCTACCGACCGACCGACCGACTGACTGGACTCATTCAATATGCCGAGCTGCTGCAGTCGCGTGACTTTCAGGTTGCCCACCTAGCCTGCTGGTCCGCGCGTCTCGCTTAAAAAAATTATCTTTTTTATTGAGAAACGATAACGGGAACAGAATCGCATAAACCCAGGAACATTATTTGGCTTATGCACGTAGGAAATAAAACAGGTATACCCAGCTCTTCCCACCTATAACGGAACTGTGCCAAAGAGCTCACTCCCTCAGATGGGTACAAACGCAAAGCAAGGCGACTTACTGCACTTTTATAGTTCAACAAAAAAGTATGCAGATCCGAGGCACAGGTTCAAAACCCGAGAGCCTCTGGATTTAAAAACATTTAAAATGTTCCGTAACAAATTAAGCAAAGAGCTACGGAAAGCACGTGATGCTTATTTTCTGCAGATGTTTTCGTCTTGTATGAATGACTCAAAGAAACTATGGAATAGACTAAATGCTCTTATGAACAGAAATCAGAGGAGTGATCCAATTGAACAAATTCGTTTAAACGGTAGATTGTTGGTAAAGGATGATTTGGCAAACGCTTTCAATGATTATTTTGTACACAGAGACGTTGACTTCAATCATCCCAGGCCGCACTATGTGCACATTGCTCCAAACGCAAACACAATATTTTTTCAGCCACTCATGCCTTCGGATGTATGTTCTGTGTACCTAAGACTCAAGACATCTCGCAGCTGCGATGCCGATGGTCTTCAGATTCTACCTATAAAATTTGTTATATATGATATAGCCCCTATTTTGACACATATTTATAATTTGTGCATTTCCACAGGCGTATTTCCAGAAAATATGAATGTTGCTAAGGTAGTAGTATTATTTAAAAAGGGTAATAAATTAGATATAAAAAATTATCGCCCGATCTCGATCCTCCCTGTTTTTTCAAAAGCTCTTGAAAAAATTATCCTAAGTCAGTTGTCTTCGTTCTGTGAAAAGCACAAGATAACTTCAAATGCTCAATACGGTTTCCGTAAAAACAGGTCGACTGAATTAGCTCTTCTCGATCAAAAGGAATTTATATTGCAGAACTTCGAACATAAGCTATTAACAATAGGCATATTTGTCGACTTTACACAGGCGTTTGATCATATTATTCACAACATCTTATTCTACAAACTAGAGAAATATGGCATTAGAGGCATTCCACTTCAATTATTAAAATCCTATCTTAATAACAGACGCCAGTTTGTTTGTGTAGGCCACAATACATCGGTAACCAAAGAAATACTTTGTGGCGTCCCACAGGGTAGCATTTTGGGCCCGTTGCTGTTTAACTTATATGCTAACGATATTACTTCCATCTACGAAAAGGCGAAATTTATAATTTACGCAGATGACACAAGTGTTTTCATCTCGTCCGGTTCTTGTACCAATTTAATTAGTATGGCAAATGACTTCTCGCGCAGCCTATCCTATTGGTCCACTGAGAACCATCTAAAAGTAAATACGGCGAAAACAAAGGCCGTAATTTTTCATACCAAAGGCATGAGTCTTCTCCCTCCAGATCTAACATTAGCGTATAGATCCACAAATATAGAACTCACTCTTTCTGCAAAGGTGTTAGGGGTACACTTCACGAGTACCATGCAATGGGACGACCATGTAAGCTTTGTACTCCAAAAACTTAGCCGCATAACAGGTGTTTTAAATCGCTACAGATATACTTTACCCGTCTCTGTAAAATTATTAATTTATAATGCCTTATTCGTGTCTCACATACATTATGGGCATCTTGTATGAGGCACTACAACTGAATGTAACTTGAGTAAATTATTTCGTATGCAGAAGAAAATAATACGTGTCATCGCTAATGTACCGTTTGCCGCCCATACTGAAAACCTGTTCAAGAAATACAACATTGCGACAGCCCATAACATCTATACCTGCAGAATATTACGCGAGTATTACTTTAATACCAAACGTAACAATACTTTACTTGTAGAACTTGCAAATCTATCCGTCAATTCATACCGTTATTCAACTCGTGCACCTGAAGTCTGGAAGGTTCCGCGCTCTAGAACTAACTACGGTTGTCAAATGTTGTGAGACAACCTTCCAAGATTACTGAATTTATACGACAGAGCAGGCTTCAATTTACAGGATTTATCACTGTCAGAATTTAAAACTCTATTGCTTTCACTTTAGAGCACGTTTGTTAACGATTAATAATGTGTGTTATGTTCCTCTTTTTTTGTCTATGTTACCAAGTGTATATCATTTATTTATTTCAATGCCGCAGTGTATTTTGCATTGTTATTGTGGAAATATTTCACTGTTCTTTCATATATTGTATAAGTGCAATGTCTTATGGCCACTAGATAAATGTAATTTATATGGCGCTTGATGTGTTACCCCATGCAGCCATATTGTACCTAAGGGGGTGAGGTTACCTCAAGCCGCGTCTGTGCGGCTTTTTTCCCTCATCCACCTCCATTTGCCACTCCTCTGTACATGTGTGTGTGTAAATGGAAATCAATAAATCAAATCAAATCAAATCAAATCTCGCAATATACTTGAACCGAACCCTTCTTGAAGCGACTGAGCACATTTTTTTTTCCATCCTGCGCCTTTGGCGTAAAGAAAACTGGCATGCGCGCATGTGCTTTCACGCACCTGTGCCACGCAATGTGACACGTGCGGTGGTCTCTTCAAGTAGCTCTGGTAGGAGCTGACACGATGTACTAAGAAAACGTGCGATTGTAGTTTTAAGATTAAGGTATAGGGCTGCTGTGCTGGGGAACCGAGATTCGATCGTACCATCGGGCGCGTAATTCAATTTTTTTAAGCATTTTTAAGTGCGTAAAACAGCAGCAAATCCGAGCAGTCGCGTCCAGGAAAGTTCGAGATAGTTCGCTAAAGAAGATTCCCTTTAAAATCGAGAAATTACGTGAAACTTCGTTTACATTTCGAAATCATAACGTTTAACGTCGCATATAGCAGCATTGGAATTATCGGAGGCCTACAAAATGACGGGTCCTGTTTACGTTCTCGTTGTTTAACGTGCGTCCGAACAAAAATACACGAGCGTCATCGCAGTGCAGCGCCATAGGAATGCTGTTGCCATGGCCGCAAACACCAAACCCGCGACCTCTTGCTCCCGAGCAGAACGCCGTAGCTACTGACCGAGGCAGATGTTTGCACTGCTGCGGGCACCGAGTTCTCTTGTGCGCCGGACAGCTCTGTGACATGTCGAGAATACAGCCTGCAGAAACGTACGCTCCACCTCCATTTTCAGAGCCAAGTGAATCTAGACGTAAGCAAAGGGACGCACGCCGAGGTGTCGTAAAATAAGCTTGCGCAGGCAATCTACGAGTAGTTCATGAATCTCACTTCTACGAAAAAAATAATGTTGTAACGTTTCTCAATTACTCAGAGATATATGGCTTAAGGATGAATTTGTGCATTATACCGTGAAGGACAAAGTCTTCGGACGGCACAAGAGCATGGTAAATGAATGGAACAAGCAGAAAGCCACTCAGTAAATCTTAGGGTGCTAACATTTCAATTCATTAGGCGTGCAACAGTCTTGAGTCGAACTTCAAAGCTGACAATCCTGTTTCACTGCCTGCTTGACAGAGAATGACGGCAAAGTTAAGCGGACGCAAACTCAGTGAGTTTAAACGATGCCATTCCATATACGGAGCCGTAAGGAAGTCACTTTCAGAAGTGGTGCCCATTAATCTAATGGTTTTCCCGCCTCTCAACGAGCGGCACCCAATTTCGAAAACGGGGCACGTAGAAGGGCTGTCGATTCTTTCCAGACGGTTGCCTCCTCACAGTGCCCCTCTATTAACGCACAGAGCCGATGCCTGCTTTTTCGCGTATACCCCTCGATATTCTTTTTTTTTTTACCTTTCTGTTCACTTCCCTGCATTTGCGTCGATGTGCCAATTTGCTATAGTACAGAAATGAAGCTGTTCTTGCCTATATGGCGTGTGCGCGTTTGTTTTCGTCTTTTCTCCAAGGATGAATGACATCTCCCAAAGACCACGGCGCGAACTAAAAACATGCATCTTTCAGCCTTCCAGCTCCTGTTGCCTGGTCGTTTGGAAAATGAAGGCCTTTTCTCTTGACTGTTCATGAAATCGCGAGAAAAGGTGCGTGTTCAGTGATATAAGCCTCTGAACTCGCAGGGACAGTGAAAGAGTGTGCGCAGAAGAGATTGATGTTTAAGTGATAAGGAAAAAAGAAAGCCTATTCGCTAATGCCTCCCATAGAAACGTCAATCTTTCAAGAGAAAACTGGTATTCTCAGTGCTATTCACATCGTTATCTGATTTCTTCTTCTTGCGTATCATTTTCTTTTTCGTTTCTTTCACTGGTTTCTTTGCTTGCATGTTCAGTAGTTATTCCAGCAACGTATTTTTGTTTTCTTTTTACCTATACGACATTTAAGAGCCCTCTTTCTCGAATGGCTATACACACGGAGAGCAATTCGCCCACCACGGGAGACATTTGCCTATCCTTAGAATGATTGTAGCATTTCTTTAACCCTCGGCAGTTTTGGAAGGTAGTTCGTGGTAGCAAATCTAGCACGATTCACTTGCTCGACAGCAATGGTGATGCTGTTCCTAATGGTGACTGCTGCAATGTGCTAAACGATACTTTTGTTTCTTGCTTTTCTTGCTTAACAGCCTTTTCTATGCCAACAATCACCGACTCTTGTTTCGTTCCAATGGATTTTATCTCTGTAGATTCAGCTGGGGTGTGCCATCTGATAGAAAAATTAAAGTTGTCTAACTCTGCAGGCAATGACAACATAAATTGAAAATTCTTAAAAAATACAAAAGTTTACTGTTCCATTATACTTTTTGAACTCTATTCGCAGTCTTTACAGGCTTCTACTTAGCCAGATGATTGGAAGTTGGGTTAGGTGGTTCCACTTCACAAATCAGGTAACACCCATTCTCCCCTAAACTACGGGCCAATATCTTTTACCAGTGTACTTTGTAAACTTCTGTAACCTATTATTTATTCAAACTTGGTATCTTTACTTACATCAAGTATGTTTTTCCTTTAGAAGGATCGACATTTCGGCCAGTTGGTACTGGTTGAACATCTTGAAGGGGCAGCGCAATATGACGATGACAGAAGGCAGGAACATACAGGACAGCGATGTCCTGTGTGTTCCTGCCTTCTGTCTTCGCCATATTGCGCTGCGCCTTCAAGATGTTATTTCTCCTTGTCAACATGGTTTTAGGAAACACTTCTCTTCTGAAACGCAGTCACTCGCTTTTACTAACGATCTTTTTGGAGCTATTGACAAAAATTTGATAACTGATTTCATCTTTTTAGATTACACTAGCCTGTTGAAAGTCTGTTGAAAGTGCTGAAAGTTGAATTCAAGAAAAAGAAATGGGCATGGGCAGGGCATTTAATGAGGAGGGAAGATAACCTGTGGTCATTAAGGGTTACGGACTGGATTCCAAGAGAAGGGAAGCGTAGCAGGGGGCGGCAAGTTAGGTGGGCGGATGAGATTAAGAAGTTTGCAGGGGCAACATGGCCACAATTAGTACATGACCGGGGTAGTTGGAGAAGTATGGGAGAGGCCTTTGCCCTGCAGTGGGCGTAACCAGGATGATGATGATGATGATGATGATGATGATGATGATGAACGCCTTCGACACTGAGTCACACAAACTTCTCCTCCTAAAAATCCGCAAGCTCAATATAGATCCTGATATTCTAGACTGGATTCCATGCGTTTTGACTAACCGCTTACTCTACGTTCACGGTAATGATTATGACTCCTCTATTGTTCTTTCTACTTCAGGTGCATCACCAAGGATCGATTTTTGGCCGATTACTATTTTTTTTATTTATATTAATGACTTACCTGTTGGTATTAACTCTCGCATTAAACACTTTGCTAATAATAATCCACAGGACGTTTCTATATTGCAATCCGGCATTGAAGCTATTCCTAACAGGTGCAATAAGTGGCTTATGAAGCTAAATACTTCAAAATCTAAGGTCATGAGAGTAAAGCGTCACAATAAAGTTAATGACAACGTTGCTTACACCCTTAATACCTCCGCTTTAACCCCCGTTACTTGTTAACGCTATCTGGGCGTGTGTGTAACTCACAACCTCTCATGGAATATGCACGGTAAACATGTAATTAACAACGCTAATCGAATGCTTGAATCTCTGCGCCGAAATTTTTTCTCCGTTTCCGCCTATTTAAAGATCAAATTGCACGCAAATATAGTTAGATCAAAATTAGAATATGCTTGCTCTATTCGGGACCCATCTATCTCCGCATTAATCACCGCCCCTGAATCCGTTCAGAACAGCGCTGCCGGATATGTTCTCTCTAATTGCTATCGCGTTTCTTCAATGAAAGCTAATTTAGGTCTACCGACACTTCGGTCACGCCGCAAGTGCTTTCGCCTAAACCTCTATCACAAAATTTTTTTACACTAGTCCAACGCTT
The DNA here is from genome assembly GCF_050947875.1 of Dermacentor variabilis. Taxonomy (NCBI): domain Eukaryota; kingdom Metazoa; phylum Arthropoda; class Arachnida; order Ixodida; family Ixodidae; genus Dermacentor; species Dermacentor variabilis. The sequence goes on along the minus strand of NC_134575.1, from coordinate 4,230,920 downwards.
AAAAACGATCTTTTCCTCCGTCCAGATTACCTGTCCTCACGGATCGATTATTAACTCAAAGTACAATATATTCCGTTCTATTGGACAGCATACCTTCCATTTCGATAAATACTAAGCACTTTAATGTATTTCGTTAGAGTGTATCCTAAGTCACGTGCCCATAAAGACATTATCAGATTAATAATAGCGAAATCGACTTCTTTGAACCACAGTATAGTTGGTCAGTAAATTTTTTATCATTTATTAAGTGATGAGATCCTGGGAAATTAAGCCACCGATTAACAGGCTGGCGCGTTAAGACAAGAATGTATTCTGCGTTCGTCTCCGAAAGCAGAAAGCCACATTCATACGGGGTCGGAACGCAAATATGTTAGCGTATTGAGGTTTAGGTCTCCGTTAAAAAGCGCAGGCGTCTAAAAATTTTGTGGAGTGGTTCACTACGACGTTTCTCTTAGGCTGAGCACTGCTCTGGGAGGCAAGTCGTGCATCAGCTGATCAATTAGCCAGTGCTTCTATGATCCCCATCCTTTATTATTATTATTATTATTATTATTATTATTATTAGTAGTAGTAGTAGTAGTAGTAGTAGTAGTAGTAGTAGTAGTATTAGTAGTAGCAGTAGTAGTAGTAGTAGCAGTGACTAAACACAACCAGAGCCAGGTCCCTTCTGATTGTAAACAAGAGCACGATTCACGAGACAGGAAATTAGGCGGTAGCAATGAGCGCTAACTTGCAACTGAAAATAGATTGGGAGACCTTCACTTTGCCAAATGTTCACGCGTGGTCACATCAAGCCTTTTCTTGCTGCTTTCCTGTCACGTGAATAGCGTTGTTTTTTGAAAACAGGATCTTCTTTAGCGAGTTCATGTCAATTTGGGCTTCTTGAGATCGGTGTATCTAACCACTTTCGTCCAGTAAAGCAGACATTTTGGGGCGTTGTAGTGCACGTAGGGTAACAAAAATTAAGTCCAAATGCAGCCTGAATAAAAAAGACGCACCAAGTTAGCGTAGGGCTGTGTACGCAGCACTAATAATGCATAATCAGTGATAAAGGGGCCACGATAAAAAACCTAGATGCGCTAGTTCAGACTGCGCGTGCCTAAAACAGGAACCGGAAGTGCGGCTATAATCTACGAAAAATGGGGACCGATCCCGAAGGTATGCATTCTAAAAATAAAGAACTTAAAGAAAGGTAAAGGTTAAGTAAAAAGTAAAAGGCTCTATGTAAGAGCCTTTTACTTTTTTACTGTCAGGTCAGAGCTGAGCATTGCGGTCATCCAGCGTGACCAGAGGCTGGCGGTGGAAGAGACGGAAGGGTCGGCACTGCCCGACTTATTTGTTAGGTGCCGACACTCCCATAACATGTGATTTAGTGTGGCAACCTCGCCACACGATGTGCATCTGTTTGTAGTGTACATGTCTGGATACAGGGCGTGCATGAGTCTGGCGTTTCTGTAAGAGTCTTTTTGTAATTGTCTGAAGTGTACTGATTGCGTCCTGTCTAACCTAGCGTGAGGGAATGGGTATATGCGTCTTTGTAATTGGTAGTGTGCCGTGATGTCGTGAAAACTGGTCATACGATCCTCCCATGCCCAGACGTTTGCAGTACCCCGCGGGGGCTCTTCCTCCGATGCTGCTCGGTGAGTCAGGCCTCGAGCAACGCCGTGAGCCGCTTCGTTGGGGGTGCTCATTCCAGTGTGTGCCGGGATCCATAGCAAATGTCTTCGGTTATCAACATCGGCCTCTCCCTGGTGTATGGGGTGTCGCTGGAGTATCTGATACGCCTCTTGCGAGATGCGCCCATTTGCAAAATTTCGAATTGCCGACAGCGAGGCAACCGAGTTGTACTCAGTCAGCGTCGACTCCTCGGATGACGATTTCAAGGTTGTCATGAGCCGAACGACTAAAAGAAGGCTGCTACGGAGGTCATCGTCGCCAAGTGTCTCCACCGTGAAGACAACACCACAGCGCTGGCCGTACACTATGCTCTTCATGCCTGTGGACCCGGTGTGAAATCTGCGACTCCTAAACAGGCAAGTCCTTTCTGCGTTTCTTGAGGGAATCGCGCCAAACGAGATAAAGGACGTGAGAATAAACGCGCGGAAGAATGTCCTTGCAGTAGATGTTCTACACCGCAGTGCACTGCAAAGCCTGCGGCACGTAACGGAGATCGACAAAGTGCAAATGCGATCTATAATACCTACTGGCGGCTACTGCACTATCGGCGTCATTTATGATGTCGGTATTTCTATAACCGACGACTTACCAATATTAATAAAGCCAACTACAGAAGGCACTCTCATCACGCACATCACAAGACTTGGCAACACCCGTTGCCTGAAGCTGTGGTTTGATGGAGACAGCCTCCCCTCACACGTCAAAGTTGGCCACATCCGCCATCCAGTTCGCCCATACGTACCGAAGCCCCTGCAATGCTACAAATGCTGCAAGATGGGACACGTAAAAGGTGTCTGTAGGAATAACCTCGTGTGCCCACGGTGCGCCGAATCTCATTCAGCAGATGCCTGCCGCGCGACTGTGTTAAAGTGCCCTAACTGCCATGGTACACATGAGGCCTCATCGAATGATTTCCCGCGGGTGAGGAACGAGCGAGCAGTACTCAAACGTATGGTACGGGACCATTCAACACACAGAGAGGCTGCCGCTACTCTCAGGCGACGACGACATCGGCACAGAAGAGCAGCACGAAGAGTTACGTCTACTGAAAGATATACGCCATCTTCCGGCAAAGCGGCTACCGTATCAACGCCAACTTCCACAAAGACCGACAGTGCGAAAACGAAGACTGGGGCAACACTCTCACCTACTGAAGAGTGGCCTACACTTCCACGAGCACAACCTGCCTCGGAGTCACATCAAATTGCGCTGCCCTCAGTGGCCTCACGAACCGCGGATGGGACGACGACTGAGGATCGCCAAGTCATAGTGATGCTGAAGTCACTTATGGACGCCATGCGCATTCTACTGGGCAGCATGAAAACCCCGTCGGCACAGAGCGCACTGCAGGTGCTGGACACCTTCAGTCCGGTGCTTGCGGCTCTAGGGTCAAACCACGGTCCGAGAGATGCCGTCGTTTCAAGAGGAAGTCAAGAATGCATCTGTCTTTCAGTAGAACGCCAGCGGGCTTAAGTCACGCATGTCCGACTTTAGACAGTTTGTCTTTGGGCACCAGTTCCCCATTATCGTGATTTGCGAGCCCAACCTGTCAGCTAGCTCCCATCAGACTGCGCGGGTATGAGTGCTTCATGTCCTCTACCCACGGAGAGTGCAGCAAGGTTGTTGTGTTTATACGCCGTGACTTGACTTATATACATCACCCAGTGCCTCCTGACGAAGCAAATCAATACGTTTGCTTAACAGTGAAGAAGAAAAAGCTCACGTTCACAATTCTCGGAGCCTATTTATGTCCAGCAAGCCGTCTAGATTGTGAGCGCCTACGGGGAATTCTAACATCGACTCCACAGCCGTGGGGGCTCACTGGTGACTTTAACGCCCACCATTACCTATGGGGAAGCTTCAAAGTTAACTCTAGAGACAGAACGTTGGTGTCCTTTGCCTCTGAACGCGAATTTTGCTTGTCAAATGATGGAAGCCCTACTTATCTGCGTGGATCAGCGTATAGCAGCTGCTTGGACCTAACCTTCGTTTCACGGTCGCTTTCGAGAAGAGTGAACTGGTTTTCGCATTTAGAAACACGGGGTAGCGACCACATCCCAACCTATTTGAAGATCGAAGGTTTGACTAGCTCCAAGTCCTCCAGAACCGTCCAGTGCACCGATTGACCTAAATATAAAATAATAATGGAAGAATGTTGTCGTGACGGCACCTCCTATAACCTACAGGGCGCGATAAAGGATGCCATACAAACAACCACGCATTTGCTTTCGAGGAGTTCTTCCCGCACCGATTTCGACATCGAACTAGCAAAACTTCGAGCAATTCGCCGTCGTGCGGAGCGAACGTATAGACGCACGAAGTCCAATCATGATTTGAGATTGGCCAGACGAACACAAATGAAAATACAGCGTCGCATGAACAAGCTGGCTTCACGATAATGGGCATCCTTTTGCGCGTCCCTTGATCCACGAAAACCTTTGTCGCTTATATGGAGGACTGTTCGTGGCCTTCGCACAACCTTTGGTCAGCGCCACCCGTTTAAATCTCTGGCACTTTACCTAAAATGTAGAGATATTGACGTCGCTGAATCTTTCTGCAGAAAGATTGCTGGCGAGGCAAATTCCGATGAAACGGGTACAGGAACGCTCGACCACCCACTGTTCTCACGCGATCCCCGCATGGAATACCCTTTTTCTATGGAAGAACTAGAAGCTGCGCTGGCTTTGTGCAGGCGTTTTTCAGCGCCAGGACCTGACGGCATTACATACCGTGCCCTGTGCAACCTAGGAGACCCAGCTCGGAAGGCCCTCTTGCTCTTATACAACGACTCCTGGCAGACGGGTACGGTTCCGCAAGAGTGGAAGTCAACTCGCCTCATTCCACTTCCCAAAGCTGGCAAGTCGCCTTTGGACATTTCCTCATACCGTCCGATCGCACTTGCCAGCTGTGTCGGAAAAACAATGGAAAGAATTATTTTAACACGTCTGGAATGGTACTTAGAGTACTATGAAATCTATCCACATGCTATGGCCGGATTCAGACGGGGCCGTTCGTCAACAGACAGCGTTGTTGACTTGATAACATTTGTGCAACACCAAAAGGCCTGTAAGCGAATATCTGCTGCTCTGTTTCTAGACGTTAAAGGAGCTTACGATAATGCCACCCATGAAGCCATCCTTAGCACGTTAGAAGCCGTCGGACTTGGTGGTAAGATGTATATGTGGGTGTGCAACTACTTACAGAGGAGACCATTCTACGTGCACACAGAAAATGGCCCCACATCCGAGCATTACGGTAGCCGAGGAGTCCCTCAAGGCGGAGTGCTTAGCCCGACTCTTTTCAATCTCACCCTCAGTGGATTAGTTTACAACCTGCCAAGCACCGTACGACTTTCCATCTATGCGGACGACATCTGCATTTGGGCATCAGGTGTGACACGACTTCAGCTTCGCGCTCGGCTTCAGAAGGCAGCCACAATGACATCTTGCTACCTTCGTGAACAAGGCCTTGAAATTTCATGCGAAAAGTGCGCAATGGTGGCATTCACGAGGAAGCAAATGTCTGGTTACGGCGTATCTATTAACGGACAACTTATACCATACAGCAGAAGTCACAGATTCTTGGGAGTCGTAATTGACAGAGACCTGTCTTGGACTCCGCACGTCAATTACGTGAAAAAGCGGCTGACTGCTATCTGTCACCTGTTCAGGTTCCTTGCTGGAAAAAGTTGGGGAGTATCTGTACACGCTATGTTACGGCTGTGCTTGGCGTTGTTCGTTGGATTCCTGCGATACAGCCTGCCTGCAATATCCAACACCTGCAAGACTAACCTGCGTACGATTCAGAGTATTCAAGCCCAGGCCCTTAAGATATGTCTTGGCTTACCACGCAGTGCATCAACGGCTGAAACCATTGCCCTTGCGCAGGATTACCCAATCACGACGCACATTACCGTTGAGACAATGCGTATGCATCTCAGGCATTATGCTAGGACCCCTTCCCACCACTTGGCGAGCCTCACTGCTGCAAGGCCCTGCTCGACATTTAGCGGTATTGTCAGTGCACATCGTGCGTCGTTTACTTCAGGGTACGCACCTGCGGCCAAGCCAGCGTTTCCTCCGTGGTGTTTGAGCCGTCCACAAGTACATGTCATGATTCCGGGACTACAGAAGAAGAGAGATCTACCGGCACCTGCTCTAAAACAGCTGAGCTTACTTCTTCTGCATGAAAAGTAAAGCAACCACGTGCACATCTATACCGATGGATCGACTACGTCGTGCAGTTCTTCTGGTGCCGTGGTTATACCAACGCGACGAATGACACTGCGGTTCAAGACATCGCATGTCACGACCTCAACGGCGGCAGAACTAACGGCCCTGCGTCGAGCCCTGGAATTCATTGATTCTGAAAGACCTAGAAAATGGGCTGTGTTCTGCGATTCAAAACCGGCATTACAGTGCACGCAGTCAGTTCTCCGACACGGATTTCATGACCAATTGACATACGAAGTCGTGAAACTTTACCATGATGTCCAACATAAAGGTCACGAGGTCGTTTTTCAATGGGTACCTGTCCACTGTGGGATCAGTGGGAATGGTTCCGCTGATAACGGTGCTCGCACAGCACATCAAGAAGAGCACAGCGTTCCAATTCCGCTTTCGAGGACTGACGCTGCAAGGGAGCTTAGACACCTGGAACGCAGTCTCGCAGTGACCGAGTGGAACTCGCCAAACTTACGACTTACGCGACTGCATCGACTAAACCCCTCCCTGCAACTCCGACCTCCACTCGAACTTCCTCGACGTGAAGCTGCGCTTCTCTGCCGCCTTTGGTTAGGAGTTGCCTTCACAAAGGCATATTCTACATTAATTGGAGTGACTGACAGTGGAGCATGCGAGGTCTGTGGCACCGAAGAAAACATTGACCACCTGCCGTGCCACTGTCCAAGATATGCCCCAGAGTGACAAGAACTTGTCAAAGCTTTTCAAAAACTGGACAATCGGCCACTTTCTGTTCAAGTGCTGCTGGAACACCGCCCCCATCGCCCGTCGGCCCATAAAGCAGTGAAGGCGCTTTTGTGTTTCTTAAGGACGACGGGTTTGTGCGACCATCTGTGACTTTTAATGCAATTTCTGTAAGACCTCACGCGTCAGTGAACTCGCCGAAATTTCCTTCTTTCCTTCCCTCCTCTCTCTCCCTGTGATCTTTGTTTCCCCCTTTCCCATTCCCCGGTGTAGGGTAGCCAACCGGACGTTATTCTGGTTGACCTCACTGCCTTCTACTTTTCTCTTCCCTCCCCCCCCCCTCCGTTTGCGAGTCGCGTATGTAGCTTTGGTTTGTGTGAGCGCCAGTGCTATGGCCGCTTCCTCTGCCGCTTCGGCATGTGCCGTGTTCACGGTGACGCTCGTGAGGTGGTTACCTCGGTGGCTAGTAACTGCCGCCACGAAACTCTTCCTGTCTCGATAGCGGTCTGCGTCGGTGAAGACCGCCTCCTTGTCGTTAGAGTAACTTTTGTTCATGTGTTTTGCCCTGGCTTTACGCCTCCCCGTGTGGTGTTGGGGGTGCATGTTGCGAGGCAATGGGGGTACGTATAGTTGCTCGCGTATGGGTCTTGGAATGTCTACTTTGACGCCGTGTTGCGAGTGGTATGTGATGCCGAGATTTTCAAGTACGTGTCTGCCCGGGCGGGTCTTTCCATTCCCGCGTCCGCGGCGGGTGCCCAGACCCACTAAAAAGACGCCGGACTCAAATCTTGTTGATTTGAAATAAAAGTTTACGCTCTCTCTCTCTCTCTCTCTCTATGTAAGAGCGAGATGGCATTAAAGCAGGGTAAGTTGGCGAAAGTGAACTTAAGGCGACTCAACAGCGGTTGAGACAAGACAAGGTCTTCTTGGAGAGGGAACCTCTCTTCCATCTTTAATAAAAAAGAACACGGAGCAGCAAACCACATGCGCCTCCGGAAGGCCTTGCCTTTCTTCGAAGTCATCCGCTGTTGACCCGCCTTTTAAGTTTTTATTTATTTGATTGATTTCTGCACAGCGCAACCTAGTCATCGCTCTCGCAGCAGGGGTGCTCATCCAGGAAGAACAAAATAACACACTGCAATAACTAGCAAAGCAAGCAAAATTGAAAGAATCGCAGCGGAACTTGCGCTGCTCCACCAGCGCAGCGATGCGTGCCGTCGAGCAGGAGCGGCCGCTGCACGCCCTCCCCGCGAGACGCCCGCTGCGTCCTGGAGGACGTTTGAAAAACTTTGTCCCATCCATTTAATGCTTTCGAAACACGACTGCTAGAGGGAAAGTGCGGACACAAACCTGTCGAGCGGCAGACGATGAGTGCCGCCGCTTAAAGATATCTAGAGCTTATTTGTGCGAGGGGGAAGAAAAAAGGTGAATTTAGAAAATTTTAGACTCTGCGAACGCAGGTGTAATATTTCCTTCATGTTTAGTTATCCTTAAGAGGAAGCTTTAGCTGAGGTGCTCCTATCTAAATACATGTAAAAGGAAACTTGTTTTTCTCGACAACCATTGCGCAAGATTTGACGAGGTTTGTTGCATTTAAAGGGAAAACTTAAAATATAGTGACTGTTGGTTTCGAATTTTTTATTTAGGTCGTCAATTTTTTATTTAAAAGTGGCAAATGCCGAAAGTTTTCAAAAAAGAAAAGAAACTAGCAAGTTTACAACTCGGTAACTCAAGAACAAAAAATGATAATACAATTCTGGGAATTGAATCTAATAGCACATCTAAAGCGGACAAGATTGATATGTTACGCATGAATCCCAAGAAATTTAGTAACATGGAAATACAGCTTTTGCAGAACCCTTGTAAACGACGTAATAAATTCACGTAAGGTGTAAAATCACATATCGAATTTGTCCACTTTCAATGATTTAATGGACGACGTTTACAGAACCGCGATATCTGTTCTTTATGCACAGGTATCAATTTGTAAACTTCGTGCTTCTATGTTTTTCAAGCTTTCAAATTTTTGAAAATTCTTGTAAGAAAATTCAGGCCCTAAATCGAAATTCTGCTTTCCACAGTCACTATAATTGGACTTTCTCTCTCAAATGCAACACATTTCATTAAAATCGTTCCAGGAGTTATCTCAGAAAAACGTTTTTGCGTTTTACATGTATTTGAATTGGCCGCGTGGGAGTTGGGCCAGAGTTAAAGCTTTCTGACCGATTCTGACTGTACACTGTGTGACGTAGGATTGTACGGTGACACTGTGTAAGACTAGAAACGCCTTTACGGGCTGCGTGACAGTGCCCACAGAAACAGTTCGTGTGTACGTGCGTGTGCGTGTTCAGGTTTGTTGTTTTTTTCTTTATCTTTCTCTCTCTCACCTATCGCATCCCCTTGCCCCTACCCCAGCACAGGGTAGCCAACCGGAGGTAATCTCTGATTAAACTCCCTGTCTCTCCTTTGCCTTTCTCGTTCTCTCTCTTTCTTACTCTTAACAATGCTACACCAACTGGCACCCATTCAGTGGTGGACAGTGTCGAAGATACATGTATCTTAGATACTATCTTAGATACTCCTTGGGTATCTTGTATCTGTATCGTGATACGTCGGGCAAAACGTGTATCAGTATATTTGCGATACCTGAAAGAATGTGTCGTGTATCGGAAGATACAAGATACTGGCTATCGCAACATCACCGTGTGAAACTACAAACGTTGGCTGAACTTCGCTTCTCAAGCTCATACTGCTGCTACTAAGCCACCTTAATAAATCTCCATGCTGCGGCTTTCTTTATCTTGTCGCCAGAACCCTCCAGCTATGCCTGGCGATGAAGTCTGCGCGTCCCTCTTGGTGGAGCACAGTCACGTGGCGGCTCTCGTACCGTCTAGACAAAAACAAGCGCGTGAATGTCTGCGCGCCGCTGACCTTTTTGTTTTCTTGATTTTGTTTAGTTGCGCCGGTGCCATCGCACTTGCTCGCAACCACCGCGTACCGTGCCGCGTGCGCCAACGCGCGCGACACGCAAATTCTGATGCCGCTATTATAGCGTCGTCATCCAAGTTTCTCTTGCGTGGTGCTTTGTTGCGAAGTGCGAAGAATGCAAAAATGCGGTTGCCTTGCGTCTAGTGGTTTTCACGCGTCAGCGATGTGAAGCATCTCGTGGATGTAAGTTTGACTGTTGTGACCCAAATCGTCGATAGCGCTGCATCCGGGACAGTTGTGCATAAGGCGGCTATTCTGAACCAGACAAAAATTTCGAGATACTACATACTACCAGACATTTCGTTCGAATAAAACAAGGTTGGTGGCAATTAAGAAATTTCGAAGCAAGCATTTTTGGGCCTACACGTTAGCTGCTACATTATATATATCTAATGTAAGAAATTTATTTATTTATTTACCCATACATTTATTTATTTATTTATTTATTTATTTATTTATTTATTTATTTATTTATTTATTTATTTATTCATACTGTCAATCCCAACGGGAATTATAACAGGAAGACAAGAACAGAGACAAGAATTTTAGTGCAAGGCGAAGAAGAAAACATTGTACAACCAAATCTCGCTCTATTGACGGCTTTAAGGCATACAACAAAATCTACAAAAACAAATTGCACAGACTAAATGACATTGGCACTTGACCTATATGAGGACAAAGGCAAAAACATAACAGTGTTTCAGAATTGCGAGGCTAGCAAATCGTTTTCTATGAGTTTACAGAAACGAGCTAAAGAGGAGCTACTGGTAACGGAGGGTGTCAGGTTATTCCATTCTCTGATCCCCAAGAAAAAAGAACGAGAATCTGAGGGCATATGTGTGGAATTGCTAAGACGCTAGGGTATGAAAATGTTTCTCGCGGGTAGTTCGTGGTATGGATTGCTTAATATAACGGCACATGTCTATATTTAGCTGGTTGTGTAATAGTTGGTACACGTAATAGTTCTGCGAAAACCGGCAAAGTGGCGAAAAGTAATTATTAAACGGGAAACGAGGTATCCACCCATACGTGGCTAAGTGCTACAAAGGAAGCCCATACGGGTTCCTCGAAAAAAAGAAGAAAAAGCCTTGTAAGACTTGCAAAGCTTCTTTTTCGAGGAATCCGTATGGGTTTCCTTAGCACTTATTTACGTTTGGGTGGATGTCTCATTTCCCCTTTATTAGTGTTGCTACATTACCTTTAGGCGCGCCAATTCGCCCCACTATTTATATTTAGTAATCCGGCCTTTTTAAGCAGTTCTGGGGGCGAATCTATACGGTTAAATTTGTTAAAAATCACCCTAAGAAGAATGACCCTAAGAAGTTGTTCAAACTAGTTAACTGGCAGAAATAAAATTAACCCTGCGTCTTTATAAGCATGCGTAAAATGCGAGTCGAAACGTGTCATGCTTGCAGTTATTGAAGCGAATCACTTTCAATTGTGGGAGATTGGACTTTGGTCTCATCTTTTGCCGAGAGAAAGGGCAGCGAAAGGAAATGCTGCATTCTGCAAAGCTATGGTGGCGCGCGTCACGTGCGGCTAGTAGAAATCGAGCGCTCCGAACACGTCCGGCCGATTCTTCCAGAGCGCCACCCTCCAGCTTTGAGTATGCGGTGAGAAGCGGTACTATCGAGGCTCCGATATCAGCGCGTGGTCACGTGACTCAGGCCTGCAGCTTCCGTTGTTGGCATGCGGCGGTAGCGAGCGGGTGTTTCGGCGCATGCGCATTCTGTTGGGGGGGGGGGGGAAGAAGCACTGACGTATCTCCTCTTCCGGCCTCCCACTGCTCTGCCGAGAGGGTGCACGTTGAGCTCGGGCATGCTCTCTCTGTGGCTCCGACCTAAAAGAGCGCGTGCTGGATGGTTTGCAACCTGGGAAGCAGCCGAATGTGTTATCGTAACTAGCTTGCCGGGCGCCTTCGTCACCCTGCGCCTACTATTCCCTACCCCTGTAGCTTCTTGCAGCGCTGTGGAAGCTGCAAGAGTCCTTAGCCGAGAGCTACTCCATGAAGGGCGAAATCCCTTCAAGGTGCGTTCATCCTCGCCGCGTCGTATACGTTTATCGTCTGCTCGTAGTCCTGTGTAGAGATGCTCCCAGGTGGGTGCGCTGACTCACCAAATGTTTCAGCGCTGTAGATGGAAGTCGAGTTTACATGCGACAGTGGGACTTCCCTTCACCTTTACTTTTTCGCAGCAGTCCCTTGCAGCTTCCTTAGGGAACACTAGGGGCGAATGCCCTTCTCGTGGTGTCGTCGGCCGCTCTCCGTCCGAGCTGGAGGCAGAGCACCTCAGCTGAACACGCCTGGAGCAACGGAAACGGATTCGTGGGGAACTTCCGCCGTTACGTGACAGCGGCGCCACCGACAACACCGACGTCCCGCACATCGTGGATACGTGGGAAACAACGACTTCCGCTTTCGCCGCTCAACAAACGGAACAGCTGGCCGTCACATGATCGCAGCTCGGGGAGATATCGAAGCCCGTCCGAAGGGAAGGCCAGAGCGGCTACTCTCGACCGGATTCGGAGGCACGGAGAAGGGAACCGGCCGAGCGCGTTTCTAGCGCTCCGATTCAACCCATCGAGTACGGAGTCGCGTGTAACGGCGCAGCGCTCGACAACGGCCAGTCGAAGATACCATAAATACCAAGACCTGTTGCATGGCTAGTTGATTCATGATATAAAGAAAAATTTAACGAGCGCAAAAAAAGAAAGAAATGACGAAGGAAAGGCTAAACAACACCAGCGCTCACTGCCAACTGACGACTCTCAAGGCAAGGTGAAATGGTGAACTCATAAGTGAAGATATGCCACATGCGCGCGAAGCGTGCTTCACAGGGGTGTGCCCAAAATAATATGAAAAGAAAAACTCCACCAATCTTTATCGAACGTGAAAACCTTATCAATTTAGCGTTTCCAGCAACATAGCTCCTAACTTCTTCAAGTTGACAGTTGACAGATATGTCACAAAAAACGCCATCGCCACACCTCTCCTTGATAACGAAAGCCTCTAAGAGCTCACATTACCCACAGTGCCCCCTGCTTCTACCTAATACCTCTATCTCACCAAATAACGACACGCACTTGCAGCTTTCGCAGTGCGTGGGCTGATCTGCCTTTCCCCTTGCGCAGATGCGCTTTACCCGAGAGCGCGCTGCGCGGGTGTTTGTCTTCCGGCTACCCTCATTGCCCTTCGTATCTCCGTCTCACACACACACACACACACACACACACACACACACACACACACACACACACACACACACACACACACACACACACACACACACACACACACACACACACACACACACGCACACACACACACACACACACACACACACACGCACACGCACACACGCACACGCACACGCACACACACACGCACACGCACACACACACACACACACACACACACACACACACACACACACACACACACACACACACACACGCACACACACACACACACACACACACACACACGCACACACGCACACGCACACACACACACACACACACACACACACACACACACACACACACACACACACACACACACACACACACACACACACACACACACACACACACACACACACTGATGGTTTCTGCAAACATTAATTTCGAATGTGGCATAGGTGTCACTTTTCTTATATTCTGTTGCGGCTAGGCTGGCCTTCAAGGCATGGAATCCGCCAAGCCCATCGACTACTACGTCACGTTGTCGAAAATGAAGGAAAAGGGGTTTGTGTAGCTTAGTTACACGGCTCCAGTTACGGATGCCCACCTCATGCAGCAGAAAGTTAAACGTCCAACTTCACATCAGGACTCTCTTTTTCATCCTTTGCTCAGGTTTCCACGTAATGGGGGGGGGGGGGGGGATCGCCCTTCATAGGACCCTAAAATGGTCGGTGTCCACGCTGCGTTGATGTCTGGATAGGAGGGTGGTGCTTTTGACACGTGACAATCGTCCAATTATCGCCTTTGTGGTGTTGAGACGTAACGATTTGTTAAAGCGGCTGACCTATCGTTACTGAGTCGATGTCTGGGCGAATTGCGCACGAACACCTGGTTGGGGAAAAAAAGACAGTGATGGGCGCAACACAGAGCGCAGAACGCAGTCAGAATGTGTTCTGAAAATTTCTGTGAATGAAAAAGTGCGGCCCCACCTTCCGGCTGTATTTGTTTAAACTGAAGTAGTTGAGGATGAAGGCCTAAGAAGATTGTGCTCCTTGACGCGTTGTAAAACTTCAGCTTCGTCATAAAAAAATAATAGTACTAAAAAAATTAAAAATAACACAGTTGTTGGAAAGACCAATTACTTCAGGTTCGCGCACTAGTTTCTTGTTTCGCTTTATGTCCTCACAGCACATAATGATCGTCGATATGCGCCCCTTCGAGATAAAGCAAAATGAATGGCAGGTAATTGAATATTTTACTTTTGTTTAAGCGCACGCGTGTCTTTCATTGTACTGTATTTACTGTGCTGTCCTTATGAAGTCTTTTCAAGACATTCGTTATGAACCTTAGCAATAAATCGGTTGCGTGATTAGTTCGTAAAATAAGCTCCCATTTTAGTAACCCGTTTACTTTTTTTTTGCGTCTTTGATGGTTTCTAAGTTGTCGGAGCTTACTATGGCGTTGGAAGATTGCGTAAACAGGCAGATATACGAGATTGTTCTCCGGATGATGCCGTGTACTGCAAGTTTTGTGCTCATCACGCGCACACGCCCTTTCCGCTGGCCATTGCTGGAGATTCGCGGTTAGCTTACAAATGCACGCGTGAACATGCGAACCCAAAGAAAGGCACAAGGTGTACAAGCGCAACGTCCACTTTCCTATTTTCTCGCTCGTTTGCGTATGTGCAACAGCTCCTGGATAAAGGGTGTGTGTTCTTCGATTCTGACGTCATCGAGGAAGACCGAAGAATGAACAAAGCCTTATATTTCACAAGGGGAGGACTTCTGGATTAGTTGGCGAAACGCAGGTTTTGCTGGAAATGGGAGCGGGGTATGAGTGGACGGCTGCTACATAACTGGTGAAAAGTGCGCCACTGCGGCTCTGACGGCCTGGTCTACTAACACGAAGGTGACGCAGTGAGTGGCGTCATCGTCATGTTGCTTCAGTGGTGAGCGCTGAGTGTTTTTAACTAGGAGTTATCCAGCAGGAGGCACTAGACGAAGCTGCAACGGCGGAGTGTGTGCCTCTATCTTGAGCATTCCTTAGTGAAATCCGAGCTGACTTGGAAGAAACGACCCTCTTTCAATGCATTTGCATTAGGAGTGTCAAAGTGGAAAATGTATACGTGGGAAGGGTGGAAAGCTGGTCACGTTGTAGAAGCCGAGAGGAGATTTAAGAGCTGGGACAAGCGTATATATATATATATATATATATATATATATATATATATATATATATATATATATATATATATATATATATATATATAGTGTCACGTCACTATCTGCCGAACCACGACGACCTCGAGCGTGCTAGCGATGAGTGCTAGCGATGAGTGCTAGCGAAAAAAACAAAGCCTGAGCTGAGCCATTCTTCTGATTCTCTCCACTAAATACACCCCTCTGCTCTTGTCTGTGCAGAGAACAGCGACACTGGCGGAGGTTCGGAGCGACGCCATGCCATGCACCCAACCCGTCGAGGCACCACCCGCGCGTCGAGACACCGGCACACCGCGCAAGCCGCCGCCTGCAAGGCCCGGAGTTCGGTCTCTTGCAAGGAACTGTGTCAGCGACCTCACCGACTCAATAAATGGCGCTTGCAAGTCCAACACAGGTGACGGCTCAAAACACTCTAGTCTCCTCCAGCTTCCACGGTGACACGTATGCAGATGCCGTAGACTTGCTGGACGAGTACGAACGTGTAGCTAACATCGATCAGTGGCGTCCTCACCAGAAGCTGTCCGACGCGTACTTCGCTACTTTTCGACTTCTTAACTATGCATGAAAAAGGAAGTACGGGTATACCGTAAATCGTGTCTGTTAAATCGTCTAAGACGTACAGACTTCATGTGATATTTTGCATTTTGCGCGACAGCGTTACACGATTCTTGCCACGTCTACAGAAATAAATATTGAATTCAGAGCAGTGTATAATATCATAATTTTCTCCACAACAGATTTGAATATACGTAAGGTTTACAGAAATATGATTACTATTTCTGAGCTAAATCTGCGAACATTGTGTTTCATTTTGATGACAATTTCAAATTTCCGACTGTCTTTGCAGGAAATTTTGTCGCCCAAATATAAATTCCGCTGCCACGCTTCTGTGACAAGCTCGACCTCGTAGGTTCCATTCACTGTCGCGTTGGCCGCAGTCTATCGAAGGCGCAACGCCGAAAAGTAAAAACATTCGTGTAACGCGTTCAGACAGCATGTTGAAGAGGCCAGTGTGGTCCACATTAATCTGGTGTCCTCCACAATGGTGTCGCTCATGTCCAACTCTACGGCTTCGTGACGATCAATCCAGTAATATAAAAGAGAACTGTTTGTTTGGAATACGACGAGCCTTACTTTTGTGTTTGCGCGTCTTTAGATAGCAGCTCCAGAAGTACAGCTTCCATTTACTGTGGTTCGACAATCGAGCGACACGCAGAGATATGCATGCCGAAACAGCTACAAGCAGCACGAGCGCTCGTACTGTGTGCTCTTTCTTTCTTTTATTTGTAAACATCTAAATTAGCGATACAAAGGATGCCTCAAGTTGGAGCAAGCGCTTCGCCAAGGAGACGTTGGCTCCAGCCTGAGGCATATCTCTTGTTTGACCTTTGTGTATATTAATCACTTCAACTGTCCATCTGCCGGTGAACCTGTCTTGTTCTAGAACATTTAGCTAGGCTAGTAGAGGTGTTTCATCTTAGTAAGAGCTTCAGAGCGCAAAAAAAAGAACACTCACATACAAGCACGCACGCACTCATGCCCGCAAACACCCAGGAAAAGACCCCCTCTTGTGCAAGCACTTGGACAGAGCGTGTCTTTTTCTTATTTTTGTCATTGCGTCTGCGCACGCCTGTGGTCGATGCAGCAGTGTTTGACCAACTAGCCCAACAAGACGTGCTTCCCAGATCAACATTCTCGTAGGCAACTATCGTACACGGCAGTTTAGATATAAGGATATCTACGTCCGTTACACGTTATATGCTTTATTGTGATTCTCGTCGGGTATGGGAAATTTGTTAGCGTTATGATTAACAAGGAGTGCTGGCTCATTGTTCACCACGCTTCATGAAAGGGCTATTACTCAGGAGCGTACTTAAGGCAAATTTTACAGCTACTCCATCAGTAGGTATAAACCCTACAAACAGAACATTTTCATCAAGCAAGCGAACGTGAATAATACAAACGTGCTATATAAATAACACAATAGCGGAGTGTACTAGATAAGCACGTCTCCCGTATACTTGGCTGTCGCGTTGCTCCTGCTTGCGAAGTTTTACTGTCCAAGTATGAATCAACTCGCGCAGCAGCATTTTTCGCTGAAAAGCAGAACCTAAGTTTGACAAAAAGAAAATCGCAGTATATCCGCTGCTTCTTTCTGCAAAGTTCTGTCACCGCCGTATACAGCACAATGACCCCGCAAAGTGAGCAGACCTCGGCGCCTCCCTGCGGTGTCACTCGTCATGACGACGGTGGGGGCTTTAGGTCCCCTAATCCCGTTTTATGCTTGGGGAAAGGGGGTTGCGAGTCCGCCTCACGAATCTGGTCCCGTTGCGCAAAAAAAAAATAAAAGAAGAAGAAGGAGAGCTCTTCCAGAGAGACGCGAGCTAAGCTTCACTGGACCACCATTGCGCCATAGAGAACCGGGGCGGGGGATTTACTGACTCTAAGCGGGCCACCCGACGACAGTTGCATGGATTGCGCCTGCTTTTCCCTTCCATTTCGCCGCTCGGTTAATCCACCTCAGCCATGTCCTTCTTTCTGTTCACAAAGTTTCATTCCTGTTCACAAACAGGGTGATTTCATGCAGGGCAACATAATTTTTGCATATGTATGACTTGAGGCCTGCGTGTTTTAAAACGTATGTTCGAGTACGCCTATGCGAGAATACCGTTTAAAGCAACTTCTTCCACAGTGTGAAGAATTTTCCATAAACTTATTAGGAGAGGATATCCTATCGAAATAGGTCGCTCTTTGGCCCGCTATCCCAGTTGTCAAAGATAAGCTCGAGCGAGTGAGAAAAAACAAAAGAAACCAAGGCAGAAATGTAATTAAAAGTACCTGATAAGAATCTTACGGAAGCTATGATAAAGGGCAGATACCTCAAAACAAAAATGACAGAGACGTAAAACGGACGCCACAGGCGCTTCTATTCTACGTCTCTATCGTTGTTGTTTTCGGTCGAAATGATATCCGTGTGCTGATGTTTTGCGCTACCTTGACTTTATGATGAAGCCGCACCAACTCGCCCAACTGCCAACCTAGTTATGGAAGCCCTTCGTTGATAATGACCTTGTCAGTCCAATGAACGAAATAAAATATGACATCGTATTATGGACGTGTGGCAGTGCCCATAGGGCATGACCTGCGCAGGAAACGTTTGTGGCGCACAAAGCAGGAAATTGACACAAAAAATATTTGAAGCGCATGGCGTCAAATGCGTGGAATTCACTCTCCTGTTTGAGGGCTTACCAACTCAACGTCCTCATGCAGCTATATTATAATTTATAATGCCTTATCAATGCGGAAATTCAACTAGCCGTTGCAGCTGCTGGGTACATTTTCTCGCGAAATTTCTCCAGTATTTTATTATTTCTGGTTGTTCAATATTCGTGACTTCTAGAGCTACATTTCAGGGTAACATGAGCTTACCGCCACGCAATAAAAATTCCAGCCTTTTCATCATGTTGCATTGCTATGCTGTGTGCAGTATTTTCACTACCGAATGCGTCCTGTTTAGGGTTGATTCCCATTAGTCGTGAGCTTTTCTTACGCTCTCTGGGAAAGCTTGTATTTAGCAGCTACACTGCAAACGTAGATTAAGTCTATTACAGAAGTTACTGAAGTACTATAGCGCCAAACAGACGACACAAGAAGAGACACGGACGAGCGCTTACTAACAACTGATGCTTTATGGCACATAACATAACACAGTAAAATAAATAAATAAATAAATAAACAAATAAATAAATAAAGCATCAGTTGTTAGTAAGCGCTCGTCCGCGTCTTTTCTTTTGTCGTTTGTTTGGCGCTATAGTACTTCAGTAACATGCTCCAACTAGCCCAACAAAAAGTTCTGCTGGAAGTCTATTACAGATGTCTGCCTGTAAGAGAAATGAGAGAGCCCCACATGGCGAAATTAGGCATAGCGTAATTATCCTGAGGCGGTGAACACTCTACTAGCCTACGCAAGAACACTCTGTATCAGGCACGCAATATTTTGTTCCGACTGTCACAAATGAGAATAACGCCAACTGAGAAGGCAGAAGATCAGAATAAATAAATAAATAAATAAATAAATAAATAAATAAATAAATAAATAAATCTTTACTTTTACTTTATAGACTATAATGAGTACAAAACCCTACCATACCCCAGAGAGACAAAATTAACCACTAAAATAGCCTTCATCCTAATAGAGCTAAATATATTGCCGTCCAAAGGAACAGAAGTTGCGTCTTTACTGTACGTACGAGTGCTCCGCGACCTTTCAAGTAAACATAGCCATATAAATACAAGTACTGAATATGACATGGAAGGGGCCCAAGCAGTGTTTTGCGTGGCAACGGGTTGATATCGCAAGCAAGGGAAGAACGAACGTGGGCCACAAGTGTGGGGTCGATCCCCGTCAAGATGGCACATAACAGAGTAAAATAAATAAATAAATAAATAAAAATCATAGAAATGCCTGAGGAACCTGTAGAAGGATCGACATTTGGGCGAGGTGGTACTGGCTTAACATCTGTCCTGTGTGTTCCTGCCTTCTGTCTTCGTCGTCCTGCCCCTTCAAGACGAGGAACATGTGTCAATTTCTCTTGGTTTTAAAACAGATTACTTCGCCAGATGGGCGTATGCAAAGACCCATGTGTACAAGGTGCTACAAAGAGGCTAGTCATATGATGGATAGGTGGGCTACTTGGCAATGTATTATTATAAAACTTAGAGCGCAATAAAGACCCTGTGCCTAGAAAAGGAACACACACCACACGCACTCACCCACAAATTGTCTTTATTACACGTGTGGAAAACATATACATCCATAGAAAATGGACGCATCGCGTCCAGTGTCTTTCTTGCACTCTAAGGTTTCCAATAATGGGGGCTAGTTATAAATGTGTGAGAAAGGGAAGTGACAAAGCGGAAGCAGGGAGATTGACCGGCTTGAGACCGGTTGGCTATCCTGCACAGGCGAAAGGATACTGAAAGATGAGAAGAAGGAGAGCAGTTCACGCTTTGCGCGGATGCCATGGAGCGTTCAGTTCTTCACAGGCTGGTGTATCTCAAGAGTCTCAGCAACGCTTTTGCGGCTATGCACATCGGAGACGCACGAGGCTGCGTTCCCACAATCTTCTCCTCTGTAAAAGGCCTGTCATCTGAGTGCTCTAAAGCAGTACGAAGGGCAAGCCTCTCATTTTCCCTACGCCACAGGCGTTGCAATTGGCACTGTCCGCCATTCCAATTAGGAAAGAGCAGGCATTCGCGAAAGAGACTCCTAGTTACAGGAGACATAGTAACGCTTCTTCTCGTCGAGTAAAAGCTGGTAGAAATTGTAACCTCATATCTGGGTTTATGGCGTATAGGTGCCAATGGGTGAACTCTGGTCTATTCCATTCTGTTAGTGCGGTGTCATGCGCCAGACCACTGAATAAATGCAGTGCTGGACGCGTTATCGACAGCGGAATCGAGTTTTTTTTTCGCTTTCTATATTTACCTCGCGGGCACCTTTGTCCATACTTCTTCATTAAATGTGTGTGCAGGAGTGGTTGGCATCATTAGTGATGTCCGCTACTCCATCTCTCTTATAAACAAGCAGTGCATACCAAAGATAGGCCGTCTCGAATAGACAAACGAATAAAGAAGACCGAGATAGCACAAAGGAAAAAATACGATGGCTAAAGGAAACACGCACACGAGATAAAATGTCACCGTAAAAGGTAAATGAACGTCCGATACCGGTAACGCACGAGTTTACATAAAAATCAAATTGGCACGCTACACGTCACAACACAAAACTTGCAGCAGCAGTAATGTCATCTTAGATTATAGAGCAGTCACTTGCGGTTCACTTGTATGTTAAGGAAGCACGTGTCTACAACGCAATGCAAGGATACACCACAGGTAACAAAATCTATCTTGGGACACTTCGTAACTGCAGTGCATAACCGCAGGATGTAATTCATAGAGACCATGTTACCATGCTCTAGTAAATATGCACAATTCTTGTTCTTCCCGAAAAACCTTTAAGGCGCTATTTGCGAACTTTTGCAATTCAACTGTTGGATATGGCCCAATATCCGTCTAAACGTATTTCTCAATATCGACGACGCATGGCTGTTTGTCCCCAGGGCACAATTTATCTCGTAATTTTTTTATAAGCTGAGCATGGGGAACCGCAGTGAAACGAGTGGTGTTTATTATGTTCTGATTTCAAGCAAGAGCATGCCACACTTTTGGCTAGCCCTAATATATTTAACAAACACTTTATGTATGCAGTCCCTAGATGTCATCTGTGTATTACGGTTTCTAGAGAATGTGTGACCTCTGCTAGAATAGTGAACTACATATTTTTATCAGTCTGATATAGAACGAAGTTTCGACCCCCGTTTTCAAACCAACTATCTCTTTACAATCGGATTGACAGTTGACGCAAAGGGTTGCGTGCACCGCTATGGGAGAGAGGTGTTCGATGAGCATTAGTGTGCACAGCGCGTGCTAAACTGCCTGCCTGTATGTTGCCTAGAATGCCACACTGATTACGAATCCAGTGAAAGAAAAATTTCATGTTGGAAGTTTACCGACTTTGTATTATATATGCTGGAGCATGATCATTTTTGTTCATGTATGCTGAATGCTCAATCAAGATGCTTTGACTGCTTGTGGTTGTGAGCATATGAAGGGCAAGACAGACAATAAGGCGTAATGTTTTGCTGTAGTATAGCTAATGACGCTTGATAACTCGTACGTTCTCAGATTTCTCGTAAAGGGTACGTAGAATGCAGACGTTGAACATTAAGTTTAAGGCGAATCATCTGTGTAAGCCTCGAACGATTTCATTGCCAATGATGCCGTAGTGCCCCTGTAGCCCCAGCCAAATATTATGTCAAGGCCTCTGTGAACCTTTTGATAGTAGGGTAGTCCTATCTCTTACATTATGTGTGCAGCGACGCAAAACAGACAGGAGGAGGTTCAGAGCTGCCCTTGAATCGCATAGTACAACACTGGTGACTGTAGATTCACATAAAGCACTGCGCTACGGAGTGGAGCGAGTCTGGACCCTGTAGATGTTGTGACGCGAGCGATGTGGAACTTCTCGCTTGTCGACGGTGTAATCATCGCTCCAGTGGAGCTGCTTAGAGTCGGAGAGCCATCTCCATAAATGTGAATTCGGTGCAAGTACGTATCATGCAGTAGACATGTGTGCCGAACAGCTCTAGCTTACATAATTTTATTGTTCGATCTTTCTGTTGGACTACATTTTTGTTAGTATAGCACCATTCCCTAAAAGAAATGAGGAAAGAGGAATTTCCCGATTGGTCGCATTCCTAGGTGTTTATTGAGCATGTCGAGCGGCCGAGAACAAGAAATTTTCTTCTCGCAGGGACTCGCGCAGCTGCTCCGAAACGAGTTACACTTTTTCCCGGAACAATTATAAACTGTGAAAAAGCGGCTTATACGAAATCATAGCTGTCTATGAGTACAATAAAAATTTACAATTTATTTTGCACATGAATGACCTTGTTCCGGGTTACCTCACTGTAAACCGAATATTACTGGTTTTGATCTTTTTGACATCGTAAGCATATCTCTCAAGCAGCTGTCATTTACTTCGCCTTAAGCAGTAACCGCCACATACACTCATTATAGTAAATCTGAGAAAGCCACCAAGCTACCGCGTAAAGCTATTTTCCTTTGGTGGTGCGACTACACTCATTCTAGCAGCACCGTGTTTCAGGTATTTCTAGCAACAGGAACCCACTTGACTGATCTCTGCCCTTCTGTAGTGCTGTGAGAACTTACACCAGCTTGTAAATTACATGTGGCAACACTGAGATCGTTCGTCCTTTCGTCTCGCGCACATCTGCAAATATTCTTAGTTATGTCTGACGCTGGGTTTCAACTTAACCATCGTGCAGACACGCGCCATAATGTGTTCGCCCACCAAGCCGTTCGGCCACCTCCTCCTTCGGGACGTCGACCACATGTGCTGTACCCGAAAAAATGAAATCTATAAACTGTGCGGAAAACGCACAAAAAACAGTATCGCTGCGCTGCGGAACATAAATGCTAACGTTGTTGAATTTCTGGCTAGCAGGTCAGGCCGATGCAAGTCGGCTTCTCTTGGGAAACTCGGTCGCCGCCACTTGCCCTAGGATTAATCGGTAACTTGGAAAGCGCGCCGTTCCATCCCGAAGTGAGCCGAATGTGCACATATATGCTGCGGAAACTTTTTGCAACCCTGGTAAAAGTTAGCGAGGCTCACCTTCTGTAACAAACATATATACAAATCCCACCCCTTGTGATGAGTAATACACGGCAAGATCAACTCAACCACACAGTGCTCTTGCTAATTGGCCTGTCTGATGTAACTGCACACAACGCTGCTGACGTGTTTCTGTATGCGGCTATCGCTTATCCTCATACTCCATGGCTACTGCGAAGCGCCTTCTGAGATAGCGCTCTAGCTCTTTTTCGGCGAGTTCAGTCCCATGCGTTCATTGTTTTCTGAATTGTCGGGGACCATTTTTTTTCCGCGGACTGTCCCTGTGATCAAGTTATTGGTCAGCGCAAGGCGTTCTCCAAAATTTACCTACTCTTCTCGCCTGTTCGATAGCGAACGAGTCTCGTCCAGCCATATGGCGCACGTGACGCGAATAGTGCTGTACATTCTCGAAGTTAACCGAGCACCGGCAGTTAGTCTGGTATATATATACAGTGAAAGATTTATAAAATAGCAGGCGGGCTTCACCTGTCAGATCAAATTCGACGTCCGACAACTCTTCTCACCGCTATCGTTTATTTGAATGTCGCTTGTCGTTTTGGGCACAAGTATTTTTCAACGTAGGGTTGTATTCTTAGCCCAGGGTTTCGGCTGCGTGTAGTTCATCACCCATACAATGTAGAACTGTGTAGCCTTTATTTGATTCCATACTTCATTGAATCTACATTTCTCTCTCAAATGCAACATGCTTCAGTCACATTAGTTCAGCGATTATCTACGATCACATGTGCTTGATTATGGGAGTCTAGGCTTCCTCTTTCGGCAACGCACTTTATCATTGACAACAGCACGGCTATACCAGTGCGTGCAAAGGACACTTCAGCACTTGGCAACGCCACGTCAAAAATACGTTCGAAATGCGTCTGGTGTAGTTGCCGCTATAGAATCGTCGACGAGGAACGCAGCAGGCTACATATGTAGCATTCAACAGTTTTCCTTTTGAAATGACATTTACCCGATGCATAATAACAAGGACACGAAGAACGACGCACCCGTGACAGGGAAGGTCTTCAAGCGCTCTAGTTATTAGAAACGTCCAACAGACTCACACAGCACCAATATTTAACTTTCTTTTTTCTGTTTTATACGAAATTCTCAAAAAAGAATATTTCAAGACCCATACGTTCTCATATCCCTCATGACTGAAAAGAAACAGATTGGGACACGCTTTCTTTACCATTTCGTCTGCGTTCGTGAAACAGCGGCACCCTTTCTTTTGCCCAGCAAGGAACAGCGAAGCATGCTCAACCGATGAGGCGCCTTCATGAAACTTTCAGGATGCCGGTAAGCTCGCAACGGCTTCCACGGAGAGAGAGCACATTCCCGTTTTACATCCCGCAGCGGAGATGACCCCGAGTGCACCGCTCCACGTGGCTGTACACGGTGCGCCCTGCGAGTCGTCGCGTCTGAGATTCCGTGCCGTCTGCGAGAGCTGCCGCGTGTGATGGCCGGCATTGAGTATCGCCCTTGCCTTCGGCGTTAGATTTGAAGTGCGCACCATCTTGCCAGCAGGCAGCGGGAAGCGAGAATGCCATTGGAAAGGAAATTCTACACGATAACACAAAGGGCAGTGCATTGCTATTGGAGGACCGACCTGGTCATCTAGGGACAAAAAAAAGTATTCGCAAGAGGGTGAGGCATGCGTCTGCTACAACAAAAATGCTGAGACCACTCAGCGCATGTCCTAAATCAACGTGAAGGCATCCACCCAGCGAGGCACGTAGGTAACGTCCACCTTCCATAGGCGTCTCGGTTTTAGGTGGACAGAAGCATCGGCCGGTCAGCGGACGGGATAAGCAAGAGATGTGTAGAGTATTCGTGGAAAAGATGCGAGAAAGAAATTTCGTTTCATTTCATTTCTTTCCTCAGTGCCCAAGAACAGCTATTGCGCCTTTATATTGGTTAGGACTTAATATGGATAGGACGTAATCGTTACAGGCATAGGTAACTAAACAAGGTCGATATAGAGGGATTAAGTAATAGAGAAAATATTAAGGAGACATAGACAAAACGCACGACTGATAGATATCTGTAGATTGCTTGATTAGCTCAACCAGAATCGGCAACCATTTTCACCCTTTCAAAGGGAATGTCAATAAATCTTCGTCACCATCATCATCATTATCAGCGGCACCCCCATCTGGGGGCGGTCGTCAACAAAAGAAATCGGCGGTCGCATGTGAGGGTGAGTACGTTTACTATTCTTCTTTTACATCATAGAAGGTGACGCTGGCATACGAAGGCTACCCCCTCTACTCGTTGGCTCTCAAACAGGTGGTACAAGTGTATATATATATATATATATAGCTTTGTGCCGTTTGCAATTGTGTCGATGAAAGAGCACAAGAAATTAATGCGCGCGCAACGACACTATCACGTAACAGTCGAAACAACGCTGTGACATTAGGAGGACACGATAGAAGCAACAATGTGAACAGCAATGATGCCACAAATAGTACGTCTAAAGTTCCTACTGCAACTAATATTGCCTTGTTGCTGCAAGGGGTGAACTGGGGCTTAGTCTCCCAACCCCCGACACTCCTGGACCCCATCAATAACACAATAAAGTTTTATCTCTCTCTCACCCATTTTCCTCGCGGCGGTTGTAGGTCATATTTATTCGACATAACTAGCTTTGGTATCGCTTCTGCTATAACTTATATAATTTCTCAAGGAATCACTGACCAACAGCTTTTTTTTTTCAGCCGACGTAACTGTGATGTCCGAACCTAACACGCTTATGACGAGCTTAGTCTTAAAAGAGCTGCTGCGGTGATATATCCACGAAATCACCACCAAATGCTTTTTTTTTCGTATGGCGTGGCATCTATTTTTAAAATTCAGAATAAATGGCGGAATTATATGCCCCGATGCGGTATTCTTTTTTTCCAGAGTGTCGTAGTGGAGGGCTGTGGATTAATTTCGACCACTGGTGGCTCATTAACCGGCAGTCAACAAACGAAAGTGCACGAACGTTTTTTTTTTTCATTTCACTGCCATCGGAACACGTTCGGTGTGGTAGGGAATCGATCCTGCGACCTCGCGCTCTGCAGCACAATGCCGCAGCCTCCGCTCAATCGCGGTGGGTTCGTACTAATTTCTGTATATCACCGCTTCGTAATACATCGTTTCTTCATTGCACATGTCGTTGTCTAATTTTATTGCGCTTATATCTAGGTACTCTTCAACGAATATTTTTTAAGCCTCTATAGCCACGTCTCAACATTCATTATGAATATACCAATGACAGCCTTGGCGCTCTTTGGCCACATCTGGCCCTTGCGCCAATAAACTTTAATAATGCTCATCGTGCTCATCATGCTGTCGATTTCTCACATATCTGCATTGTACAGATACATCATTATTACTCTTGTAAACAAACTTCCATGTTGTCTTCGGTGACACGAAACGTCATGTCGAGCGGAAGCTCCCCACCGCATGTTTTTACATGCAGGTTAATCGTACTGAGCATCGTGCGCGTCATCCGTTACGAACTCGTGGAGTTGCTACAACACGTCGCTGCCCCAAATCGCGCAGGCATTTATTCACACAATGCAGGGGACACCGGTTCGCCTGATCTGTCGCGGCACTGCGCATCCGCCCCGTCCTAGCAGGCGTGCAGCGCGAATAATGTCCGGTGCCTACGGGCCGAGTTGTCGGAAACGCGGCGACCCAAAGTGCCAAATACTTCGCGTTCTTGCGGTCGAATGTGCGGACATTGGGCAACGAGAGTGATCCCCACTTCAAGCTCTGGTACCTTTTGCACACTCAGGAGCTCACTGTACTGTGAACTAAGCTACTGAAGCATAGAATAGAGCGCATTTTGCTCGCTCTATATTCGCGTTGTAGTTCTACCGCCAGGCAGGTTTCTTCTTGCCTCTACTTACAAAACACGGTCGTCTTCTTTGCACAGCATTTCCGAACCGCAGGAAAGCTCATTCGGCCAGAATCCGCAAGGATGTCTTAAAATTTATGCGGCTCCTTTTAAGAGCGGCCAAATGAGGACGCTTTTGCTTTCGAAATCGAGGAAGCGTAGCGTCAAAGATCGGGCGCTACCATGCGGCTGGCCTATTGATTTAGGAGTTGTGTAATCACAGCCTTTGTCTGAGCGTCACCTGGATCGGTGCTCAAACTTGTCAGTAATTCAGTGAGCGACACTGTTTGTGATGCCGCAACCTAATGTAAAGCCTGGAACGACGTTATTATTATTATTATTATTATTATTATTATTATTATTATTATTATTATTATTATTATTATTATTATTATTATTATTATTTAGCTCGGACGCTTTCAAGACTCGGCTCAGGTTCAGGACCGAGCTCCTACAGACTTCAATTTTATGTTAGCGCACAATTGTGCAGAGTTCGTGTTGGGCCGTAAGCGAGTTCTTCATTAGAAGGCCGGAATCGTGCGCGGAATGCTTTGATTTTGGAACGAGGATGCCATTATTCTACATTGTAGGCTGTGTTAAATGTTTTTTTTTATTGGGTGCCGATAGATATGAAGCAACGCCCAATTTTTAGACATATTTAGTGGAACTTGGCACCCTTTTGTTTGCATTGAGGTTATCCAACGAGTTTATGGCACTTCCTTCTCTTGTTTGTATGCTATGACGTGTGATGAAAAATAACCGCCGTGGTTGGCCAGTGGCTATTTATTTATTTATTTATTTGTTTATTTTGTAATGGAGTGTTTGAACAGTTCAGTTGGCAGCGTCTGTTCGTTATCGAGAAGGAAGGTCACGCAGAGCAGGAACAGCTGGCTGCCCGAACGGCTCAAGCTCTTGCTAAGCACTGGCGATCCGGCTGGCCCATTGGTTCCACTGCAGGCACGGAACAGACGATCTGGCTGGCCTTGTTCTTGTGCTCTTCTGCTTAATTACAATTACCCCCGGTGCAAAAGCGGAGCCATCCTGGCGGCTTACGACGTGGAGACGAGCGGGTCATAGAATTGTTTCCGGCGGTGAACGTGAACAACATCCCGTCCAAGGCGGCGCTTGTCGAATGTCGGTGTAAGCGGCTCTATGACATAGTTGACCGGAGAGGTGCGTTCGACGATGCGGTATGGTCCATCATACTGCGAGAGAAGATTTGTCGAAAGTCCAGGCGTGGTAGAAGGCACGGACAACAAGACAAGGGTGCCGGGAGCGAAGTTCGGATTCGCAGCGTCGCCATCACGATTGGCTTTTTGTCGTTGTTGGTCAGCGGAGGTGAACTTTCGGGCTAATTGACGGCATTCCTCGGCGTATCGGGCGACGGATGAAACGGGAGTACATTCGGACGCGTCTGGTGTATCAGGTGGTGAATGCAGTTTTAAGGCGATCAACTGGTGACATCGGGACCTGCCAGTAGCCCGAACGTAAATACAACGAAGAAAAAAATTCAGCGCCTTGCAAGCTGTCCAGAGCGTCGTCAATGCGTGGTAGATGGTAAACGTCTTTTCGCGTTATCTTATTAAGACGGCGATAATCGACGCAGAACTGAATAGAACCATCTTTTTTTGTGACGAGAACCACCAGTGATGCCCACGGGCTATGAGAAGGTCGAATGACGCCGCGCTGAAGCATGTCGTCCACGTGCTCATTGATCACCTGACGTTCCTTGGCGGATACGCGGTACGGGCGCTGGCGCAATGGCGCGTTGGAGCCAGTGGCGATCTGGTGGCTGACGGTTGACGAGCGACCCAGAGTAGGCTGACCGACATCAAAAGAAGAACGGAACTGGGCAAGCAGGTGAAGAAGCTGGGAGCGCTGCTCGGAAGTAAGTTCATCGGCAATGAAAGGTGTGAATAAATCAGGTGATGGCGGAGCAGAAGTGGAATGTGGACAGAAGTCAGTGAGCTCTGTATACGAAGCATCCGGTACGTCGGTTATAAACATGTCATCAAGAGGCTGAACTTGGCCAAGTCCTTCACCGCAAAGAGCCATCAGGGCAGTAGGAAGAGGATTGCAGACAACGATGGCGCTGAGACCGGCTGAAATGGCAAGCGTGGCGAAAGGGAGGGGAACATTTTTGCGGGTCATGAAGAGCTTCGAAGGAGTGAAGAGGACAGTGCCTTCAGAGACAGCGCCACAGAAGACGGGAACAACGGCAGGCGAGTACGGCGGTATGGCGATGTCTTCCCGAAGGACTAGCTTAGCGGGAAGAGTAGTGGCGCCGACGAGGGGTACGTCACACAGAGGCGATAATTCGACTTCAGCAGGTGCACAATTGATGACGGCGTTATTTTGCGAAAGAAAGTCCCACCCAAGTATCACGTCGTGAGAGCAGTACTGAAGAACCACAAACTCCACAATATAGAGAACGCCCTGAATAACAACTCTAGCTGTGCATGCTGCTGAAGCCTGCACTGGCTGGGCGCTTGCGGTGCGAAGAGAAAACCCAGAAAGTGGCGTCGTAACTTTTCGTAAGGCGCGAGAGAGGCGTTCGTTTAGGACAGGCACGGCTGCTCCAGTATCAATTAACGCTACGGCAGGGACGCCGTCAACAGTAAGGTCGACAACGTTCGAAGGCGAGAAAGGAGGACTTGTACAGATCGATGGCGACGCAGTTCTTGCCTCCTGAACTGCGGCGCTTAGTTTTCCTCTTGCGTGGGTGAAGGGCGCCGACGCAAGGGGGACAACGAGCGGTGACGCGGGGAAGGTGAACGACGTGTAAGGACTGGGCGCACGGCTGGTGGCCTGTTCGACTGCCGACTCAAATAAGTGTCTTGAAAAGGTCGCACGTCGGCGTAGGGAGGCAACTGCACCAACCCATCAGAGTGCAGCATGCGGCGGCGGCAAAGTCGTGCAACGTGGCCGGGAATTCCGCAGGCATAACATATGGGCCTTTTGTCTTGCGTTCGCCAAGGATTTGTAAAGGCAGGAGCAGGTCGATGAACGGGACTATGAACGGGTGGTGGCGGCCGAGGATGTAGCGCAACGAGTGGTTGACGAGGGGGCTGCGCCGCGACGGATGCGTAAGTAGGTGACGCGGCTCCAGGGTACAGCTGATGCTGCATAAGTAGAGCCTCAGTAACTTGCTCTTCAATACCCCGCCGGAGCGTAGGGGCGAGCTGTGTAGGAGGCTGTGACGGCAGCGGCTGCTGTTGGGGTAGCTCAGCGAAGGGCAGTAGAGAGAGTTGACGTGCAATTTCGTCCCGCACGAAAGCTTGGATTTGTGTGAGCAGGGGGGAGCGATCAGGGAAGACGGTCATGGAAGAGAGGGCCTCGTCAGCCACTGAGGGGCTCCTGGTCGAATCGCGCTGCCTCCTCAACTCGTCGTAGCTTTGGCACACGTTTATGAGCTCTGCTACGGTGCGCGGACTCTTGGCAATCAACGTTTGAAAAATGTCATCGGCGACGCCCTTCAAAATGTGTTTCAATTTCTCATTTTCGGGCATAGAAGCATCCACACGTTTGCACAGGTCCAGAACCTCTTCGATATAACAGGTGAATGTTTCACCGGGTTGTTGCGCTCGCTTTCGTAACCGCTGCTCGGCGCGCAACTTGTGGACGGCGGGGCGACCGAAAACTTCAGCGAAACTGGCTTTGAACGCGGACCAGGACTGAAAGTCGGCTTCGTGATTTTTAAACCACAGGTGAGCCACTCCCGCAAGGTAGAATATGACGGCATTTAACTTGGCGGTATCATCCTATCGATTGTGCAAGCTCACCCGTTCGTATGTAGACAACCAGTCATTGACGTCCTGCTCATCCGTACCGCTGGATGGCGTTGCGGGACAGCGCCAGAGCAGGCAACGGAGGGTGGCGGCGACGTCGGCTGGGAAGAGTCAGGCATGACGGGAGGCAGAGTCCGAGACCGGAGTTCCAGGGTGTAGATGTTCTTGAATACCCCGCACCTCCACCAATTGTAATGGAGTGTTTGAACAGTTCAGTTGGCAGCGTCTGTTCGTAATCGAGAAGGAAGGTCAGACAGAGCAGGAACAGCTGGCTGCCCGAACGGCTCAAGCTCTTGCTAAGCACTGGCGATCCGGCTGGCCTATTGGTTCCACTGCAGGCACGGAACAGACGATCTGGCTGCCCTTGTCCTTGTGCTCTTCTTCTTCATTACAGTTTATTTATTTATTTATTTATTTATCATACCCTCAGGGCCATTACGGCATTATAGAGGGGAGTGGTTACAAGCAAAACGGGTAAATTCAACAAACAGGGGTTACTAGTGCAGAAAATTATATATATATATATGTATATACAAAACTATTTAACAAATGGCATCTAGATATACAATGTTAGCTATGGCGTTTGTGAGGACAGGTTGAACAATGTGAAGAAAAAGGTTCCTAGTTATACAGTGCTAGCTATGGCATTCTTGAATAATTGGTAATCTGCGATAGTGGCCATCGAGGCGGGGAGGCGATTCCACTCATTGGAAGTGCTTGGTACAAATAATTGCAAAAAGGCGTTGGATCTGCAAATGAAATGCCGACCTTATGAATGTGATCTAGTCTGATCGATACATACAGAGGCGGAGAAATAAGTTTATTGCGTAGCAGCGGGTGATGAAATAATTTATGAAAAAGGCATAAACGGAACATTTTTCGACGTGATGACGAGGACGGTAGGTTAAGGCTAGATTTCATGGCACTGATACTCGCGGTTCTATTACAGTTAGAAAGACTGAAACAGTAGAATTATTCTGAACCATTTCCAGTGAGTGCATTAGGTTTACTTGACCTGGATCCCATATTGAAGCAGCATACTCAAGTTTAGGTCGTATTAGAGTTTTATAGAGGAATTATTTTAAGGAAGAAGGTGCTTTGGAAAAGTTGCGTCGTAAGTAACCTAGCATTTTGTTAGCGTTATTTATTATATGGGTGATGTGGGTATTCCAAGTAAGATCAGAGGTGATGTGAAGGCCAAGGTACTTGTAAGTTGTTACCAATTCTAATGGGGCGTTATTAAGGGAGTACACAGGTTGTTCACTGGCAGTTCGAGATACACGCATGAATTTATACTTGTTAACATTTAGTTCCATTAACCATGAATTGCACCACGCAGAAACGGCGTTAAGGTCAGCTTGAAGCCTGGTTACATCCTTGTCGCGAGTTATTTCGGTGTAAATTACGCAGTCGTCAGCAAATAGGTGAATTTGAGATGAAACACAGGAAGGTAAGTGAAACAAGGAAGATGAAACAGGAGTTTGCCCGGTGACTGTTTTGCAAAGGAAATCAGTTCACTTCGGATATGGCGGATGGCAGGCGAGTAGTCATCAAAAATCGTAATGTCTTTTATCTTTTAGGAGCTTACGCGCGGAAAGCACCTTTTCCTTTACTTTGTAGTTGCTGAATTTGGCTATAATGGGGCGGAATTTATCAGGTGAATAGGAACCGAGACGATGAGCGCGTTCAATTGCCATGTCGGGTAGACTGCCGATGATAGTTGCTAGCGCGTTAATGATGTGGGCCTCAGATTCTTCCCATGATTCGCGAGAATCAGCGATGCCATGAAAAATTTAATTTTTTCTTCGCGATCTGTCCTCTAGGTAGTTGAACCCAGATTGCAAAGAAACAAGCTGAGTGTTGCACGTCGCTTCAGATTTCTGGAGACCTGTGACGTGTTCCTTAAGCTGATCTAGTGAATTAGCTTTATCTTCAAGAGCATCCAGTCTTTCTTGGATGCAGCCAATCTTGCTTTCAATATTTTTTTGGCTGGCTTTGATTGCTTTAACATCAGCAACCAATTCCGTCTGATGCTTTGAGGACTGAACCGATCGCAACTGAACGTCTTTGGTGTCGGGCTGCTGAGCACGAGGTCGCGGGATCGAATCCCGGCCATGGCGGCCGCATTTCGATGGGGGCGAAATGCGAGAACGCCCATTTATTTAGATTTAGGTGCACATTAAAGAACCCCAGGTGGTCGAAATTTCCGGAGTCCTCCACTACGGCGTGCCTCATAATCAAAAGGGGTTTTGGCACGTAAAACTCCAAAATTTAATTTTGTGATGAAAAATACAATTTGCGAAGAATAAAGTTACAGTGAAATACAACAGAACTTCGAAATGGAGTTGGTGAAATAGTCGAGCATCCCCGGCAGCTGCGGGGAAACAGACAAGTGCTGGCGCCGCGTACGTATCGGTGAAATAAGTACAAGCGCGCTCCGGGCTTTGTGCTCGATTGCTAAGAGAGTACCCGATACTTGGGAGGACACCCGCGTATGTGGGGAAGTTGGCGGCGTGCGACCGCTAGTCTCTTTCTGAAGTTGCGTGGTGCTTAGTTTGTCTTGGTTCTGGCACAGCAAGCATAGCGGCCTGAACGAACCTCTACCAAGCAATGCACTCCTGGTTCCAGCTGCTATATTTTGCTGAAGCATATAATGATCCGCACAGTTTGCCGAGTTCAAACGTTGCTTTTGCATTAAAGCTCGAAGTTATTTTTGACCTGCTAAATAGTGTAAATTCAGGCGCCAAAATCACGCAAGGAAGATGCACGTCAAAGTGAATTTCTAACGTTAACGGAGTTAAAACGCATCCGGTAATACAGCATCACAAGCTTCCTTGTCTGCTTTGAATGAACTATTCGCGAGATTATTCATGGCACGCCAGGCAAGCACGTGCACATTTCAGCAAAAGTTAGACGGCCGCCCTTGCTACCGCTACTCGTTCCGTCACGGCCGCTCACTGTCCGATATTCCTGCCCCTGTACCATTTCCTAAAGTAGGAACAATGGCAGCTATTTCTCTGGTTGTTGAAAATAAAGGGACTTGTAAACTCAGGGCAGCGGCCCATTACATATGTCCGATCATGATTACCCGGTGAAACTAAACCCTTAGGTGCCACTCCCACCTCCACGCGGACTTACCGATGTTAGGCATCGCTTCTGTGTGTCGGAAGGTTAGGTTGCCTTCACGAAGGTTGTGGTCACGAAGTTGCCTTCAAGAAGATTTACCTATACACACCGAAATGACCGACAGTGCTACCTGTGATGTGTGCGGTTGCCACAACTACTGTCCCCAATTACCTGCGAGTCACTGGTCATAGTGTGACGTTACCGTGGCTTGCAACGCGTGTGTCGTCGGTGCGGCTCCAGGCTGCGAAGAGAACATCAACCATCTATTGTGCCGTTGAATCCGATTTAATATACCAAGAGAGCCGCTCTGATACATTGCGAAGACTGGGCGATCGGATGCTGTACGTGGTGGCACGGTTCGAACTCCATCACCATCCTTCCTTGGCCACGATACAGTGAAGGTACTTTTGTGCTCCTTGGGGGTGATTAGCCTGCGCGAACGCCTTTGACTGCGCGTTGTCGTTGCCCGATGGCGTGGTGGACGCGAGGCCTAATGGTCGGGATGCGGAGCGCCGCAGAAGGAAATGGCTACCTGCTACTTCGAGGACCAACCGATAGCGGTTATTTCAAACAGCAGAGAGAAGAGGTTACAATGCACGACTTAACTTGCCCGGGGCAACACAGCATTGAGCACGTGGGAGCACTAGCAGTAAGACGCATCGAAAGAGAAACTGGAGATATTGCACGTGGCGCCTGCTGCACGCTCGCACCATGCCTTCCCTTTCTCTCTCTCCGTCATCTTTCTATTTCCTATCACTCAGCGTTGGGTAGCCAACCAGGCGGTATCCTGAATAGATTCTTGCCATATTTCTTTCTTTTCTCTTCGTCGGCAAAGTCTCTGGCTCTGAGTCTTATCTGTGAACCATCCTTGGAGATTGCATATAAACGATGTTAGCGTTGTTCCGTGGGCACCGTCAGCTCTGGCTATTTTGCAAACATAAAAATTTGGAGGACGCTTGAGCTTCGCCTATAAGAGTTTCCGATAGCATTCAAAGATCCCTGAGTGCTTCTCGCACTTCCCGGCAACTGCGGCTTATGTAATCGTAATTTTCACCCGTAAACGCTGTCGGCGAACGCTATCTACAAACGCGAGCTTTGTGGTTCTTTTTTTTTTTTTGGTGGTGGTGGTTTGCAAGGAACCGAGGGGGCCGCGCTGCTTCTACTAATACAGACCTCAAACGGCCGCTGGAAAATGATAACACGTTAAAAGGGGTTTGTGTTTGAGCTTTCGCGTAGCGGAATTACGTTATCTCGTATATTCAAATTAGAATCCGGTGCTATCATGTGTGTATGTTATGTATAAGTCGTACTTTATAATTTTTCTCACGTATCATACCTTGAGAAATTCAATTAGTTAACTACTTGCCTTGCACCACATGGGGGGGCCACCATGGCTGGGTTGGGCTAGGTATGGGTGGTTCGAAATTCTTTTTGCCGAATCGACGTCCGACGCGTCTCTCATAAGTACGAACTTGGTAGCTCGCCCCACTCGCACCCTCTGGCGTGAAAACATGTCAAAGAAGAAGAGTTTCTGCTGACGTCCCTGCGTGTTTCACGTCAGGGGCGTCCATCTCTCACGCCATGACACCTACAGTACCGTGGACTCCTTAGAAGGCCCAGGTCTTCGATGTTGTCGTCACTGCGGGAACGGTCGCGAGGCCGTTGTCGACGCGACGGCCTCAATAGTTGGTCTCTCTGAGGTCTGTTGCGTTCAGCACATGGGAGGCTACAACTTCCAAGTCACTGTCAAGAGCATGGCTTACATGGCTCTAATCGTCGATGATGGCTGCCTTGTCTTCGGTGGCGAGTGTTGTCCTGTCGTTCCCGTCGGCCCGCAGGTCACCAACGTAACCTGCCTTTTTTCTTGCCTTCCTTCGTTATGAACGAAGTCCTCGTCCAGGCATTATCAACATACGGCAAGGTAGTGTTAGTCAACGCTGGTGTTATGAGCGTACGACGTGGCGTGCTCACGCGCACCCACTTCGTTCGGATGAAAAATTGGAGGACGCTTAAGCTTCGCCTTCAAGAGTGGAACTCGACAGCGTTCCCGTCGACCCGCCAAGGGGTGTAAGACAATGGGCTACGGCGAAGCGACTACGCGCCCCGCATCGGACGCGGTGAGCGTCGAGCAACGCAGCGTTCGGCGCGACAACAAAATGTGCGCCTGAGCAAGCGACGCACGCCTGAGCCTTAAAAACAGCTCGTTTTTAAGGCAACACCGCGTTCACTAGAGGCGCTTTTGTACCGCTTTGAACCATCGAACTCGTGGCTCAGTGGTAACGTCTCCGTCTCACACTCCGGAGACCCAGGTTCGATTCCCACCCAGCCCATCTTGGAAGTTGCTTTTAACGCGATAGCGTTAAGGAGCTCGTGTCGCAGAAAAGCCGGTGTCGTCGGCGTCCGCGGCGTTGGCCGTGAGCGATAAATCACGGCAGGCACTTCACAAATAAAAAGCAACTTCCAAGATGGGCTGGGTGGGAATCGAACCAGGGTCTCCGGAGTGTGAGACGGAGACGTTACCACTGAGCCACGAGTTCGATGCTTCAAAGCGGTACAAAAGCGCCTCTAGTGAACGCGGTGTTGCCTTAGGAACGAGCTGTTTCTAAGGCTCAGGCGTGCGTCGCTTGCTCAGGCGCACATTTCGTTGTCGCGCCGAACGCTGCGTTGCTCGACGCTCACCGCGTCCGATGCGGGGCGCGTAGTCGCTGCGCCGTAGCCCATTGTCTTACACCCCTTGGCGGGTCGACGGGAACGCTGTCGCGTTCCACTCTTGAAGGCGAAGCTTAAGCGTCCTCCAATTTTTTATTCATGAAGTGCCTGCCGTGATTTATCGCTCACGGCCAACGCCGCGGACGCCGACACCGACGCCGACGACACCGGCTTTTCTGCGACACGAGCTCCTTAACGCTATCGCGTTAAAATGAGCACCACAACCCCTGTCCTCAATTACTTGCGAGTCCCTGGACATCCTGTGACGTTTGACCACCGTGGCTTGCAACGCGTGTGTCGTCGCTGCGGCTCCAGCGACCACTACAGCGCACAGTACACCGCAGCGTTCCGTGGCCGTTGTGGTATCCATGGCCACAAAAGCGACGGATCTGGCCGTCCTTGTCGGCGTTGCGGGGATGGTCACCCTACATTTGTGTGCTCTGTGCGGCGTTCGTACTCATACACTACTGCTGGAGCCTTTCCCCAATTACCGCCGGCGTCAGCTGCGGTCGCGACTACGCGTGACGCCATAACTAAAGAGATTGTCTTGACACCGCATCAACCAGCGTCGGCAAATTACAAAGAAGAAATGTGCAGCTCGATCAGTCACAACACGCCGTGTTCGCTGGCCTCGTCGACCGAAAAAGAAGACCATGCTATTGGTGACGGGCCCGATCACAACACTTCCTGTTCGATGGCCTCCCAAACAGCGAAAGGCGCAAGCTGTCGCCGACAGCGCCATCACTTCAATGACCGTCAGGCCTGATTGCCCGAAGTTTTAAACACGGATAAAACACCTGAACCTACGATTTCTCCGCTCGCTGCACCAACGAAATCTGCGGTGGCTTCATCCGCCTCATTTGCGTCGCTTACAACGTCAAATCGAATTTGTGGCTCTTCTGCATAATCCACTGCTGCGTTGCATCTGAATGAGCCTCCGGCTGCCGAAGTTGTCGGCGGCGATGATATCGATCCCGCAGCCCAACCGCTACCAATATCATCATCATCTGAAGACAGCTTCAGCCTCGGAGTTGATAGTAGCGTTAGACTTTCACCAAGCCTAGATGAAGTCGACGTAGAAATGGCGCTCCCACGAAACGTAAAGCGTGGCCACGCGTCAGCCTCAGGCTCGGACGATGTTCCGGATCGCCGTGCTGAGTCACAACGGCCAAAGAAACCCTGACCTTCTTCGAGAGGGTCGAAGAGGAGACGTGTATTCTACTTGTCCCCTGGATCCCGGGGCGCGGACTTGAACAAGACGATCAGGTCAGTTCGGTGACACTTTTATTTAAATATGGCTGACACCCAGAATATTACTTCATTAAACGTACAGGGGTTCCGGAATCCTATAAAACAAGCAGAAATTATCAGCGTGGTCTGCGCTATAAAGTGTGACATTCTGCGTTTGCAAGAAACGCATTTTTTTTTACCATTGGACATTTTTTTGCTTTCAAAGGCACTTTAAACCTAGATTGTTTTTTTTTTCTCGTTCGCGACATCACGCTCCAGTGGAGTCGGCATTATTATATTCAATAGTGTTTTACTGCGAGATCATCGTGTTTTTTATGATGGGACAGGGCGGATATTGGCATTTGATTGTGTGCTATCTTCATTTAAGTTACGTATTTTGAGCATCTATGGACCCGTGCAAGCCACTAAGTCCAATTATCTTTTTCGTGACGCGGCGCGTCGTCAAGCAGGTTAGACCGTGCCTATGTGCCAAGCAATTTAGCTCAGTATGTCTCCCAATCTGATGTGGTAACATTACCTTCATCTCCTCTTTATATTTCCGATCAAAGACCAGTTATGCTTGAAGTTTGCTTCCCTGCTTCTTCATCAACAAAACTTTGGCGCCTCGACATCCGCGTTCTGCATGAAGCGCACTCGCGCTCTTGTTTGTCAAGAGTCTAGCGCGCCCCTCTTTATAGATCTGACCCAGAGTCATGGGACGCGCTCAAGGTGCAGCGGCGTCTGCATTGTTCAGTTGAAGCTCGTGCACTCAGACGACGCACGTCACAATTGGTGGACACTGCCACAAAGCTCCGCGTCGCCCTTAGGGTCAATCAACTGACTCCGCCGATCCGGTCATGGCAGCGTGAGCTACGGAGGCGTTTCCAACGCCTCATCGCAGCATCCTCTTTGTCAGCTGCTGCTTGGCACTGCAGACGTAATCCGTGCGCACACCCTGAAGTTCTGCGCTTTGCAAGAAACTCGCTTTTTAGGCAGCCGAATGCATTTGGCTCTGCAGCTTCATGAGCACTTCCTGTTATGTCGCCTCCCGCGCCTGATTATTCGCTCTTTGTATCGCATTTTGAAAACATGGCGCGTGCGAATATGCGAACGAACCATAGTAATGACGAAATGCTTAGTTATCTGCATCAGGTTCCACCTGAGGTCGCTGAACGTCTCTGTGCGCGACCGTCAGCTGGCGACTTGAAAGCAGCGTTATCTTCCATGAAGCGCGGCTCGGCCCCAGGGCAGGACGGGTTACCCGTGGAGTTTTATCTAACATTCTGGGGAGATATTGGGGCTACTTTCGTGTATGTTATCAGCCGCTGTTTTGAGGACTTTGAATTCCCGTCTAGTTTTCGCGACGGTCGTATTGTGCTGATACCTAAGCCCGATCCATCATCAATTCGTCCTCAGGAATGGAGGCCAATCACGCTTCTCAACATTGACCACAAAACCTTCACAGCTGTTCTCACCTGACGCTTGGGACGCCTGATGCCTCCCTTAATAGGCCCATAATATCCCAAACAATGTCTGATAGTTCCATGAGGCATGCTCAGTCCCTGGCAGAGAGATACATATTCTCTCAATCATTACGCGTGGCATAATGACATACACGCTGACCAAGTCAGCATGTGGCCTCTTAGTTTCCCTAGACCAAGAAAAGGCAATCGATCGCCTTGAACATAAGTGCATATTTATTGTGCTTACCTCGTTCAGCTTTTCGTCAAATTTTGTTGAACTTGTTACGATTGCCTGTTCAAGTATCCGAAGTACATTGTTTCTTGATGGTCGTGAAAGTACACCATTTCCCGTTACTCGCCGTGTTCGTCAACGGTGTCCTCTATGCCCAGTACTCTTAGTGCTCAGCCTTGAGCCGTTTCTGCGCTCATTAGTGAGAGACCCCTACGTATGCGGTCTCCCACTGCCTGGTAGTGGTAGTGTGAAGGTCAAAGCCTTCGCTGATCACATCACATTGTATCTCAGGAATGACGATAGCTTATCCCGTAGCCTTCGAATTTTTACTGAGTACGAAAATATTTCAGGTGCTGCGCTAAATTTGTGAAAATGTCGTTATTTGTAGATTAGTTCACCACAGGCACACCTAAGTTACCCTTTCGGTCTTCAAAAGAGTGTTTCTCTTCGTATTTTAGGCCTTGATTACACCTACGATGGCATATCAGATTCTGTGTGACTATCAATTCTTGAAGATGTAAGGCGAAATATTCAAGATGTTCAAGCGTATGATTTACCCCTGTTAGAGAGAAGGTACTTAGCACAGTCTGCATTTTGCGGCCGATGTCAACCTTCAACAGCCGAAGTGTGTCGAGTGAGGCTCGCTTAGCAGGATTTTTTGATGAACTATCAGACATTGTTTGGGATATTATCGGCCTTGGTGAGATTAGAGGAACTGGTAAGGCCTATACTTTGCTGAATAACGGTCATGTCCTCTGCTATAAAAGTCTCCCAGATAAGAAGCCATACGGGGTGAGAATCCTAATCCATAAGGACATAGTGGTCAACATTGCCGAATTCTACAGCATTAATGAGCGGGTAGCAGTAGCCGTAATGAAACTTAATAAGAAGTATAGATTAAAGGTAGCACAAGCATCTAGTCACGATAATGGGGAAGTACATCAGCTTTATGAAGATGTTGAATTAGCGATGATAAAAGTGCAAACTCAATATAGTGTAGTAATGGGCGACTTCAATGCAAAAGTGCGGAAAAGGCAGGTTGATGAACAAGCATTTGGCAACTGTAGCGTCGATTCTAGGAACACTAGAAGAGCGACGCTGTTAAAATTCGCAGAAAGAAATAAGCTAAGAATAATGAACACCTTTTTTAAAGAAGCGTAGCAACAGAAAGTGGACCTGGAAAAGCCCCAATGGTGAAACAAGAAATGAAATTGCTTTTGTACGTTTCGCCAATCCCAGCATAGTGCAGGAAGTAGAAGTGATAGGTAGGTTAAAGTACACTGATCATAGGTTTGTGAGAGCAAGGATTCAACTCAATTTGAAGAGAGAAAGATTAAAGTTGGTCAAGAAGAAACAGGTGAACCTAGAGGCAGTAAGGGTAAAAGCAGACAAATTGAGGCTGGTGCTTGCAAACAAATTTGCAGCCTTAGAAGAGAGAGATCAAGATGACATAGAGGTAATGAATGAAACCGAAACTAGGCTGGCTTCAGAGGTAGCAATTGAATTGGGAGGCAAGGCACCAATGCAACCAGTAGGCAAGCTCTCCCAAGTAACAAAGCACCTAATAAATAAACGAAAAAGAATGGAAATTTCCAACTCAAGAGATAAGATGTAAGTCGTGGAACTGTCAAAACAGATCAACAAGGCGAAAATAAGTTCTATTCGAAATAATAACGTGAGAAAAACAGAAGAAGTCGTGAGAAATCGAGGCAGCCTGAAATCAGTGATAAGGAAACTTGGCATAGGACAAACCAAGATGTATGCACTTAAAGAAAAGTAGGGTAGCATCATCAGCAATCTCGAAGGTGTAGTAAGAGTAGCGGAAGAATTCTATACTGACCTGTACAGTACCCAGAGGGCTCAGGATAACTTCATTTAAAACAGTAATGAACAAAATACGGAACCTCCTCCTATAGCTAGCGATGAGGTCTAAGGGCTTTGCAAGACATAAAACGGGAAAGAACGGCAGGAGAAGATGGAATAACAGTCGATTTATTCAAAGATGGAATCGACATATTGCTTAGAACACTGGCGACTCTCTATACGAAGTGCCTATCGACTACAAGGTTCCCAGAAAACTGCAAGAATGTAAATATTATACAAATGCACAATAAGGGAGACGGTAAAGAATTAAAAATTTTAGGCCCATTAGGTTAAAATAAAATATTCACCAAGATAATCTTCAATAGAATAAGGGCAACACTGGACTTTAGTCAACCAAGGGAACAAGCAGATTTCAGGAAGGGATACTCAACAATGCATCCCATCTGTGTCATTAATGGTAATCGAGAAATCCGCAAAGAACAATCAGCCTCTATATATGGCTTTTATATATTACGAAAAGGCATTTGATTCAGTAGCGATACCAGTTGTCATAGAATCATTACGTAATCAAGCTGTACAGACCGCATACATAAATAACCTGGAGAATATCTACAGAGATTCCACAGCTACCTTAATTCTCCCCCAGAAAAGTAGGAAGATAGCTACAAAGAAAGGGGTCAGATAAGGAGACACAATCTCTCCAATCCGTACTTGGAAGAAATATTCAAGCTATTAAACTGGAAAGGCTTAGGAGTAACGATCAACGGTGAATACCACAGAAACCTTCGGTTTGCCGATGACATTGTTCTATTGAGCAACACTGCTAACGAGTTACAACAAGATTGAGGACCTTAACAGAGAGAGTCTAAGAGTGGGGTTGAAGATTAATATACAGAAGACCAAGATAACGATGAATAAGCGGGCAAAGGAACAAGAGTTCAGGATCGCCAGTCAGGCTCTAGAGTCTGTGAAGGAGTACGTTTGTCCAG
Source organism: Dermacentor variabilis (assembly GCF_050947875.1). Classification (NCBI taxonomy): domain Eukaryota; kingdom Metazoa; phylum Arthropoda; class Arachnida; order Ixodida; family Ixodidae; genus Dermacentor; species Dermacentor variabilis. Next base: position 4,188,421 of record NC_134575.1, on the reverse strand, counting down.
GTCAATTAATCACAGGGAGCCCACATCATGGGAAGGAAATTCATAGAATAAAAATGGGTTAGATCGCACACGGCAGACATTGTCAGCTCCCGACTGGAAGCTTACCATTATCATTGAAAAGAGGGTGTACCATCAGTGCATTTTAACGGTGCTGAGTTAAGAGACATGGAGATTGACAAAGAAGCTCGAGAACAAGTTAAGGACCGCGCAAGGAGCGTCGGAACGAAGAATCCTAGGCATAACCTTGAGAGACAGAAAGAAAGCGCTTTGGATCAATGCCGATATTATAATCGGCATTAAGAGAAAAAAATGGCGCTGGGCAGGTCATGTAGTGCGCAGGTTAAATAACCGTTTGACAATTAGGGCTACAGAATGGGTACCAAGAGAAGGGAAGAAGGCAGACTAGGTGGTGCGATAAAATTAGGAAATTCGCCGGTGCTAGTTGGAATCGTTAGGCGCAGTGCCGGGTTAATTGTATATCGCAGGGAGAGGCCTTCGTCCTGAAGTGGATATTAGAGATGATGATGATGATGATGATGATGATGATGATGATGATGATGATGATGATGATGATGATGATGATGATGATGATGATGATGTGGTACGTTTGTCCCGTTGTACAGCTACCATTACGGGTTACTAGGTCCTCGCAGTTCATTCTTGGTTCATTCTTCTGGTCAGGCAGTACAGAACTGGTCTGTCGCACGGCGCTTGGGCAACCACGCTCTCGCGTTGGGTTCGCGTTCCCAGCCGCGTCTGTCTGCTGTCGGCTGCTTCCTCCCTGATTTCTGCTGCGCCTGTTACAGCGTGATCAGTCTGTTGCGCGTGAAGTCGCCTGCTATTTCCTTAGGACAAAAATTTATGACATCTTAGCGGGCGTGCTCTTAAAGGGAAGCTGAAACACTTTTCGAAAAAAATGAGTTCTCTGCGGCATTCTACAGTTTTGAGTCCCCTGAACACGAATATCTGGTTCAAAAAGGGCGGAAACAAACGCAAGCGGCTGTTTTTCCAAGAAAACGTGCACCAGCGCCTCAGGGCATCGCGCGAACACCGCTGTTGCCCGTGATTGGTCGGGCCGCTGTGACGTCGTTGGCGGTAGTCGCCGGTCGGCGCCGCCGCATGTCTCCGTTTCAGAGCGTAGCACCATTCCTTTCTCTCTGGTAGCACGCGGTTCTGCTGTTGTGACTTCATAGCTGAGTTGCAAGATGGAACGTTCTCGCTGTCTCCGACAGCTTGTATTGTCCCCGTACATGTTTGAACCCACAGCCGATACGGAAAACGATGGCGGCAACAGAGTCAACGACGATATTGAGTGTGCCAACAGCGAGAGCGATGTGTGCACCTTCTCGCGCGCTGGAAATCTTAGCTGGTACGTATGTTTTTTTTTTTTTCATGTAGGTGCACGTTGCAATGAGGGGAGAAAAAATGCGCTAAAGTGTCACTGGGAACATGCTGCTGGAAGAATGCCGAAGCACTAACTTCTCATTAGATTTACACGGGTGCAATTCCGCGATGTCAAGCACCTTGCCGCTGCTTGTCTTAAGTCCCGTGGTTTTGTCAGCGTTGATACACGATCGCGAACATAAGTGCCGCGTTTCAAAGCGCGCACATGCAGTGCTGTGAGGTACAGTCATGGAAGTTGCTTATCATACACATCCAGAGATGACCAGAGGTATTATATGTGCAATATTCATACTATGGTTCGACGACTTTGCGAGTGTGGCTCGATCAAGAATCGGTATGCGTGCTCCATGCTAGTGTTGACATAAAGATATTAGGCAGTTTTAGCACCGCCGTGTGGTAAACACGATAACTGAACCGTACGTCGAATGTCACTAGGCAAGCCTACACTCCATTTGATACCTCAGGTGCATCGCTGTGGAAGCTACGCTCGAAGTCCGGTCACCAAAATTTATTACTGCGCGCGTTTCCGTATATGCTTCGCAGCGTGCCAGCGGCGTTTGCTCGCGCGAGCATGCACGTGAAGCTGCCGCGACGGGCTGCAATTAAAAAATACCGAAAAGAAAAATTTTTTAAAAGAACGTGTTAGCAGCCGTATAAGTACACGGATGGTTTCTATGGGTAAATTTTTTTTTCATTCGGAACTGAGCTTATATATGGAAAGCTTTCTGAAAAATCGGGTCAAGAAACACCGAACTTTTTCTAAGTGCGAACGCAGCCACTGCAAGAAGTATCTCAAGCCTCCACAGCGTTGCACCTGATGTATGAAACGGAGTATAGCAACGCTAACTTATCTCTCCTCACCGCACGTACCCACTGCGCTGCAAGCTTCTTTTCCTTCGGGAATTTGTGAAACACCACATCGTCTCGCCCGCCTGTGTTCGCGCAGCCGAATGCTGCACAGAACGAGGGCATGTTGGGCGCCCTTGGCTGTAGGCACTCACGCAGCACAGAAGGAAAGAACAGTTTACGAAAATCGCAAAACAAACGTGAGCGGCGGCGGCGGCAGATCTCTCGTAGCGTCGTTCAGTAAAGCGCAGGACGGAAAGAGGCATGCCCAGCACATGTCAGCACGCCGGTCCGCAGCTCGGTTGGCTCGGTCTCCGCCCATGACGTCACTCTCGCCGGTTCTCTCCTCTGCCAACGTCCTCACCCGGCGCTCCGGGAAGCGATGGGGGCGTGTCCGCGCGGGTGATTTAGAAAGCGATTTCCGCCCGTTATATTAACAAAACGAAAAAAAAATTTCGGAACCGTAAATTATTAGGCCTGTTCTTCCCAATACCAGCAATTCATAGAAATTGAAAACCGTTTCAGCTTCCCTTTAAATCGCGGACCACAAATTCTAAACGCACCTGCATTTTACTCTACGGCCGTGGCATTTGTCCTGATGTAGACATTCTCAAAAACCGTGTTGTAGATACGCTGTCAGCCTTACTGCTTCCCCTAGTTCCCCCAGCGCGTCGCGCACGCTCCAATAACGTTTCGTGGCATGCGACAACGGCGCCATTTCTGCTTAGCCACCTATACGAGGCTTCAGGTAGCGTCTAGGGCGGCAAGTGCTTCCAACTCGTGACAGCCTGGAGCAGTGGGGCGTAGTCCCATTTTCGCTGTGTCCCCAATTGCTCCCTTCAACAATCCAATAAACATGTGCTGCTGCAATGCGTCGTTGCCAGGGTATTTTGGAGGACCGTGCATACTGGTTTCCGTGGCCTTGGAGTGAACCGCTTTATTACAACTGGTGGCTGCTCACTTGGCCGCTTTGCGCGACTTTTAATTGCTGCGGGGTCTTTTGCCCATGGTGTAACCGGTGCGAGGCAGTTGCCGTGGGGCATCGTCGCCGCGCTCTGTTTCTACTTATAGGGAAGCTCTACTTTGAGCTACTGTCGTTTCTGTCAAAGAGTTGTTCTTCCTTCTAGAAGAAGAGTTCCTTCGACAGTGGTCAGGCCGTTTCCTGTCGGTGGCTGATGGACGCGTATGGCTTAATTTTTGACCAGCCTGGTTCTTATAGCCAGGCCGTCAGAAGTATTCATTTAATGCACATAGAATGTACGTACCCGTGATTTCTGTTTTTCTGGGCTGTCATATGCATGATCATTTTTGTATATACAAATCTCATAGCATTACTTCAAAATTATGTAAAGTGTCCCTGTCACATCATCATTGAACATAACCATTGTGTACACTGTACATATGGAAAATCATTTTATACATGTGACAATTAGTTTATGTGTAACTGTGCCTTTCCGTGGGTCTATGTGAATATATGTTAGTGAGTGAGGACTCCGACACTACTTTGAAAGCGTACCGTGTATACAACGCTTCGGTTTTTTGTGTATGTTATCGTCGTGGTGGAATTGTGCCGTGATTGTGACTCAGTATTCGTATCGTCTCTTGTTGAAATAAAATTTTTCTAAACACGGACGCCGACGCCGGATTTTCTGCGACACGGGGCCCTTAACGCTATGCGGGCAATGAAGGTCAAAACACATGCACTGAAATCAGATAGGCACGCTGGGTAATGACGAAAACAAACTACCAGTGTGGCGCAGTAGTTAGGATCTTCTGCTTCCGAGCACGAGCTAGCACTCAAGACACTGAGCCTCAACGTTCACCTTTCTTTTGGAGCGAAGTGAGGTCAGCTCCGAAGTCAAGGAGCAAGAAGTCAATTCTTGACCTCAGAGAAGCTCGGCGCATGCAAAAGAAGATAAAGCGGCGAATGGATAAGCTAGCGGATCAAAGATGGAAATGCTTTTGCGAGTCACTGGACCCCCGCAAGCCATTATCCCGTGTGTGGCGTACCCTACGGGGCCTTAGTTCAAGCCCGCAGCAACGACGCCCTTTCAACGCCCTTGCTCTCTATGAAAACCGCCGTGAGGTAGAAGTTGCGGAGAAATTTTTGTGCGAAAGTCGCCGGCGGCACAGTTTTAGGCTTTGACATGACTTCAGGTGACATCCCCGGTCCACGAGATACAAGTATGGACGCTTCATTCTCTATGGAAGAGTTAGAAGTTGCTATGGCGCTCTGTAGGTGTTCATCTTCACCAGGGCCCGATGGGATAACATATAGTGCTTTGCGCCACCTATGTCAAGAAGCACGAAGAGAACTCCTCAGCCTTTTTAACAGCTCATGGCGAGATGGTGTCGTCCCACAGGAATGGAAACGAAGCCGCCTGGTACCACTACTAAAAATAAGAAAGTCACCGCTCGAACTGGCATCGTGTCGGCCGATAGCACTTGCCAGCTGCGTCGGGAAACTCATGGAAGGTATGATCCTCATGCGTCTCGAATGGTACCTTGAACACAACAAAATGTACCCTGACTCAATGGCGGGATTTCGACGCGGCCGTTCATCGATTGATAGTGTCATCGATCTGGTATCATCTGTAGAACAACAAAAATCTCGGAAGCGATTATCAGTCGCACTCTTTCTTGACGTGAAAGGCGCTTACGACAATCTTTCCCATCAAACCATTCTAGACGTACTTCTGACAGTTGAACTAGGAGGGCGAGTATATCGATGGATCAGAAACTACTTGACACAAACGTCCTTGTTCGTGCGTACGGAAGGTGGTCCGACTACCGACCACTACACATGCCGAGGCGTTCCCCAAGGCGGTGTTCTAAGCCCTGTTCTTTTCAACCTCGCGCTTCTTGGGCTGGCTGAATCCCTGCCGGAAACAGTGAGTGTTTCAATATACGCCGACGACATCTGCATCTGGACATCAGCGGTCACTCGCCTGCAGGTTCGCGCAAGGCTGCAGCAAGCAGCAACACAGGCATCTGACTATCTTCAGACACAAGGCCTTACCATCTCAACAGAAAAATGTGCGTTAGTCGCTTTTACGCGAAAATTGATGTCTGGTTATCCAGTATACATCAATGACCAGCCTATCTGCTAAAAGAAAAATCATCGGTTTTTGGGTGTCATTGTTGACCGGGACCTCTCTTGGAGCCCTCAGGTTGCCCTCTTGACGAAGAGGCTCACATCTATTGTTCACATCTTCAAGTTCATCGCCGGCAAAACATGGGGATCGTCAGTGGGTTCCATGCTACAGTTATATCGAGCGCTTTTTATCGGATTTCTACGCTATAGTTCTCCCGTGCTTGCTAAAACAAGCAAGTCAAATATTCGAGAACTTCAGAGCGTGCAAGCACAGGCACTACGTGTTTGCCTAGGCCTTCCGCGGAGCGCCTCAACAGCAGGAACCATTATAATGGCTAAAGACCATCCGACCACGACTTACATCAGCACCGACTCGCTTAGGGCCCATGTTCGTCATATTTCACGGATTCAATCAAGTTTTCTTGCCTGTCTGCCAGAACGACGACCCCAGGCATCCTTCTCCAACGAGGTCAGCAAGCATCGTGCCTCCCTACCATCGGGGTTCACACCATCAGCACGTTCAACCTCAGCTTTGTGGTGTTTAAAACAACCTCAAGTGCGTCTTACGGTTCCAGGGATAAGAAAGAAGAACGACCTGCCTACCTTGGCCTTGAAGCAAGCCGCTCTGGATTGTTTGCACACTTTCTACTTTGACCGAGTCCACATATATACGGATGGCTCTTCCACCCAGACCAGCTCCACCGGGGCAGTGGTTATACCATCACGATCACTAAGCATCCGGTACAAGATTTCTCACTTGACAACATCGACCTGTTCGGAGCTTGTTGCCCTCCGAGGTGCCATTGAATATGTTAACAACCAACCGGCTAATCGGTGGGCAATATTCGGTGATTCAAAGGCGGCCTTACAATGTCTTCTGTCATCTCTTCGTCGCGGGTCCTGTGAACAACTCGTATCGGAGATACGAGTAATGCACCATCACATGATTGCGAAAGGGCATGACGTCGTGTTTCAGTGGCTCCCTGGCCATTGCGGTATCTCCGGCAACGACCTCGCTGACGAATCTGCTAAGAAAGCACACGATGGAGCAACCCTTGTTTCTATACCTTTATCGCGTACTGACGCAGCCCAACACTTAGGCAAGCTAGCGCACCGTATGACATTGGAGAAGTGGCACACACCTGATTTCACTCAACATCGATTGCATTCCCTCGATCCATCTATGCAACTGCTGCTGTTACCAGGGCTTCCGCGTAATGAGGAAACAATGCTGTGCCGCTAACGCTTGGGCGTCGCATTCACGAATGCATACACGTTTTTAATTGGAATGGCTGATAGCGCCGAGTGCAATGCCTGCGGTGTCGAAGAAACTATAGACCATCTACTGTGCTACTGCCCATCATTTGAAAATGAAAGACAAGATCTCTGCACAGCTCTGCACCAGTTAGATAGAAAACCGTTCACCTTGAACAAGATCTTGGGACCATGGCCTCGCATATCGCAGCTACAAAAGGCCACAAAAGCGCTGCTGCGATATTTGAAAGATACAGGACTGAGTCAGCGTCTGTGATCCGGACTGAGTGACTGAACGATATCCCCGGTGGACTTTCTCTTCTTTCTTTAATCTTTCCGTGCCCGTTTCCCTTTCCACAGTGTAGCGTAGCCAACCGGGCTCAGTCCTGGTTAACCTCCCTACCTTTCATTTATCATTTGCTCTCTCTCTCTCTCTCTATAGCAGCTTTAAATACTCAAGATGCGAGATGCTGATGCTCAGTAATCCACTATGATAGCTGCGATAGCGGCATTGGCTTGCTGTGAAAAGGTCCTCCTTAATCGACCTTTCAGTCGTTGACCACAGGATCACTAATAAATTCGCTATGTCCAGGCCTTTTATATGCGCGTTCATATAAATGCTTGATTCGTATACTGTTTGCTCTACAGCAAAAACAAAAAAAAATTGAGGAGCCATTCCACTCTGCGAAGGTGGATGACCAGCGAAACTGTAGCACAACGCACCGGGATAGGCAGCGGTAAATGTATTTATCATTTTGTGATGGCAGTGACGATAGCTTTGTGATTACTGTGATATGCACTGATTGGTTCGGTTACAACCTTAGACTGAATCTTGGTCAAACTTAAATCTATACAAGATCGTCGCTGAGCATTTCAGTGACTTGGACTGGTGTGAAACTTCAAAACAAACTTTTCTAGCAGAAACTGAGTGAACCATTTCCATTGTGGTTTTGGAATGTCCACATTGAAGTCTCCAGTGATGATCACAGGGGTAATGTCATCACGGCTAACCCATGCAACGTGCGTGGTCATGCACTTCTCGTTATCGCACTTGGGTGTGCCTGGAGATACATGCAAAGTGGATATCATAATTCCGTCTTTCGTTTGTACGACCGAGGCATCCATCCCTACAATCGCTTGCATTGTCCTCATGAGTCGCGAGAGGACAATGCCAGCGATTGTAGCGATGGATGTCTGTGCATACAAGCATTGTGTCATTTGCGTATATCGCAACGCCTCCTGCTAGTGAGTCCATGCGCTGTTCACAAACGACTTGAACTTTACGGTGCTATGAGCCATTGTATTTTTTGCTTGCTTACGGGACTATGAGCCATTGATTACGGGGGTGTACGCCATTGATGATCACAGTTTTCGACATTTTGTTCTCTATGCTGTATGCGCGATTAGAAAGAATGTAAGCACTGTTCACATCACTTTGCTGAGTGCATGTAGCCACTGCTTTAAGGGGCTATAATCTATTGATGGTGATGGTAGTTTTTGCCCGCACACATGAATATTTCACGTTACCCTAGCATAAACAGCTTCGCTGTAACCTAAGTAAGTTGTAGGGATGTTTATTACGCTGAAACACGGGCGATAGGGTAGCGGTTGCAAAGGTGCGCCATACTATATAGCAACCACGAACTCAGGTCGGTGGCTATATGCCACTCAGATACGCACGTGCCTCTTTTCTGCTGCAGAACAAAGAAATCATAAGGAGTTTTAAGGTGCACTCTTTTCTGTTTGGTAACCACTACTCTTCTTCCACCAAGAAGCTCGAAAGCGTCTACTGGCATCCTGACTACTTCAGATTCGAAGAGAAGCGCCGCTGTTACCGCAGCCGGTGTTTGCCGAAACAAGTCACCACCGAACCTTCATGTTTCGATTCGCAAAGTTGACGTGGCACACGTCGCAGGAAACTGGCGCTAAGGCAAAGTTCCTTGTGTCGGTGCAGAATAGTAGCCAGTGACAATTCTTCAAAAGCTTATCGAAGCAGTGGCTCTCGTAACTCAGTGGGAATTGCAATCATATGAGGCCCGGTGTTCTCTCAGTGCTTCCTATGGAAAGCCTTAATAGGCTTTCTTATAAGTGGCCCCACCGTAGTCAGCCAATGCAGAAGCTCACTATGCACCCAATGCATGCAATAAATGGAGCTGCATGGAGAGGTTGAATGACGCACATCAGCCACAAACTAAAACTGTACCACGCTCAGCATTCGCCGATCTCAAATCAGCGTTTCGATGCGATGTCACCGCATATAGCAGCTAAGCGCACGTATGGAACTGTAGAATATCAGCGAGAACGTGAACACGAAATATATTGTTTGCGAAAGTGCATTAGATTTACTCTCATGTACCACTAAAACTAAATATTAATCTCGCTAAATTGTTTAGCAAATTCACAATGTTGGGCCCCTCTGTGAGAAAGTTGACTGGACACATTGTCCGGTAAGCTTCCTCACAGAGTGGGCCTATATTGTGATTGCGCTATTCATATAATAAGTTTCTTCCGATAAGCTTGGGACTTTGTCGCATGCGGGCCTGAGGCAATAAATTAATTCTAGAAGTGCGCTGTAATTTTATACCGTACGGAATAGCATAAGTATGCAAGCAAAAGAAGCAAACTATCGTGTGAAAAGAGCTGTCTTGACGCTACTTATTCGCACAGGGCTAAACAAGTCTGGCGGACCCGAAATATGAAGATTAATGTCGCATAATTCAGTGTTCTCTGCTCTCAAGCCTTCATTTATAGCAAGCGGAGATACCGCACCGCAGATAGCGGTGAAAAAGGAGGCGCTGTTTTGAATACCGCTCCGGCTTTTTATCATCGCTTTGGCGTGAGCACGTCGGTGGTCGTCAGGATTATATTTCACTGTCCTTCCACCTCGTCATTTTCTCTTTGAAGCTGAGGCACGTGGTTTTTTGCTGTCGCATGATGACACCGACCCAAGTTTGAACATAAGCAACAGAACAGATGTCGTGAGGTTTACACACAAAAATGCGAGTCTCTATTGCACGTGAAGCGTCATTTTCGGTGCCGCAAATATTCTGTAAAGGCCCAAAAAGCTCGCCTCCATCTGCCGAGCTAGCGAGTCTTCCATGAGGTTGCCCTGCCCTCGAACCATGTTTTTAGCCGAGCAAGTAAAGAAGGAAAGCATCGCTAAGCCAAAGAAAAAAAAAGAACATGTCATGAACGTTTCAGAAGTCAGTCGAACTTCTATTCCCCTCATAGAATTTTGAAAATTATGGTAAAAAATAGCTTTGCTTTTCATGAGGCTCTGGTTGCCTATTTTACCGAGATTTCATCTTCTAATAAATCACAATGAAGCAATATCCATTAAGATGCACCTGAAACGGCGAAATGTTATTTTCTGGCGAAAAGATTTACTAATTATGACGCAGTTCGGGCATTTAGAACTACTTAGTAAATTACTTGTCCATGCTTACAATGTCAGTTTTATATAGGTCTTTATTTTACAGACGCTACGAAAGTTTAATACCTTGCAGAGCCATTCGCTGGTTCCCGTACTCAACATACAAAACAGCGTTGCTGAAATTGGACTGCTGGCTTCAGTGCGTTTCAACGTGTCTGACTTGTGAGCCGATAAGAGCAGCCAGAAGGGCCCTGCATTAAATATTATCATACGGCAAACGGACTTTTGGAGCGAACACGTTCGTACAGCTCTTTCAACCGTTTCCACGGTGGACGGTGCTGGTCAGATTTTGCCCGCCGACACAAAGGGCACGTGGTCTTGACAAACTGAGTTACAGGGCACGTTCGTCACGGAACCGCCATTACGGTGACTCTTCGAGACGCACAGTTGTCGCGCATGCTGTCGCACGAGAGCTTCGGGGTGTCTGAAGGCTCGGATGCTGTGGCACCCGCCGCGATGGCTTAGTGGTCATGCCGTGTACTTGGATGCAGGTGCACTTCGAAGAATGCCGCGTTGTCGAAATTATTCCGCAGTCCCCCACTGCGGTGCGCCTTATAATCGTATTCTGGTTTTGCTGGTTGACGGCCCCGTTCTCTACAAAATCACGCAATGAAACAACAAGCGCTGCCTAAATGTCATCACTGCAGTAAACGCACGCGTTCGAGCGCACTATTCCTTTGACAAAGCGAGCAACTTTCTAGAAGCCTTCGTCTATACGCAATCATTGTCAATGCTTTCTGCATAATTTTTGTTGTCAGTTACGTTCCTCTCGTGTGTGACACATAGGTAAAAACAAATACTGTCGCTTTTTCTTTTTTTCGCGATAACATAGACAATAGCTGAATTATCTGTATGTTCGGAAGTTGCGCACCCTTTATATAGCACTTCATTACTACAACGGTTGCTCACAGCATAAAAGGAAATGCGTGCGAGTTATCCCGATGCAGAGAAATTCACTGTAATCACTAGGCGCATACTGTCTGTATGCGAGCGACATACCGATTATGTCGTTAGTTTCCATCCTTTCGTTTCGCAATAAATTGAATACGGATCATTATCTGCGTTATTATTCGGGGTATGTAGGTTCCGGCCTCGCACTTCTTTAATAAAGGCAAATAATGGGTGACTGACGGCGGAATCGAGCCTCTGTCAGGGAGCACAGCAGCCCAGTTTTTAACCAGTAGGGTACGATCGCCTTTCTTTTTTCATATCATTTATTACATATATAAAACATACGTGCGTACGTTGTTTACATAGCGGCCAAAACAGCCCTAGCCGCGTCTACAAGCGCATAACAAATACTTCACAGTGCAATTATTACAGTAAGCACTTTTCTGAAAGGGAGGCAATAGGATACGCTTCATCCAGTATTTCAGCTGTGCAATCATCCTAATAAAATGTGACTGTGAAGATACAATTGGTTTTGCATTCCGATCTCACATGTGAGTTTTCCATTAACTGTTTAACCCTACAAGTGGCAGCATGCCAAAAGGCACATCTCTTTGTCATAAGATACCGCATGGTATGATGATCGATCATTCTTTAAGGTCCTCCGGAGTACTTCCCATAAGCTATAGGCCCCGATCGCAGGCACACTTTTCTCGCTCCAAATGCGGCCAACTCTTTGAGACACTCGGCGCGTGCGACTTTCTCGGTTTCTGTCCTTGTGCACAGCTGGCGCTCTGAGGCGCCTTCTCAGACTGCACTGTCTCCGGGACTGGCCCAATATGTGCAGCACTTTTCTCGTAGCAGTTTACGCTACCTAGAAGCAGTGCGACCTTGTACCAACATCATGATCGCCGAAGTTGATCACGTTTTAACATCTCATTGCCGGAGTATAAATGCCATCGTAGTTTGGACATGTGCCGCATAACATAGACATAGGTACGTACGAATGTATACTGCGTAGTCACTTATGACGTCACAACCCGTGTTTCTCTCGCTTACGCTCATCGTAAGCTCGCTTCGAACGGCCAGCGTAGGTATCGTGCCTCTGCTGCCATACAATAGCCTTCGACGGTGTCGTCGTCGCACTGTTGTCATCAAACGCTCGTACGCTCCCGACCCACATGCAGCTACCCAAATTATGCGAACACGTTGGTTCACGCGATAACGGGTTGTACAGCCTCAAACAATGCTAGGTAGCCGAGCACCTGCAAAATGCTTCGCATGGCACCGATTGCAACAGTCCGTGGAATTTACAAGGCTTTCTATATTTAATAAATCACTTCATTATAGCAAAACAGTGAAAGCGTAAATTGACGAAAAGAGGCAGGCGGATACTCTTAACTTTTGGTGGAGTAGCTTTTCGCTGATCGCTATGATGAAAGCGCTAATGAATGCAACGAAAGACAATACAGACCAATGAGCAAAGCGCTGTCTATGTTTATTAACTACGTAGCAAGAAGTCAAACATTCTCTCCTGAAAATTTATGAGGGTCCAATTTTTTGTACAGGTTGTCTTCCTAGCTTGCATATTGACAGGTGTACTCGTATATCTTTTCCGGGTGACCGCTTTTCACGGTCCAGCAAATGTTATCGCTCATTGCGGGACGCGCCGCATGTATCGGAAGTTTCTCGTATGTTATGGATTGCCCTTTCTGCTGTCGGTTAACACACAAGCCTCTGTAATCCGATTGCATGTGCGACTCGAATTGTATACAACTTTCTAAAATACACGCGGGCAACAGCGATTCCTATGGAGCCTTCGATGGCTGATGTATAAAAGCGGACGCGCTTGACCCGCTGATCAGATTTTTGACGATCGTCGACTGTGCTCGGCAGTTTCGTTGGACTTTGAGTTCAGCCTGTTTTTCTGGGCGCATGTTGGCCCAATAAACTTAGTTTCGCCATTCACAGTTTCATTGCTGTATCCTCGACCGTCACTACCACGTGACAATATTTTATGCCAGAATCTAAAACAACTATAAGATTTCCCTGTTCAGTTCAGTTTTATTTCCTTAAAGGCCCCTTTGCTAGGGGTATTACATAAGGGGTGGGTACAGTTGATAATGCAACATAAACACAGGTATACAGGACAGTGGTAGAAGAAAGCTACACTTCCGCAAGTGCATAAAAACAGAAAGAATAACGCGTGAAACAAGGAGGTTATTTTTCACCGAAGAAAGACACATTTTGGAAAAACGATGTCGGGCAAGTGATTTCAGCGACGTGGTGGGGAAGGGCGTTCCAGTCCGACGCTGTGCGGGAAAGAAAAGACGAGGGAAAAATAGTTGTATGGGAGCGTGGCCGTAAGACTTGTAATGGGTGTCCAATGCTTAGCGATATGCGTGCGGGTGGTGTGATATATCGCTCGTAAATTAGGGAACTGTAAAAGAACTTATGAAAGAGGTAGATGCTGGCTGTAGCGCGGCGACGTACAAGGGGCTGTAGATCAGAAATTTCCCTGCTTCAAGTATTCACCGCACATCGTCGACAGACACGCTGCCCAATATCTTTGTAGACAATATCAACAGCGATAAATTACCAGGAATATAAAGCTCATTAGTCTTCAAGTGCAGTATGCCGTCATAATCTGATCCATGTATTGTTTGCTTATCGTAACATCTGACATCGCACACTTCCTATACTAAATATGAGGGCGTCCACCAACATGCAGACGATGATGAAGACGTATATAATCTAATCCTCAACTAAGAGCTGTACAAATAGACTAAGCCCCAAACTGGGACTCGGTGTCGATGGCCCACATCGTTGTTTTTCACCCACCCAGTGGCTACGCGTGTGTCCATCAAAAGCGGTGCATGATTAAAGCAGTGAGCTCACTTCAGCACTCCTGTGAAAACACTCGAATGATTGGTGAGGGCTGAGTGGGCAGCACCGCGTGCTACTGCGTGCATGTCATTCGCTGGTCAATGAGATGCATGCTCGTGTGCATACTGCGAGAATAGGAAAGCAAACGCAAATGTCGGCAGCTTACCCCGATAAAAGCCCATCTGTTTAATTTTCAGCGCAAGAAACAAGCGTCACTTGGCGCCGGTGGGGCTGGAAGGGAATGTGTGCGCACGGGAACACCTGTTGATCGCGTAGTGATAATGGCAGAGTTAAACTCCTGCACATCCTTCACACAAGGGCAGTCGAGATTCCAGCAGCTCGTACACAATGAAAAGCCACCCGAGCGGTGTGAGATATGGTGAGTCAACCTGCTCGTGAAAAGGGACGACGGAGCGGTACATTTGTCGGGTAAACCCAACAATGGGTGCCTAATCACGTGTGTTCCAACCATCTCCACTAACCTCGCTTTGTTGCGTGCATGTCTTCAGCGACACTTCTACGATTGTGGCGCTCTTCTGTCGGGCGCCCGAATGCAACATTAGCCCACGATACAAGGTAAGAAATAGGAGACGAAATATTTCACGGTGAAAAGGAACAATGCCACGACTGGTTTTATTGCGAGGCAGGTTTAAGCCACTTTATTTATCACCTCGTGTCTAATGTTTTCTTTTAAATTCAATATATATATATATATATATATATATATATATATATTACAGCGAAAGCTGTATGTGACTAACCTTTCACAGTTTTTTCGGTGTTCGGCAGGAGCAACGGGCTTAGCGATTTCTGACAAAGCCATACGGGTGCAGGGCGGCGGATGTCAAAATGCGGAACAGATTAGAATGCTCGCCATGAACAATAGCGTGATGTCAAGGTTATCGCAGTATATAAGCAGGAAATGGTTTCGGCGCTAAAAACAGCTGCGTTATCGATGGGGCGGAAACGTATAATTCGTATATCTGAAGAGCAACATGCGTACGAAGAGCGCCGGAGGGAGCAGCAACGAGAATGTAAACGGCGCATGCGCGAAACGACGACCGATGAAGAACGTTCCCGCGATGCTGAACGAAAAACGCAATCGCGAGGCCGGGTACCTCCAAACGAGCAACGACGCCAGACATGAAAACACGCAAAAAGCATGAAAACCATTCCGCTCTGCGAAGATGGAATGTCAGCGAAAGCACTATGCTTTTCGTTTGAGAGTTTGACTGTCGTCAGCTTTCGCTGCCATTCCATCTACACAGAGTGGAATGCTTGTCATTTTTTTATAGGAAGGATTTGAGACACATACATTATCTCGGGTACTACGGCTAAGGACAATAAAATGCCTAACAAAAGTCTATGCAGCAAAGATTACACTTTCACACTTGACAGCAATAAAAAGGCAGGAAAAGACAAGGAAAGAACAACAATGTCGGCTAGTAAAGGGACAGAAGAAGTCGACGTAACAAAGAACGACGTCGTGTTGCTATAAATATAACTACACACTAAAATGTTATACATAAAAATTCTATAGAATGCGCTAAAAAAGGCTTCGCATATAAAAAGTTCCAAATTAAGTTGTTATAGGAGTGAAAGCCACCTGTATTCGCAGGCAATCACATATCACGGCCAAATGAGATTAAACAGCGCCTTTGAAGTCGGTATTGATGCATTATAATGTCAAAGGGTTGACACGTTCGAAGAAGGCTGAAAAAAGGCTTTGGTTCACAAAAAGGTTTCGTGTCGTTCACGGCTACCTTTGTCCCGGCTTGCGTTTCGAACCATCATTTTTTATGCACGCGTCAGTGCGCCGTTCCACCTGCGACCGAACCACTAAGGGTTCCTCGACACATTACAGCCGAGCCTGCAGCAACTATAGATATCGACTGAGCCCAGGCTGATGCTACCGGCGTTGCCATTCTGCTCCTCTGCTTGTCGTCTGGTTGCACAAGTGATCTCCGCTCCTACGAGCAGCCGCACACGTTGGCTTCCTCGCGTACGTTCATGGGGTCAGCCGCCCGCGCCACTATCTTTCTTGCTCCGTTCGCCGTGTTTCATTCTCTCTCTATCTCGCAATATATATATATATATATATATATATATATATATATATATATATATATATATACTGTAATGAAGAAGAAGAGCACAAGGCCAGCCAGATCGTCTCTTCCATGCCTGCTGTGCAACCAGTGGGCCAGCCGGATCGCCAGTGCTTGGCACGAATGTGAGCCGTTCGGGCGACCAGCTTTTCCTGTTCTGCTTCACCTGCCTCCTCGGTTACGAAGAGACGTTACCCTCGGAACTGTTCAGTGCACCCATTACAATTGGTGGAGGTGCGGGGTGCTCAAGAACATCTACACCCTGGAACTCCGGTCTCGGACTCTGCCTCCCGGCATGCCTGACTCTCCCCAGCCGACGTCGCCGCCACCCCCCGTTGCCTGCTCAGGCGCTGTCCCGCAACGCCATCCAGCGGTTTTCAGCGGTACGGATCAACAGGACGTCAATGCCTGGACGGCTACGTATGAACGGGTGAGCTTGCACAATCGATGGGATGATACCGCCAAGTTAAATGCCGTCATATTCTACCTTGCGGGAGTGGCGCACCTGTGGTTTAAAAATCACGAAGCCGACTTTCAGTCCTGGTCCGAATTCAAGGCCAGTTTCGCTGCAGTTTTCAGTCACCCTGCCGTCCACAAGTTGCGCGCCGAGCAGCGGTTACGAGAGCGACCGCAACAACCCGGTGAAACATTCACCTGTTATATTGAAGAGGCTCTCGACCTATGCCAACGTGTGGATGCGTCTATGCCCGAAAATGGCAAATTGAAGCATATTTTGAAGGGCATCGCCGATGACAGTTTCCAAATGTTGATCGCCAAGAGCCCGCGCACCGAGCTCATAAACTTGTGCCAAAGTTACGACGAGTTGAGGAGGCAGCGCGAGTTGACCAGGCGCCCCTCAGTGGCTGACGAGGCCCTCTCTTCCATGACAGCCTTCTCTGATCGCTCCTCCTTGCTCACACAAATCCAAGCTTTCGTGCGGGAGGAAGTTGCACGTCAGCTTTCTCTGCTACCCTTCGCTGAGCTACAGCAGCTGCTGCCGCAACAGCCCCCTACACAGCTCTCTCCTATGCTCCGGCGGGTTATTGAAGACCAAGTTGCTGAGGATCTACCAATGCAGCATCAGCAGTACCCTGCCGCCGCGCGACTTACTTACGCATCCATCGCCGCGCAGCCCCCTCGTCAACCACTCGTTGCGCTACATCCTCGGCCGCCACCACCCGCTCATAGTCCCGTTCATCGACCTGCTCCTGCCTTTACTAATCCTTGGCGCACGCAAGACAACAGGCCCATATATTATGCCTGCGGTATTCCCGCCCATGTTGCACGACTGTGTCGCCGCCGCATGCTGCACTCTGATGAGTTTGTGCAGTCGCCTCCCTACGCCAACGTGCAGCCTTTCCACGACACTTATTTTAGTCGGCAGTCGAACAGGCCACCAGCCGAGCGCCCAGTCCTTACACGTCGTTCACCTTCCCCGCGTCGCCGCTCGTTGTGCCCCTTGCGTCGGCGACCTTCACCCACGCAAGAGGAAAACTAAGCGCCGCAGTTCAGGAGGCAGGAATTGCGTCGCCATCGATCTGTACAAGTCCTCCATTGTCGCCTTCGAACGTTGTCGATCTTACTGTTGACGGCGTCCCTACCATTGCGCTAATTGATACTGGAACAGCCGTGTCTGTCCTAAACGAACGCCTCTCGCGCTTTACGAAAAGTTATGACGCCACTTTCTGGGTTTTCTCTTCGCACAGCAAGCGCCCAGTCAGTTCAGCCTTCAGCAGCATGCACAGCTAGAGTTGTTATTCAGGGCGTTCTCTATATTGTGGAGTTTGTGGTTCTGCAGTCCTGTCCTCCCGATGTGATACTTGGGTGGAACTTTCTTTCGCGAAATAACGCCGTCATCAATTGTGCACGTGCTGAAGTCTAATTATCGCCTCTGTGTGACGTGACCCTCGTCGGCGCCACTTCTCTTCCCGCTAAGCTAGTTCTTCGAGAACACATCGCCGTACCAATGTACTCGTCTACCGTTGTTCCCGTCTTCTGTGGCGCTGTCTCTGAAGGCGCTGTCCTCTTCACTCCTTCAGAACTCTTCATGACCCGCAAAGGAATTCCCCTGAATTTCGCCGCGCTTGACATTTCAGCTGGTTTTAGTGCCATCGTTGTCTGCAATCCGCTTCCTACAGCCCTGATGGCTCTTCGCGGCGAAGCACTAGGCCATGTTCAGCCTCTTGATGGCATATTTATAACCGACGTGCCGGATGCTTCGTATGCAGAGCTCACTGACTTCTGTGCACTTTGCACTTCTGCTCCGTCATCACCTGACTTATTCACACCTGTCATTGCCTATGACCTTACTTCCGAGCAGCGCACCCAGCTTCTTCCACCTGCTTGCTCAGTTCCGCTCTGCTTTTGATGTCGCTTAGCGTACTCTGGGTCGCTCGTCAACCGTCAGCCACCACATCGACACTGGCTCCAACGCGCCATTGCGGCAGCGTCCGTACCGCGTATCCGCCAAGGAGCGTCATGTGATCAGTGAGCACGTGGACGACATGTTTCAGCGCGGCGTCATTCGACCTTCCAATAGCCCGTGGGCATCACCGGTGGTCGTCGTCACAAAAAAAGATGGTTCCATTCGGTTCTGCGTCGATTATCGCCGTCTCAATAAGATAACGCACAAAGACGTCTACCCTCTACCGCGCATTGACGACGCTCTGGACAGCTTGCAAGGCGCTAAATTCTGCGCTTCGTTGGATTTACGCTCGGGCTACTGGCAGGTCCCGATGTCAGCAGTTGATCGCCCTAAAACTGCATTCATTACGTCAGATGGTTTATACTAATTTAATGTGATGTCATTTCGCCTATGCAATGCGCCTGCTACCTTTGAACGAATGATGGACAATATCTTGCGTGACCTAAAATGGAGCACGTGTTTGTGCTATCTCGACGACATCGTTGTGTTCGCCCCTGATTTCAGCACGCATCTTCTTCCTCTTAGGCGAATGTTGACGTCCTTGACGAACGCAGGCCTGCAACTGAACCTGAAAAAGAGCCAGTTCGCCGCGCGCAAGCTCATGATTCTAGGTCACGTCGTATCACAAGACGGCATTTGCGCCGACCCATCAAAACTTCGTGCCGTGGCAGAATTTCCGAAACCTAAGACACTCAAAGAACTCCGCGCCTTCATCGGCCTCTGTTCTTACTTCAGACGCTTTGTTCGCAATTTCGCCTCGATCATATCACCTCTGACACAACTCTTAAGTGGCGCCAACGACCTATACTCCTGGTCTCCGGCATTCGACACCCCGTTCGTGACCTTACGCCGTCTCCTGACGTCTCCTTCTATACTGCGACACTACGACCTCACCCCCCCAACTGAAGTGCATACCGATGCCAGTGGTATTGGCCTTGGCGCTGTCCTTGCGCAGCGCAAGTCTGGCTACTCCGAGTACGCCGTTGCTTACGCCAGTCGTGCGCTGACCAAAGCGGAACGCAATTACAGCGTCACAGAAAAAGAATGCCTGGTCATCGTTTGGGCACTCGGGAAGTTTCGCCCCTATTTATACGGCAGGCCTCTCAATGTGGTTACTGACCATCACGCCCTTTGTTGGTCATCCTCTTTAAAAGACCCGTCTGGACGCCTTGCCCGCTGGGCTCTGCGCATTCAAGAATACGACATACACGTCATATACCGCTCAGGTCGTAAGCACACTGACGCTGACTCTCTGTCCTGCTCCCCGCTGGCAGCTGACAAGGCCGCCCTCTCCACCATTAAGGCGGTATTCTCGGTCGACATCGACACCTTCGCATCAGAACAGCGCAAGGGTCCTTGGGTGGCCTCTCTTTTGGATCTCCTTTCTGGCTCGCCTGCATCTCCCGCTCCCTGCGTCGCCAAGCTGTTCATTTTGCTATCCGGGATAACCTATTGTATCGATGCAACTACCAGCCCGAAGGTCGCAAGTGGCTCCCTAGGACTTTGCGTTCCGACATGTGCGCGTCTTTCCATACTAACCCACAATGTGCACACGCAGGCGTTTTGAAGACGTATGAGCGCCTGCGACAGCGTTACTACTGGCGAGGAATGTTTACTTTTGTCCAAAAGTTTGTCCCCTCATGCCCACAATGCCAACGCCGCAAATCTCCGCCTCATCCGATCCACAGTTTATTACAGCCGCTTCCGTGCCCTGCTCATGCCTTCGACCATGTGGGAATTGACCTGTACGGGCCGCTACCACTAACACCAGTTGGAAAACGATAGATTATTGTCGCAGTTGATCACCTTACACGCTATGCCGAAACCGCTGCTTCACTTGCAGCGGCCGCCAGTGACGTTGCATCCTTTCTGCTCCATCGTCTCATTCTTCGTCATGGCCCACCTCGGGAGCTGCTGAGTGATAGAGGCCGTGTGTTTCTGTCGCAGGTGGTTGAAGCTCTGCTTGTTCGATGTCGCATAGTTCACCGGACCACCACGGCGTACCATCCTCAAACTAACGGACTTACAGAGCATTTCAATCGCACCCTTGGTGATATGCTCGCCATGTACGTTTCATCGGAGCATACAAACTGGGTCATCATCCTCCCATTTGTCATGTACGCATATAACACGGCTACACAAAGTACCACAGGATTTTCTCCATACTTTCTTCTCTACGGTCGCGATCCTTCCCATACCATCGATACGGTTTTGCCTTATACACCAGACGCGTCAGAATGTGCTCCCGTTTCATCCGTCGCCCGATACGCCGAGGAATGCCGTCAATTAGCCCGAAAGTTCACCTCCGCTGACCAACGACAAAAAGCCAATCGTGGTGGCGACGCTACGAATCCGAACTTCGCTCTCGGCACCCTTGTCTTGTTGTCCGTGCCTTCTACCACGCCTGGACTTTCGACAAAACTTCTCTCGCAGTATGATGGACCATACCGCATCGTCGAACGCACCTCTCCGGTCAACTATGTCATAGAGCCGCTTACATCGACATCCGACAAGTGCCGCCATGGGCGGGATGTTGGTCACGCGCGCCGCCTGAAACAATTCTATGACCCGCTCGTCTCCACGTCGTAAGTCGCCAGGATGGCTCCGCTTTCGCACCGGGGGTAATTGTAATGAAGAAGAAGAGCACAAGAACAAGGCCAGCCAGATCGTCTCCTCCATGCCTGCTGTGCAACCAGTGGGCCAGCCGGATCGCCAGTGCTTGGCACGAGTGTGAGCCGTTCGGGCAACCAGCTGTTCCTGCTCTGCGTCACCTGCCTCCTCGGTTACGAAGAGACGTCACCCTCGGAACTGTTCAGTGCACCCATTACAATATATATATATATATATATATATATATATATATATATATATATATATATATATATATATATATATATATATATATATATATATATATATATATATATATATATGCTCACGAACTTTCAGGAAACAAATAACTAGACCTCCATTAAATGCAGCTATCGATTCTGGGACCCCGTCTAGCAAACTATCCTTCATTGAAGCCGTACCTGCAAGCGGAGCAATATATTGCCTTCATACTTTAAACCGTGTCGAAGAACAGAGCATGTTTACTGCTACTGTTTTATCTACATAGAAAACGGAAAGCTGAGAACGACACTTTACCGGAAGCCTACAGATAGCCAGCAAATTTAGACTACAACAGTCATCACCCGCGACATTGCAAGCAAGGAATTTTTGTCGGACAAGCGAAACGTATAAGAAAAATCTGCACCGAAGACCACGATTATACCCACCACCTTAATGACCTTAAAACAACGCTAGCAGAAAGTAACTATCCCCAAGTTGCTCTCGATAGAGCTTATGATGCCACGTCAAGATTGGAGAGACAGTCGGAATTGGCGAAGAGACAGCCCACACTAGAATCTGACAGACCACCGGCCTTTATAACAAAATATTCTATTGCACTCCCAAACATAAACAACGTCCTAAGAAAATACCACCCAATATTATCAAGTAACGAGCGTCTGCAAAAAGCGTTCCCGGGTGTACTTAGGGTTACCTATCGCCGAAACACGAACTTTAAAGACATGTTAGTGCACGCAAAGGTCAGCCAACAGCATTCCCCCGTAATAAAAGCGTGTTGTCGCCCTAGGTGCAAAACCTGCAGGCACTTTCAAAGTGACATTAAAATTAAAAGCACCCCAAATAATTATACACATGAAGTCAAATCTAGCTTGACTTGCACAAGTTCGGATGACATTTATATGCTTGAATGTTCCTTCTGTAAGAAACAATATATCGGCGAAACGGGACAATCAATGAACGTCAGATTAAACGGACACCGCGCGGACACAGCTAAAAAGCTTCCCAAAGCCGTCGCCGAGCATTTCAACCAACCAGGTCATAACTTTGGTGAACATAAACTCTACATCTTACAGTCAAATTTCCGTTCTGAACGAGAAAGAAAATACAGAGAATCGTACCTTATCCTTAAGTTCAAGACATTGAAACCAATATGCATAAACATTTCAAAGGAAGCTTTAGAATCTATTCGCTATGCTAAACTTCAAGCTATAGGCAACAACACTTAGTTGGAATTCTTAGCGTATCCCCCCCCCCTTTTTTTTTCTTTGCTATTCCTCTCTTTTTTTTTTCAGCCGGCGTGTCAGACGCCCTTGACACGCCGGCTAACACGCGTGTGTTGACAGACCGGGTGGGGGGTGAGAGGTGGCCCTGGCTTTGACCTTGTGCACAGTGTTCCTTTACTCTCAATTCGACACGCTAACACACCTTCCCTCGTTTCCGCACCCTCAGGCCTCACACCCTCTCCCCTTTAGAAGAACCCCACCTATAGTACTGTGGCGAGGAAAGCGTACGTTGCCTTGAAGAAGACAAGTCCACTTGTCGAAACGATGGCTCCTGCATTCACCTTGTCCACGTTTTGCTCATCGCATATATATATATATATATATATATATATATATATATATATATATATATATATATATATATATATATATATATATATGTATTATTATTACGATAGTATCGGTAGATACCCGAGAGACGAGCCGCCGCGAGAACTACTACGAAGTGGGTCTGCGCCCTTGGCGCGAGAAAAATGTCGGCCTGGCGCTCTGGCTCCAGTCCAGTGTAAATAGCTTGTAAATAGCCTCTTCCGTCTGTATCTTTCTACACGTAACATTCTGGTGGAGGTGAGTGATCCCCGTCCTCGCCACGGAACTCCGGAGTGGTCGGTACATCGAGGTTGTCACCATGCCTCCCGGTGACGAGACCACCTCTGCAACGGCTTCGGCTTGTCCGACTGCTCCCGTCGTCACTGTTGCCCAACATCGCGACCCTGGTGTGTTCTCTGGCCTGGACGGACAGGACGTTGACGAATGGATCAAGCTATATGAACATGCCAGCACTAATAACAGGTGGGACCCAACTATTATGCTCGCCAATGTCATCTTTTATCTCGGCGGCACCCCACGCGTGTGGCACCAGACGCATGACGACGAGATAACCAGTTGGGAAAATTTCAAAGAAAAGGTCAGGGAACTGTTCGGCGACCCCATTGGCCACAAGGTTGCCGCGAGAAAGGCTCTTGCGTCTCGTGTTCAGAAATCTACAGAGCCGTACGTTTCATACATCCTCGACGTCTTGGCTCTATGCCGAAAAGCTGACGACGCTATGTCTGAAGCTAATAAAGTGTCACATGTCCTAAAAGGCATCGCCGACGACGCTTTCAATTTGCTTGTTTTCGGCAACATCTCGACAATCGACGCCATCATTAAAGAATGCCGTCGCCTTGAACAGGCTAAGAGCCACCGTATCACACACCACATCACACGGCTACCCAACACTGCTGCTACGCCGACATGTGAGGGTCGACCACGTCAGGCTACCGCCTGTGACGACGTCACCCGTATTGTTCGCCGCGAGCTCGAGGCCGCCTGTCCGTCAGCTTTCGCCGCGACGCGACCCGCCAGCAACCACGATTGCGATGATTCAGGCCGTAGTCAGAAAGGAATTTGAGAACATGGGCCTGAACTCCGTGTGTACAACGTCTCAACCCAACGTTCCCTAGTTCTCTACCGGCCCTCCTCGTCCCCGGCAGTCCTTTTCTGCCATATCTCGCCGCAACCCGTCCGAATGGCGTACCCCTGATGACAGGCCGATCTGCTTCCACTGCTGTCGCATCGGCCACGTCGCTCGTCACTGCCGCAACCGATGGCCACCACCTCATCGGACATACGCCGCCACTTATTCCCGCACTTTTGGAGCTTCTCTTCCCTATGCCACCCGCCATGAACCCACTGTTGCTGATGCCCCTGCTCCGAACCTTCGCTACAGCCGCTCGCCCTTACCTCGACGCCATCAGTCTCGTTCGCCCCAACCCCGCCGCCTATCGCCTCCCGGACCCAGCCGGAAAACTAGGCACTGCAGCTTCTGGAGGTGAAGCTGCGTTGTCGACCCTGCCCTCAAATCCTCCGCTCACGTTACTAACGAACCAGAACCTTCTTGACGTTGACGGCTATCCTGTCACTGCACTCATAGATACAGGCGCACATCTTCCTATTATGAGTCCTGCCTTCCGACGACGACTCAAAAAGCTCCTCACCCCAGCGTCGGCACGCGTCGTCCGCGTTGCGGATAGCGGTACTGTGCCTATTATCCGCATGTGCACGGCACGAGTCAGCATTGCTGGCCGCCACACCCCTGTCCTCTTCACCGTGATTGCTCATTGCCACACGACCTAATTCTCGGCCTCGACTTTCTCTTCGCGCATTCTGCCCTTATTGACTGCTCTGCTTATTGACCCTTCGCCTTGAGTTGCCGATTCTCGCAGAACCTTCTGACGCACCCCAGTGCCGCCTACGCCTCACCGGCTTTATTCGCCTGCCGCCAAAACCAATAGCCTATATTGAACTCTTGTCTTCTCCACCAGTCCCTGATGGCGAATACCTCGTCACTCCTCTGCCCGACATTCCACTACAGTATGGCGTTACCGTGCCTCACAGTATACTTACTATTACTGCGAACCACACTCGCATACCTATCTTTAACTTTGGAATGGCAAAGCAAATTCTACCGCAAGGTATTTGCCTTGCCAACGTTGATTGTCTCGGCGATCATCACGTGGCAGCATTATCAACCGATGCTTCTTGCGAGCTTAGCAGGCCCATCGTGCCAGCCTCGGCCGCCGATCCCAAGATACAGAAAATGGTTTCGACGGCCCAGTCTTCTGCGCACGCTGTAGACCTTTACCAACTATTATCGTCCTACAGAGATATTTTCGACTTCGGTGATCGCCCTTTAGGCCAGACGCTCGCGGTCAAGCATCAGATTCTTACTGGCGATGCTACTCCTATTCACCGACGACCGTATCGAGTTTCTGCGTCGGAACGCCGAGTAATTCATAGCGAAGTCAACAAAATGCTAGACAAAATATCATTGAGCCTTCTTCGAGTCCCTGGGCGTCACCTGTAGTGTTGGTTTAGAAGAAGGATGGCACGTGGCGCTTCTGTGTAGACTACCGTCATCTGAACAACATTACTAAGAAGGACGTCTACCCGCTCCCACGTATAGACGACGCCCTTGACTGCCTCCACGATTCCAGCTACTGCTCTTCTATTGATCTTCGTTCTGGATACTGGCAGATTGCTTTTGACGATATGGACAGGGAAAAAACCGCGTTCATCACACCTGATGGCCTATACCAATTTAAAGTAATGCCGTTTGGATTATGCAACGCCCCTGCCGCCTTTGAGCGTATGATGGACTCCTTGTTCCGTGGTTTCAAATGGTCCACATGTCTCTGCTACCTCCACGACGTCATCGTCTTCTCGCCCACGTTCGACACTCACCTTGAGCGTCTAACAGCTATACTTGATGTATTTCGAAAGGCGAAGCTGCAACTTAACTTGTCGAAATGTCGTTTCGGCTACTGCCAAATTACTGTTCTGGGCCACCTCGTTTATACTTACGGAGTACAGCCTGATCCCGACAAAACTCGCGCTGTCCGAGACTTTCTGGTTCCGAAGATAGCTGCAGACGTTCGAAGTTTTGTCGGGCTATGCTCGTACTTTCGTCTTTTTGTTCAAGATTTTGCGGCAATTGCTAGACCCCTCACTAATCTTTTGAAGAAAGGCGTACAATTCTCGTGGGGTAATGCAGAAGCCGCCGCCTTCTCTCGTCTCGTAACTCTTCTCTCCTCACCACCCATTCTCGCCCACTTCGACCCTGATGACCCTACAGAATTGCGTACAGATGCCAGCGGTCATGGCGTAGGTGCCGTCTTAGCCCAGCGTCAGTGTGGCCAGGATGGCGTTATTGCTTATGCGAGCCGCCTCCTCACGCCATCGGAGCACAACTATTCCATTACGGAACGAGAATGCCTTGTTGTAGTCTGGGTGGTTGCGAAGTTCCGTCCTTACCTCTACGGTCGCCCTTTTTCCGTAGTCGCTGACCATCATGCTCTCTCCTGGCTGTCATCCCTAAAAGATCCTACAGGCCGGCTTGGTCGATGGGCTTTGAGACTACAAGAATTTTCGTATTCTGAGGTGTACAAGTCTGGCCGCCTGCACCAAGACGCTGACAGCCTGTCGCGTTACCCTGCTGACGACCCTGACTCCTCTAATATTACCACTGCTGCTTGCGTATTCTCTGTATCACAGCTGCTTCATTTTGCCAACGAGCAACGTCGTGACGCTAACATCAGAGCACTCATCGACCGTTTTGAACACTCTCCGGCCGATGCCACTCTACGCCTCTTCGTCCTCCGCGACGGTACTCTGTACCGTCGTAACCTTCATCCGGACGGCTCTGAGTTCCTACTTGTCATACCTAAACACCTCCGCTCAACCGTTCTAGAAGAGCTCCACGACGCACCAACGGCAGGAAATCTCGGCGTATCTCGAACCTATGACCGTGTACGTCACCATTTTTTCTGGCCGGGCCTTGCCCGTTCCGTACGACGTTACGTCGCCGCTTGTGAACTTTGCCAACGACGCAAGAAGCTTCCCAGCCACCCGCTGGTTACCTGCAGCCGCTCGACATCCCTGCCGAGCCCTTCCATCGTGTTGGCTTAGACCTTCTCGGCCCATTTCCGGAATCTATATCAGGAAACAAGTGCGTTGCAGTCGCGGCTGACTACGCGACCCGCTACGCCGTAACCCGCGCTCTTCCGACCAGTTGCGCAAGTGACGTTGCGGACTTCCTTCTATATGATATCATTTTAAGCATGGTGCTCCGCGTCAATTACTAACAGACCATGGCCGTACGTTTTTGGCGAAAGTCATTGACGATACATGCGGGCCTGCTCCATTCAGCATAAATTTACTACCTCCTACCACCCTCAAACGAACGGCCTCACTGAGCGTTTGAACCGCACTCTTACAGACATGCTATCCAAATACGTTTCAGGCGACCATCGTGACTGGGACCTGGCTTTACCCTACATTACCTATGCATACAACTCTTCCCGTCTCGAAACTGCCGGCTTTTCCCCATTTTAACTCTTGTATGGCCGCGAATCGACGCTACTACTAGACACCGTGCTTCCGTCCACCACAGTTTCAACTAGCGGTTATGCCTGTGATGCAATCGCCAGTGCTGACCATGCTCGTCAACTTGCGCGCGTTCGTCTACAAGTATCTCATGACAAACAGAAGAGACGCTACGACCTCCGTCACCGTGATGTCCATTTTGCGCCCGGCACCCTCGTGTTGCTTTGGTCACCATCGCGTAAAGTTGGCCTTTGTGAGAAACTGCTTTCCTGTTATACCGGCCCATATCGCGTGCTCCGCCAAGTGACCGATGTCACCTATGAAATTGTTCTAGCCACACCACTACGTCCTCCGGTGTGACAACCAGTGATATTGCCCACGTCACCCGACTTAAGCCCTACAACTCTCCACGTGCCTTGGATATTTAACAGCACCGTGACGGCGCTTTTGCCGCCGGGGGGTAGTATTACGATATTAGACAGTTTTAGTTTAGCGTCCGCAACTATAGCGTACACTATACGCTATAATATAGCGTACGCTAAGCAGCGCACGTTTTCTACAATTTTAGTTGGCCGGCGATATCTTTAGATCTCAGAGGCCATATGCCGTCGTTGCGGCTATTTCGCGCCTTTAGCGACAGGTGGCGCTGACATCTCGAACGTTTCTTTGGTTAGGCTTTGACTCCTTCGAAACGAGAAGCGATCTCGAAAACACCACGAGGTTATCCATAATACTCTGTCGTCGAAGCGGCCTGAGACTAAGCGAGAGCCGGTTACACAGTCATTTGCTACGAACGAAGTGCATTTTACAAAAGCAACGCCAAATTCAATTCGAAGTGGGCAGCCGGGACCGCCGCCATGTTTCTCGCAAGCTCTGCAAACCCCGCAAAAACGCTAACGCTAACTCGTTTGCGTTGCGTACGCCCGCTATACCCGCTATTTCGTTTAGCGTTCAGCGCATGCGCAGTGACGACCCGCTATTTCTTAGCGTACGCAATGGAATAGCGTACGCTATACTAAAACTGTCTATTATCGGTAGATACCCGAGAGACGAGCCGCCGCGAAAACGACGACGAAGTGGGTCAGTGCCCTTGGCGCGAGAAAAATGTCGGACTGGTGCTCTGGCTCCAGTCCAGTGTAACTAGCTTGTAAATAGCCTCTTCCGTCTGTATCTTTCTACACGTAACAATATATATATATATATATATATATATATATATATATATATATATATATATATATATATATATATATATATATATATATATATATATATATATATATATATATAGATACAGGGTGGTTCAGCGAACCTTTTGAACAATCTTTAAATGTTGCCTGTGGCAGATATCACAATTCTAGTTCAAGAGCTGATCTACTCGAAGCGGCGGACAATACTTGCACATAAAATGTAGATGCAAAATCGTCTAATAGTTGAACATTCACTAATTGAGTTTCTAGCTAACTATATTATGGTCCCCGTTGCCATTTAGAAATTATAGGCATGTAGTTCGCAAGGACGATCCACTTGGAACGAATTTTAAAGATGACACCAGTTTTGAGATATAAATTCCCGAACTTAGCGGAGGAATGCATTGGCGTTCCAGTTAAATTGTTAACAAAACGTCGTTTCATGCACTGCAGCACACAAGTAACTGGAACGCCAAAACATTTCTCCGCAATGTTCGGGAATTTATATTGTTACGGGGACGTTGGGAGTATAGAAGATTGTATTTACGATTTATATGTACACAATGAGTCAGAGTTGTTAAGGTGGCTGACCACCAACAACACGAAGCAGCCAGCCTCTCGCGA
Organism: Dermacentor variabilis; assembly: GCF_050947875.1. Lineage (NCBI taxonomy): Eukaryota > Metazoa > Arthropoda > Arachnida > Ixodida > Ixodidae > Dermacentor > Dermacentor variabilis. Next base: position 4,159,270 of record NC_134575.1, on the reverse strand, counting down.
TCTTCTTCCTCCTCTCTTCTTTCATCCTTTCGTAACAGGACCCCTGCATGAGTGGTGAAGCGCCGTCTCGGCGCATGGTAGGTAGGCGAAGAATTGCGAGTCAAGTATGGCTTCAGCCGCGAAACATGGACGACGTCAACAGGCGCCGTACTTGAGGATGCATCAAACTGTAGCGGCGTAATCTCGTTTTTACGTCGTTAACTTGACGTAGGAGTTCATAAGGCCCTGTGTAGCGAGAGAGAAGCTTCTGCGAGGGGCCAACCTGACGATATGGTGACCAAAGGAGCACCCAAGCACCTAACACGAACTTAACATCGCGATGGCACCGGTCATAACGCTCTTTTTGCATATGCTGCGAGGCTAATAAATGAGGTCGGGCGACTTGACGGGCATGTGAGCGTGATCGATGACTTCACGAGCGTACTCAGGTGTAACACGAGGCACAGAACGTCAGAACGTCGGATGGTGTGAAACGGCCATGTGGGGTCGCGACCATACAAAAGATAAAGGGGTGAATATCCTGCGGTGTCATGTCGGGACGAGTTATACGCGAATGTCACGTAGGCTAGCGTGGCGTCCCAGTCGCGGCGATCGTTGTAGAGGTACACCGACAGCACCTCTGTGAGTGTTCGATTGAGACGTTCCGTAAGACCATTCGTTTGTGGGTGGTAGGCGGCGGACAGCTTGTGCTCAGTGGCACAAGAGCGGAGGAGGTCGTACACAACTCTAGACAAGAACGAGCGGCCGCGGTCTTTAAGTAACTGTAGAGGTGCGCCATGGTGAAGAATGACGTCGTGGAGGAGAAAATAGGCGACGTCAATTGCGCAGATAGTCGGCAACGCCTTTGTTATCGCGTAGCATGTCGCGTAATCAGTAGCAATGGCGATCCACTTACTTCCTCTAGTTGGGGTGCTATTCTCGACACGCATGGCGGCTGCACGACTGCCATTATCCGCCATGTCGACTCTCTGATTGGCTGTGGCGAGCTCACGTGCCTTGAAATTTGTGCCGGAAAACAGAAGTTTCGCGAAATGTTATTTTGCGTTTTCATCAAGATGACGAAACATGACGCGGAGCTGCAAATTTTATGGACTATCACATTTTTTTGGTCCTTGGCAGCTATATTGCGACGTTAGCGCTTCAAAAAAAAAAAAAAAAAAGAGCGAGCGGTAGCGTGCAGTTGCCAGTGCAGTGCATCTGCAATTGCGCGAATATGTGGTGGCGATCCAAGATATGCGCCATGCCAGCTTGCTGATTGGCTGGAGGAATATCTCGTGAGGAGCGTCACAGGAAGGGCTGTTTCGTAAATGTCATTTTGACGATGCGTGACGTTGCGCTGGGCCGCCATCGCTGAGATTTTCCGCCATAATTTTTGCTGCGACGAGCCGCGCGAAATATGCGAATGAGCAGCAATATGAAATGGCAGCCGAGAGGAATGCGTATCGCCACATTTTCCCCGTCTTTTGGCGCCACAAAAATCTTTTGTTCATAACGCGTGCTCATTGTATTTGCATGGCTCTCGGATAGTGTTGGCATTTGTGTATGGGGCCATCATTTTTTAAAAGAACGCGTTCATAAAAATAATATTGGTTGAGCATAGCGAACTTTCGGCAATGTTGTCCACTTTTCACTGCTGCATTTGTATTGTAATCAAGATTAATGCCTTTTCGCACAATCAAAAGTTATGACAACGGCCTCTTTCTAATTTATAAAAAGAAATGCACGCAAGACGGCGCCTGAAGCTTCCTCCCGCGGTGCGAGTAACCAGCGAAATGAACAAGAGATGGCAGCGCCGGCACTCGCGTCGCGCTAGTGGATATCTCTGGCGCGTGCAACGCTACCGGTGATATTCTGCCGTTTCTCAGTCAGCCGAGTCGGGCTGAGTCACTTGCGTTTCACGAGATAGCGATAACGTGGCCTAGAACGTGCGCGCATCACCACTGGTAGGTCGCGTATGTTGTCTCAAGCAAGAAAACAAGAGCGTTGGCGCCAACATGCGATGACTCATTCCATTTTCCGGGGACACGCATCCTAGCCATTGAACCGACGACGGCTTGTGCGCAGCAGACGACGGAAGCGAGAAGCGTTTTCGACGGAATAATTATACGCTTTGAGATAGCTGCTTTATTTTTACTGCGGAAGAAAGCTGTTTTGTTTTACCGATAACGCTACATTCAGTGCTTTCATCTCAGTTTCTTAGGCGAAACGTCAAGATGGCGTCACGTTACGTAAGAAAAACGGTTTGCGTCGTGCCTACGTCACGCATCGAAGAAAATGGCGGAACGTACAGAATAGCGCCCTTGTCGTCGGGATAGGGCCAAGCAGGTCAAGGCTGATGCGAAAGAAAGGTTCAGAGGGAACTTCCATTGGATGTAGTCGTCCGACAGGTGGCAAGGGAGGTTTCATCCGGCGCTGACGCAATTGGCAAGTTGCGACATAACGACCCACGGAGCGGTAGAGGCCCGGTGTTGCGATTCGCCTGCGACACGTGGTTTTGCCGGCGCGACTGCGGCGGGGCGGCAGACATTTTGGCCCGATCGTCGTCGCCGCAACACTCATCGCCAGGTGTTTCCAGGCGCGACTGCGGCGATGCGACCGCCTAGGGATCATCCTCGCATTCCAGTCATTGTGCCCGAAACAGGCGATGCCAAAGCAGGGATCTCATTCCAGTTATTGGGCCCGAAACAGGCGATGCCAAAGCAGGGATCTCGTTCCAGTCATTGTGCCCGAAACAGGCGATGCCAAAGCAGGGATCTCATTCCAGTTATTGGGCCCGAAACAGGCGATGCCAAAGCAGGGATCTCGTTCCAGTCATTATGCCCGAAACAGGCGATGCCAAAGCAGGGACCATCCTCTCATTACAGTCATTGTGTCCGACCGGCAGCGCCGCGACAGGGTGCTACGAGATCGTGCTCGACATGGTGCTACGGCATCGCTACGACAGTGTGCGTCACCATTAGCCCATTGTACATTCACGTGCTCGTCTTTTGAGGGGTTCCTTCTTGCCCTCAACTGCGAGAGTATAAAAACAGCTGCCCCCGGACGCCAAAAGGAGGGCTCCGATTTCTTCTGTTGAGTGAAGTGCTCTCCCGTCTCTCTACTTCGGTCAAACCTGACCGCCAACTCTTTGCGATGTTAAAATAAACAAGTTGTTTTGTTGTTACCAGTCGACTCATGCTTTGCCGGGACCTTCGGATGCTTCCAGTTGTACCCCAGGCCGCCAGGCCAACGCTACCCTTGGGGCTTGCGACCCAGGTACAACCACGGGCGTCAGCGCCGAGTTCCCAACAGATCGTACCAGCAGTCAGATCCCAAACATCTGGTTGGCAGCGGTAGGATCGCCTACGACTTCAAACAACTGTCTGCCAGCGGTGAGATCGCGACAACGGAGGCCAGCAGCGAAGAGATGCAGTTGACTGTATGCTGAGCAGCTCAACGACGATCCGGGAGCAGTGCAACGAGCCCTGTGTGACGACTGGTTGCCTGCAGCGGAACGACTGCGCGGAATTCCTGCCTGCGAGGTTTGGTGAGTGCGGGACTTTCTTCTTCTGAGCTTTGCCAGGCTTTTGTTAGTGTCAGAAACAGAGCTGGTAATTGTGGTTGTCGTTGCTGCCGGGTTAGTTTGCGGCAAGACAATAATAGGCAGTAGAGAAAGCAGCATTCAGAGCAGCCATGGATTTGAAGTCGTTGCGCAAACCGAAATTGTTGGAGCTTGCAAGAGAGTTGGGTCTGGATGTCTCAGACAAACTAAGAAAACCTGAACTGCTAAAGGCTATTCTTGAGTTAGAGGCTGAGGATGACGAGCTGTCGGAATGCCTTGAGACTATTGAAGAGAGGGAGACTGCAAAAAGACAGGAGCGCGAACTTAAAGAACAAAAAGAGAAAGAAAAAGAAGAGCGTGACCATCAACACGCTTTGGAAATGAAGCGTCTCGAGATAGAGATGGAACGCGCTCGTAATGGAAGTCAGGCACACGGTGCAGGAGAACGCGTATTGTTCAAAATGACTGACCTAATGCGGCCGTTTAAGCTTGGAGAGGACATTGGTTTGTTCCTGGTTAACTTTGAGCGAACGTGCGAGAAGCAGGGGTTCTCTCGGGAAACGTGGCCACAGCGCTTGCTCACTTTGTTACCCGGCGAGGCGGCCGACGTAGTCGCTCGCTTGGATAGAGAGGAAGCAGAGGATTTCGACAAAGTAAAATCGAGTCTGCTAAAAAAGTACCGGCTGTCTGCGGAGGCGTTCCGTCGGAAGTTTCGGGAAAATGAGAAAGGCAGAAGTGAGTCATATACAGAGTTTGCGTATAGGCTTATGTCGAACATGCAGGAGTGGCTCAAAGAAGAGAAAGCGTTTGGTGACCACGATAAAGTTCTGCAGTGTTTCGGGCTAGAACAGTTCTATAGTCGGTTACCTGAGAACGTGCGATACTGGGTCTTGGATAGGCCAGACGTGAGTACGGTGGCTAGAGCCGCTGAGCTAGCCGAGGAGTTTGTGACGCGTCGAGCTCGCGGAGCTAAGGACGGTCAAAAGGGTGAATTTGGCTCCAAGTCTGAGAGGCCAAGGTTCACGCCCATGAGATTTAAGGGGGACACGCGTAGTGAGGATGCGAGCGAAAGCAGTCCGACCAAACGTAAAGAGACGGCGGCAGCCAAACGCAGAAAGCGGTTCGAGATGAGGCGAGCGCGCTTGTGTTATACGTGCCAGAAGCCGGGTCACTTTTCGGCGCAGTGTCCGGAAACAACACCAAAAGTTGTGTTTTTTTCAATAGGCAGCACTGACGAGAACATGAAGCTTCTCGAGCCTTACATGCGAGACCTCCTCGTAAACGGGAAAGAGTGCCGAGTGCTTCGCGATTCCGCAGCTACGATGGATGTAGTTCACCCGTCTTACGTAGAACCCCATATGTTCACGGGCGAGTGCGCATGGATCAAGCAAGCCGTGGAAGCTCATAGCGTGTGTCTGCCGGTAGCAAAGGTGCTTATTGAAGGACCTTTCGGAGCGCTTGAGACAGAGGCGGCAGTGTCATCTATGCTGCCACCCCAGTACCCGTACCTATTTTCAAACAGGTCCGATCACCTCCTGCGCGAGAAGGGGCTTTTGTTTGGTGAAGCTAGTGTTCAGGCCTTAACCAGATCGAAGGTTCGGGAGCTCGCTGCAAAGGCGGTAGTTGCGGGGCCGACGTTATCAAACAACGAAAAAGGGTCAGAGGCGCAGCAAGCTGATATTCCGAGCACGCCCGAACTGAATAAACTTGAGTCTGTAACGTTAAAGGCGCCAGATACTGGAGAGGAAATGCCCGACACGGGAAAGTTAGAAGAGCTATCTACTGATTTGCTCATCGCGCCTACGTCAGACGGACTTGATAGGTTGCTAAAAGTCAGCCGGTCGGCTTTGATAGCCGAGCAAAAAAAGGATGGCAGCCTGGAAAACGTGCGCTGCAATGTCAAAGAAGGTATCGCCAGGAAAACTGCGCGTTTTGTGGAAAGAGGTGGAGTCCTGTACCGGAAGTATCTAGACCGCAGAGGAGTGGAGTTCGATCAGCTGATCGTGCCTCAATGCTATCGTCAGGATCTGTTGCGCTTGTCACACGGGGGTTCATGGTCCGGACACCTAGGAGTTAAGAAAACTAAGGACCGTCTCTTGCAAGAGTACTATTGGCCAGGGTGTTTTCGGGACGCAGACCATTTCGTGAGGACATGTGACACTTGTCAGCGGGTGGGCAAACCAGGGGACAAATCAAGGGCGCCGTTGAAATTGGTACCTATCATTACGGAGCCTTTTAGACGGCTCGTTATTGATACTGTGGGACCTCTGCCGGTAACAGCCACGGGGTACAGACACATTTTGACTGTGATCTGCCCAGCGACAAAGTTCCCTGAAGCAGTGCCGCTTAAAGAACTCAGCTCAGTTGAGATAGTTAATGCACTACTGTCCATATTTGCGCGAGTTGGTTTTCCTGCGGAAATCCAATCAGATCAGGGCACAGTGTTTACTAGCGCTTTGACGACAACTTTTCTCGAAAGGTGTGGGGTAAAGCTGTTACACAGCTCAGTGTACCACCCACAGTCGAATTCCGTTGAGAAGCTCCACTCCGTCATGAAGCGCGTGTTGAGAGCGTTGTGTTTTGAACATCGAACTGACTGGGAGCTGTGTCTGCCTGGGGTGATGTTTGCTTTAAGGACCGCGCCGCATGCGGCTACGGGGTTTTCGCCAGCTGAACTGGTGTACGGTCGCTCGCTTCGATCTCCGCTTCGCATGCTTCGAGAATCATGGGAAGGTAGGGGCGACGACCCAGTCGTGGTGGAGTACGTGCTTAAGCTCCTCGAACGCTTAAGAAGGGCACAGGAGTTGTCAGGTGAAGCAATGACAAAGGCCCAGCAGAGGGCCAAGGTTTATTATGATCGGACAGCCAGGGCCCGTCGTTTTGAGGTTGGCGATGAGGTCATGATATTGCGCACATCGCTAAACAACAAACTAGACGTGCAGTGGGAGGGCCCAGCACGAATTGTTCAGAAACTGTCGGACGTTAACTACGTGGTAAGTCTGCCAGGAAAGCGGAAAGCACAGCAAGTTTACCACTGTAATCTGCTCAAACCTTATAGACAAAGGGAAGCAGTGGTGTGCATGATGGTAAACGTTCCTGAAGAGCTTCCGGTCGAGCTTCCGGGACTAGGCTCAGTGACGAACAGGGAAGACACCGGTCAAGTCATTAGTGACCTTATCAGTAAAGCACCGCTGTCGCCTGAGCAGAAAACCGAACTACACCAGCTATTACGAGAGTTTCAAGGTCTGTTCTCTGAGAGGCCTGGTAGGACTTCTGTACTTACTCATGATATTGAACTTACCTCCCCAGAGCCAGTACGATCCAAGGCGTATCGGGTGTCACCCCGCCAGAGCGATATTATGGAGGCTGAGGTAAAGAAAATGCTACAGCTCGGTGTTATTGAGGCAGGTGAGAGTGATTATACCTCCCCTTTGATTTTAGTTGAGGTACCGGGCAAGGAACCTCGTCCTTGCGTCGACTACCGCAGGCTTAATTCCATCACTAAGGATCAAATTTATCCGATCCCTAACATCGAGGAGCGCCTTGAGAAAGTTAGTAGCGCTCAGTTTATTTCCACCCTAGATCTTGTCAGGGGTTATTGGCAGGTTCCACTTACAGAAGAGGCTAGTAGGTATGCGGCGTTCATTTCACCAATGGGAACATTCCGTCCTAAAGTGTTGAGTTTTGGTTTGAAGAACGCGCCATACTGTTTTTCAAGCCTCATGGATAAAGTGTTGCGGGGACAGCAAGAATTCGCTTTACCGTATCTAGACGACGTAGCGATATTCTCCGCATCCTGGTCTGAGCATATGACACACTTGCGGGCAGTGCTAACCCGCCTGCGCGAAGCAGGCTTGACAGTAAAGGCTCCTAAGTGCCAGTTAGCACAGGCCGAGGTTGTCTACCTCGGTCACGTGATTGGTCAGGGTCGTCGCCGCCCCTCTGAAATAAAAGTGGCCGCTGTGCGAGACTTTCCGCAACCGCGCACCAAGACCGATATTCGGTCGTTCTTGGGTGTCGCCGGCTACTATCAGAGGTACATCCCTAGGTACTCTGATATCGCGGCTCCCCTGACGGATGCTCTAAGAAAGACAGAGCCTCAAACAGTCGTCTGGGACGAGACCAAGGAAAGAGCTTTTAGCGCCCTAAAGAGTGCCCTAACAAGCCAGCCTGTGCTACGATCGCCAGACTATACAAAAGGGTTCATTGTTCAGTGCGATGCTAGTGAGCGAGGCATGGGCGTTGTACTGTGCCAACGGGAAAATGGAGAAGTAGAACACCCCGTCCTGTATGCTAGTCGTAAGCTGTCCAGTCGTGAGCAGGCGTATAGCGCCACCGAGAAAGAGTGTGCGTGTCTCGTGTGGGCCGTTCAGAAATTGTCATGCTATCTAGCCGGCTCGAGGTTTATCATTGAGACGGATCACTGCCCTCTCCAATGGCTGCAGACCATCTCTCCCAAAAATGGCCGCCTCCTGCGCTGGAGCCTCGCTTTACAACAATATTCCTTTGAGGTGTGTTACAAAAAGGGGAGTCTGAACGGTAACGCCGATGGCTTAAGTCGAAGCCCCTAACGTAGGAATCAGCCTCAAAATTGTTTGTTACTGATGTTTTCTTCCTGAGGCAGGATTTTTTTTTTTAACATATTGCTTTTGTTTAGTGTTTCAAAGTGATGATATGCTTTCTAGTGCAATTTTTCAATTTGTGGACGCGTTCTGAGTGATGCTAGACTACTGTAAGGAACTAGGCAGTGGTATAACAAGGGGAAAGAGCCTGGCAGGGCTTAGTGAGGGTTGTGCCGTGCTTGCTGACTGAGCGGTTGAGTTTCAGCGTAGTTCTAACGCTTGCCGGGAACGAGAACAAAAATGTGAACTCTCCCGAAGTCACTTTGCAGTGTCCCGTGCGAACTTGAACGAGAGAACGAGGCCTTCTCTGTGCGCTGCGCTCAAGAAACGTCGAGGGACGCCCGACTTCGGTTATGAGCATCATCGAGCGACATCCCTCCGGACAGCGGATGCAGTCCCCTGTCCATCGGGATCTCCTTCCCCCGGCGGGGCGGTCTGTTGCGATTCGCCTGCGACACGTGGTTTTGCCGGCGCGACTGCGGCGGGGCGGCAGACATTTTGGCCCGATCGTCGTCGCCGCAACACTCATCGCCAGGTGTTTCCAGGCGCGACTGCGGCGATGCGACCGCCTAGGGATCATCCTCGCATTCCAGTCATTGTGCCCGAAACAGGCGATGCCAAAGCAGGGATCTCATTCCAGTTATTGGGCCCGAAACAGGCGATGCCAAAGCAGGGATCTCGTTCCAGTCATTGTGCCCGAAACAGGCGATGCCAAAGCAGGGATCTCATTCCAGTTATTGGGCCCGAAACAGGCGATGCCAAAGCAGGGATCTCGTTCCAGTCATTATGCCCGAAACAGGCGATGCCAAAGCAGGGACCATCCTCTCATTACAGTCATTGTGTCCGACCGGCAGCGCCACGACAGGGTGCTACGAGATCGTGCTCGACATGGTGCTACGGCATCGCTACGACAGTGTGCGTCACCATTAGCCCATTGTACATTCACGTGCTCGTCTTTTGAGGGGTTCCTTCTTGCCCTCAACTGCGAGAGTATAAAAACAGCTGCCCCCGGACGCCAAAAGGAGGGCTCCGATTTCTTCTGTTGAGTGAAGTGCTCTCCCGTCTCTCTACTTCGGTCAAACCTGACCGCCAACTCTTTGCGATGTTAAAATAAACAAGTTGTTTTGTTGTTACCAGTCGACTCATGCTTTGCCGGGACCTTCGGATGCTTCCAGTTGTACCCCAGGCCGCCAGGCCAACGCTACCCTTGGGGCTTGCGACCCAGGTACAACCACGGGCGTCAGCGCCGAGTTCCCAACAGATCGTACCAGCAATCCGATCCAAACACCGGCCAGAAGAAACGGCGTCGTACGCGTTCGTATGTACGTAAAACGCCAAGCTGTCCCGCCGTCGGCGCATCGTGAAGTTGTTCGAGAGTGACGGATCACAGATGACGAGGAACGACAAGGAGCAACGCAGGGACGTCAGGGTTGATATTGCGGCGGTATAGGATGCCGTCGTGCGGAACGAACATGCGACACGTGGTTTCAGCGCTGCCAGATTGCACTCCGGCGATGATGGACTGTAAGAATTCGTTTCGTTATTGTTCAGCGCGCATGTCTGTCATATCAGTAAAAGCCATAACGCAGGTCACCGGATCATGCGCAGCAGGATCAGTGGGATCCACGGGTTGACGAGAGAGGCAGTCAGCGTCCTTGTGCAGACGTCCAGACTTATAGTTCACAACAAACGAAAATTCTTGGAGCCGCAAAGCACAGTGACCGAGCCGTCCTGTCGGGTCCCAGAGGGAAGATTTCCAGCAGAGTGCGTGGTGGTCTGTAACGACCGAAAACGTGTGGCCTTACAAATATGGCCGGAATTTCGCGACAGCCCAAACTAAAGCCAAGCACTCTAGCTCGGTGATGGAGCAATTTCTCTCGGCAGGTGACACCAGGCGGCTGGCGTAAGCTACCACATGCTCGGTACAATTGTGTTGTTGGGCGAGAACAGCGCCGATGCCATGGCCGCTTGCGTCATTGTCGACTTCGGTCGGTGCAGATGGATCAAAGTGGGTAAGTATCGGAGGGGTGGTCAGAAACCCGATGAGAACGGCGAACATGTGAGCCTGCTCCGGGCCCCATGAGAATGGCGTGTTCTTCTTTAGAAGATCTGTCAAAGGCCGAGCAACGTCGGCGAAGTTTTTGACGAAACGGCGAAAGTAAGAGCACAGGCCGACGAAGCAACGCACGTCAGAAGGAGAACGTGGCGAAGGGAAATTGCATATGGCGCGAACTTTTTCCGGATCTGGTCGGACACTGGATGCGTCAACGAGGTGTCCGAACACTGTAATCTGACGGGGCCCGAATCGACACTTCGAGGAGTTCAGTTGGAGGCCGGCTTTTCGGAAGACCGCAAGAATGGCAGCGAGTCGGGTAAAGCAGCTGCCAAACGTGGTAGAAAAAACAATAACGTCGTCAAGGTAACAGAGACAGCTGGTCCATTTGTAGCCTCGCAGAAGAAAGTCCATCATACGTTCAAATGTCGCAGGAGCATTGCATAGGGCAAAGGGCATGACTTTGAACTGATTTGAACTATCCAGCGTGATGAAGGCCGTCTTCTCGCGGTCCATTTCATCAACTGAAATCTGCCAGTAGACGGACCGAAGATCGATGGACGAGAAGTATTTAGCTTCGTGCAAGCAGCCCAAGGCGTCATCGATGCGTGGTAGTGGGTAGACGTCTTTTTGCGTGATCTTGTTTAACTGGCGATAATCGACGCAATAACGCCAGATACCATCTTTCGTTTTCACAAGGACGACAGGCGAAGCCCAAGGACTGGCTGATGGCTGAATGACCCCTTTGCGGAGCATTTTGCCCACTTCTAATTGGATGAATCGGCGTTCAGCATGCGATATACGATAGGGACGCGGACGAATAGGATTCGTGTCTCCAGTGTTTATACGGTGCTGAACAAGAGATGTTTGGCCTAAATGCCTGTTGCTGAAATAAAAGGTGTCACTATACAATTCAAGCAGCAGACGTATGTCCGCGGCCTGTGCTGAGGTGAGGTCAGGTGCGATCATTTTCGCGAAGTCATCCGTTAAGGAATTAGGGATGTGAGTTGCAATTGGTGCTAATAAACTACTCTCGGCATTCAGACTTTCAATATCAAATTTGCAATCACTAGAAACACTGGCCAAGAACATGCCCGCCGGAATCACTTGAGAGCACAGGCTGAAATTCAGAAGCGGTGGAACGACGTACTTTTTAGTAACCATGACCAGCGTATGTGGAACAGCAACGTTCCCGTTCAAAAGCAAGTCGATGATGGGGCGAGACACATATTCACCGCTATTGACCTGTGGCTGGGCGGCGTAATGTGACGTAAGTGACTTCCTCGGGTGACAGACGCCCATCTTGAAGCGAGCACAAGTGTGGTGGTGCGGGGCTCGGAGCATCGGCGAGTTGAGGCATTTCCAACTGAAGAACGCTGGTTGCGCTGACGATGAGCGCAGAATGATTGGATCAAAAGTCCAGTCCAAGAATAACGTCGTGACGGCAGTTGTCGATCACAGCAAAGAAAACAGAAGTAGGGCGGCCGTCTATACTGATACGCGCAGTACACATTCCAAGAACAACCAGTACGCCACCATCAGCCATACGAAGCACTCGGGCAGCTGCTAGGGGGAGGACCTCTTTTAAACGTCTACGTAGGCTAGCACTCATCGTAGATACGTGGGCTCCAGTGTCGACGAGTGCTTGGACAGGTACGCCGTCTATTTTAACGTCAATTACACTTCTCCTTGTGGGCACAGACAGAGTATTTGCTGCAGTAGTCGGAAATGCAGTAGCACCTCCGAGGGCTGCCTTTCCTAGTTTTCCGGAAGGGTGCGGCCAAAAGCCACAGGGGACGAAAGGCGACGTACCTGCGGCGAACGGGAAGGTGGGCGACGTGTTTGCGGTGAACGAGACCGGTGTCCGCGCGGCGATGGTCAGCGGCAGTACCACTTGTACCGAGCAGAGTTGTCGGCGCTGTTAGACTCGGCGGTGGGCGAAACATTGCGGGCATTTCCATCAAAACGGCTTGCTCGAATTGTCGGCACTTTTTAACGATTGAGTAAACTGTAGAGGAGCTTTTGCACATGAGCCTATTCGATTAAACGCGTCGTCAGTAATGCCCTTAAACACCTGCCCGACCTTCTCAGCTTCTGTCATGTCGTGATCGGCTTTACGATAAAGTGCCAGCACGTCCTCGATGTACGAGACAGTGGACTCCGTGGGGAATTGGGCATGGGAGGCCAGTTCCTGCTTTGCGGCAATTTTACGGCCGGCTGGTTTGCCAAACAACTCTGTCAATTTCTCTTTGCATTGGTCCTTGCTGGTTAGCTCCTCTTTGTGGTTTTCGTACGACACCTTTGCTGCACCTCTTATGTAGAACACCAGGTTAGCTAGCGTAAGCGTAGGCTCCCATCTGTTGATTCCACTCACTTGTTCGTACAAGGCCGCCCTCTCTTCGACGTCGGCGCCATCGGTCCTGCAGAAAGTTCCAGGATCCTTGGGTAGAACAACGACAACCGAAGGTGACAGCAGTGCAGCTGGCGACGGTGATGTTGGAGGCAGCAACGACGTTACTCCCGAGTGGTCACCGTCATTCATGGTGCGGACGGTGATGCGACGTCCACTGCGGAGCTTGGTTTCCACCCGTGGTACACCGCACCTCTCACTAATATGTTACCGGCATGTTGGGAGTATAGAAGATTGTATTAACAATATATATATATATATATATATATATATATATATATATATATATATATATATATATATATTGAAAGGCGTCAGGCAGGGAGATACGATCTCTCCAATGCTATTCACAGCGTGCTTACAGGAGGTATTCAGAGACCTGGATTGGGAAGAATTGGGCATAAAAGTTAATGGAGAATACCTTAGTAACTTGCGATTCGCTGATGATATTGCCTTGCTTAGTAACTCGGGGTACCAATTGCAATGCATGCTCACTGACCTGGAGAGGCAAAGCAGAAGAGTGGGTCTAAAAATTAATCTGCAGAAAACTAAAGTAATGTTTAACAGTCTCGGAAGAAAACAGAAGTTTACATAGGTAGCGAGGCACTGGAAGTGGTAAGGGAATACATCTACTTAGGACAGGTGGTGACGGCAGATCCGGATCATGAGACGGAAATAATCAGAAGAATAAGAATGGGCTGGGGTGCGTTTGGGAGGCATTCTCAGATCATGAACGACAGGTTGCCATTATCCCTCAAGAGAAAAGTGTATAATAGCTGTGCCTTACCAGTACTCACCTACGGGGCAGGAACCTGGAGGCTTACGAAAAGGGTTCTACTCAAATTGAGGACGACTCAACGAGCTATGGAAAGAAGAATGATAGGTGTAACGTTAAGGGATAAGAAAAGAGCAGATTGGGTGAGGGAACAAACGCGAGTTAATGACATCTTAGTTGAAATCAAGAAAAAGAAATGGGCATGGGCAGGACATGTAATGAGGAGGGAAGATAACCGATGGTCATTAAGGGTTACGGACTGGATCCCAAGGGAAGGGAAGCGTAGCAGGGGGCGGCAGAAAGTTAGGTGGGCGGATGAGATTAAGAAGTTTGCAGGCATGGCATGGCCACAATTAGTACATGACCGGGGTTGTTGGAGAAGTATGGGAGAGGCCTTTGCCCTGCAGTGGGCGTAACCAGGCTGATGATGATGATGATACTGTATATGTTTGCGACAGGGTTTTCTCTTCAATGCCTAAACTTTTCAAATATAGGTTTTATTTTGTTGTTGCTTTACAACAAAATTCAGCGCCGTAAGGAGCACTAAAATGACACCTTTGAGCGAAAGTTCAAGCGGAAAAATTTTCTTCTATAATAAGATTACCTTTTATGATTTTGAGGTTGTGACCACAAATGCTAAACATAGAGCACAAAAACTCAGTTTACTAGATTCTGACGTGCCCACAAGTTATCATTGCAAGAAATAGAAAGTACAGTCCTCGATTGTAACACGAACCTTGATTTTTGCGCTTCAAAAAATGAAAGAAGCCGCACACTTAATCATTTTTTAGGTGAGCAGCACAGGAGAGAGGGAGAGAGCAGGAGAGAGAGAGCGGGAGAGAGCGATAGATAGATAGATAGATAGATAGATAGATAGATAGATAGATAGATAGATAGATAGATAGATAGATAGATAGATAGATAGATAGATAGATAGATAGATAGATAGATAGATAGATAGATAGATAGATAGATGTAAGGAAGGCAGGGATGTTAACCAGTCCAGAATCCGGTTGGCTACCCTATGCTGCGGGAAGGGAGAAGAGGAAGAGAGAGAAAAGAGAGGTTATAAAGACGTGCAAGGCTGGTACTTGAGTAAAACCGCTCGTACAAACCAGGCGTTCTCAGAAAGCCAAGGTTATCAATGTTATCCTCGCATCCGCAAACATCACATGCAGGACTATCAGGCATTCCAATTAGTGCTGAATAAGCTTTCGTGAAGGCAACTGCCAGCCACAACCGACGCAGAAGAGACGCTTCGCGTCGGTACAGTCCGGCCGGAGGTCTGAGTTGCAGCGAACGGTTTATAGCCTGCACCGCAGTATGTGCGGTGTCCCACTCTGCTAAGTAGAGCGTGCGTGCTGATGGTCTCTGTATAAGGCCTCCAATGATGAAGAACTTCTGGCGCTCGCAGAATCTCTCACGCAGTGCGGCGAAGCATGTCTTCCCAAATTGGGAAGTCGGTATACTGCATGTCGCAGTTTTGGCTACGTAAGTCCATTTGCAAGCACATTTAATATTTTAGTAAAAATTTTTTCCGGATAATCAGTGCGCGTAACAATCGAGTAATTATGGTATGGTTTTAGGCCAGTAGCTCATATAGGAGTAAGAAATGAAGTGCGCTTGCTGAAGTAAAGGAACACAGCGGCGAGAAGAGTCGACTCGTGGCTCAAGTGAGCTGGAGCCATCCATCATACAGTTGGAAAAGTGGTGACAACGGAAAACACTTAAGCTCGCCTGAAGTTTTTCAACGGGACAGAAACGGGGCAGCCCTTGTTTTTGGTTGACGCCTGGCGCTCGTCAACGGCTGTTCAATTTTACTTCCGTGCGTGTTTTCTCCCTTCCAGTCTCTGGTCCACAGCGACCTACATAAGGTGTCTCGAGGGATAAAAAATCTCTCCATCAGACATCGGAGTCAGAATAGAACTTCGCAAACTTGGTTTCTGAAGAACAAGAATTATTTCTTTGTCTCCTACCCGGGGGTAGCTGTTATTCGTCGAAAGATTGAGGGACTAGTGCAGCCGCAGTTTCGTACGAGGGTCGCGAGAAAGAAATATGGCCTTAGTGTTTTTTCAGGCACACACAGTTTGCTGTCTCAGTCATATTTGGTATTATAGGAAACAAGCTTACCCTACTCCTTTACGTTTTGGATATCTGTAGCTAAGCAACAATTATATTAACCTTCTAAAAGCGTACTTACAAGTACGTAACGTGTCTTGAACTGTGCGTTATACTACCCGTGCTAGACGGCTTTACAGCTACCCACAAAGTAGACTGCGAATTCGTTGAGATGATAATGTTCGAAATATCGAGGCAATCTTTATTGTTATATATTGCCCGAATATAGCGATGCATCTCAAATGCCCGTTAGCTATTTTACTAAAGTGACAATTCTGTCAATGCATATCAAGTACTATGTTCTGGTTGAAAAAGAAAGAAAAGTTGTGCAACGGGAAAAGAGAGCCTGAATGAGATGTGTAGAGGAACTTTTCAGTCGAACCGTCGTTTAGTAAATTAAAGCTCATACGAGCTTCAAAGCTTCCCGAGTGGTTTTCAGTTATAGATGTGTTTGAGTAGGATATGACTTTATGAAAAAAAATTGATATAACCGAAACTTCGGGGTTCAACTTCTCCCGTGAAAAAGAAGGAAATCTTGTGAGTATGGCCAAAATAGTTCTCGTCATACGTGACACTAAGGCATAGTGTGCAGGGATAAGTAGATTTTAATGAAAAGAAAGGAGGAGATGTCGGCTACCCTGCACAGGAGGAAGGTAAACGTACTGAGAGCAACCTGCACAATAACTAACGAAGTGCCTCTCCTCACCTCAGTACACGCTGTTTTCATGTTTGTGCAAGCGATCCTCGCTATGCTCTACGGCCCAAATAGAAACTATTGCCCACTGATCAATTATTTTTCAGGGCTATGAAGCATACTGAAACGATTAATACTCGTACGTTATATCACATCTCATAGCGGATTTAGTGAATGTTACCTGAATCGTGAATGCTTGTCTTCGTATGCCTCGTTCTGCTGAGTGGCGAGCTTATTGAGCGCACCAGACAATGCATGTACGAGCTGACAAGCCATGGCCTTTAGATTTCCACAGTGCTCCACTAATTACAGAACTCATTAACCAAGGCCAGTTCGTTTTGGAACGAAGCTGAAAAGAGCACGTTGTTCGTGTCTTCCCAGCTGAGGCAATTTTTCAATATGCTTTTCTCATCTTTATTAGACGCTTTCAAAAGCCGCATGTACTTCAATGAAGAGCTAAAACTGCGCTTCGAAATAAAAAGGAGCGATGTTACCAAGCAAGACAACGTTCTGGGCGTGGCGTTTGTAATAGAAAAAATTGAAAGACCAAGGGACAATGTCGAAGCATGCTCATGAAGTTTTCCAACTATAAGGTATACTGATTAGGTAATCGAGCCTAGCTTCACGGTTCCCTACCGAAACCTAAGAGCAATTTTACGAGCACTGGACCTTAATGGCAGACCATCGAGGGGCACGCTAGTTTGCAGCATTGATGGAAACGTCAAGACGCCTGAAAGCTTGAAGAAGGAGCTTTAAAAATAAGTGGTCGTTATGTTCGGAATACTAGACGGAGCACTCACCTTATCGTTCGTAATCGTACTCGTCTTTTGTGTGCTAGACTTTTTCCGTTGAAAATTAACGATAACCACCTCGCTCGTACTTCCATGCTACTTTCCTGGATCTGCAGTGTGTCTGGATCTGTGCTATTGCCTAAAGCTTGCGTCGCTTCCATCTAGCCTAGTAACATTCTTTTTGAAGATCTAGTTTGCTACTTGCACAGCTTGCGGAGAGCATGTCCACAGATTTGTGCATGTGTAGATGTGGACGGCCCCGTTTGCAAAGTAACATTCAGCGACAAGAAAAATAAAGTTATTGGCGAAACTCGGCTACGGCGAGCCATTTCCACTGAAGTGACAGGTGGGTCTTTTCAACTAGGACACGTGCCGGTTACAGAAAGCAAGTGCCTTTAGATATCTAGCTAATCAATATCCACGACTCTATGCAGCAACTACGTAGTGTACGTGTGGCTGTCCTGAAGACAGAGACACAATATGTGGAGACCGGGAGTAGTGTCAAATATGTATTCGATCGCGCTACGAACCTTCACTTGAGGTTCGACATTGCTGCGAGCAGGTTGCGCGTAAATTTGGGCACATGTCAAATCCGGCTACCTGATTCAAGGTTAAACGAGTTCGATTGGGCGCTCTCTGACAAAAAAGAAGTCAAGCAAGCTCTATTTTTTATAGACTCCGGCTGCCACGTTATTTATCGAAACATTCTGGCGTTACTTTCACTATCCCGTCAGGCAACATCACGATCGTTGCGTCAGTGTACGTTAGTGGTCGGCCTTTGTTGCCATGACGACGTTAATGCTGCACTTCCCATAGTAGACCGTTTATAATTTTGCTTCCGTGTTTACAGTTTCTGCCATGAACGCATAAGCCTACTTTATAAGCACGATCCGTCAACGTACTCAAAGCAAACCTTTCCTTGCACGTTGCTTTCATGCCTGCTGGAGATGTTTGCGTGGTTATATCTAGCATGATACTACATATGACAAGAAAGGCGTATCAAACGACACATTCTTACCTATAGTACGCATGGACACAGCACGCGCAAGTAACAAGCGCGCAGGGTTTTGAAATTAAATAAAAGAAAAAAAAGAACTCAGGGTAAGAGACATCTAGAGTGTGTTTTTCAGGCCTGCAATGTCCCGGAGAAAAGACACGAGCTTTCAAGAGAAAGCGAATGAAGCACAGCACGTTCAAATTTTTTTTTTGTATTCCAGAAATAAGGAAGCCACCCCAGTGCAAGACGAGCCTGGTCGTCACAACAAAGTTCATTCAATTCATCCACGGGACATTTCGATGTGATCGATCCACGCAGCGCAAGCTAAAGCTCGTACCCAGTGGCTACGGCGTCCCGCACCCGAAAACAGTTTCGATTCCCAGCCGCCGAGGACACACTCCGATGTTATACAGAAGCTATTCTATACATCGCTTTGAGTGGTGCGCATTAAACAATTACAGGTAATCAAAATTAATCAGGATTATTTCAGGTTGTACTTATGAGCGTCTGTTTGTGCTGTTTAGGTGCGCTGCAACATTTAGATCGTTAGTGCTGTTTAAGCCTCAATTACAAGTAACCAATTATTTTACGCCACAGCGACAGTATAAATAAACGCGTCTCGTGAGTTTTCCTATTCCAAGCGAGCCTGCTCAGATAAAACGGCCTCCCATCTGAATTATTGTAGTGAGCATCATTGCAGGCATTGCTAGGCATGATAGGTAAGGAACTCTGATTCTATAGCTTACAGGATGCTGCACGCATTCACTGCCAGCCAATGCAAGGCCACTTTCGAACGCAGGCTGAGAACGAATAGGCATGTCTTCGCGTCCTGGCCGTGAACCCAACGACGTGCGCACAGGAGGACTATTGGGCACTTCCGCCGGGAGAGGACGTTAGTTCCAGTCTGCAGCGCATACGGCGGCCATTCGATGCGCCTGGATGGGCACAGGCAAGTGCTTGCCTCGAGCTTTTGCCGATGCTTATTTGATAGCGCTGTATGGCTAGGAAGTACTCTTGTCTTTGGCTTTCTTTATCGTTCATTCATGGATGGAAATAATTGTGCAGTTACTTCTCATTGCACTTGTGACACAGCGAGCAATAGACGAGAGGCCCATTGCCTCCTTAATAGGACTCACTATAGGTGGATTGGCGACGTAAGAGCCCAGCACTTGATAGGGGCCTGCTGCTGCAGCTATTGCACGACAAACGGAAATGCCATTAGGGAGGCGTTCCTCGTCTGTCTGCAATATCGAGCGCATTGTGTAGCAGCATGTGTGTCTAATCGATGTAATGCCTATTCGTGTAGTGGTTGCTTAAGATGTAAGGTGCAGCACGTATATCAGGTCACTGGCCCGTCGCAGTGGAAGATTTAGAGGAATTTACTGATTACAACGGTTCTCTAGGGCCTGGATCTGTGCGAATAAGAGAATCTTATAGTAGCTAGCAGAGAGACTAAGTGTCATGGACAGGTTACATGGCAATGCGGAAATAGGCAGTAATGTATCGATTACGCCTTAGTTTCAGAAAGAATCTACGAACGACTAGACCAAATGATGGTAGATTAATATGGACAAGATAGCCTAGGTAGCGATCACAACCGTTCAACCTCAAAATCTGGGAAAGATACTAATGCGAAACGCGAATCAACCAGCATCAGAATTTCTAAAAATGAATGAAAATCAAACAACAGAGATCGTAAAAGAAAAGAAAGAGAAGGAAATGGAGGCGCTTTCTACGACACACTGGAAATATAAGTAACTGGTAGACGTTATGCAGCAGGAGATAAGATAGACACGGCAAAATAATTGCTGAATTGGAAAAAGGAAACCACGTAAGTGGTGGAAAAGGAAATAAAGCAAGGTATATAAGAGCGTAATCAGGCGTCTAGAGATCATGAGAAGCCAAAACGTTTTGGTTACACGAAGCAGAGGAGCTTCTTAGATGAAACAAATACCGAGAAAAGAAAAGCGTGGCGAGTGAGCTTGTGCGAGAGAACATTAAATGCATAAGTGAACGTCGAGTGCATAACGTTCGCAAAAGATGCAAAGGCGCACCGGAAAGGTTTTTTAACCCTGTAAGAGCACTCGCGCCTCCAAGTCAAGATTAGCAAACGGCTATAAGGGATGAAGACGGTAACATCTTCGAAGGAGACGATGCGCTGCCGTACATCTTAAACGTTAGTAGCGATAAATTCGGCTCAAAAGAAAGCGTAGTTCTGAATCAGACAGATCCACGAACAACAGATAGAGCAAAATTTAGCATAGAGAACGTTTACTGAAAAAAAAAAACGCGTCCCTAATAACAGGTCCGCACGACCAGATGAAATGACGATGCAGTTAAACAAAGACCTCGGTTCAAGGAGCAAGGCACTGCTGACTAATGCCGTTGAGCAAGTGATCAAAACCAAGGAAATTCCTGTTGCGTGGCGCGAAAGCAAGACGAACCCCATCGGGAAAGGCAAACGGGACGAGGACAGCACGAGCTCGTGCAGGCCCGTTACAGTAACGCCGCCCTGATACACAGGGTGCTTCACTTGAGCCAAACTTTAAGAATATACACAAGAATGTTACGTAGCTGGCAAGAACCAAGGTAAAGTTGTTTGCCGTCGCTTGGAGATACTCAAATTATTTTTTCATCTCACCTAATTAGATAATTAAACATAATTGTGTAATTAACATTCAAAATATTATAGTTAGATGAAAAGTGTCAATGAGAAAAATGGAGATCAACGTGAAAAACTCCCGATGCAGCTTTCTGTTGCTCAATACGTGCTACGTATAAGTGTTCTTCCTAGCGTGAAAGGAGCTCGCGAATACACGGAAAGTGCCTCGAGCGGCCAGTCGCGCGATTTTGCCTGCATTCGGGGGCTTCGTGATTACGAGACATGGCGTAGTGGGGCGCTCCGGATCGTTTCCGACCGCTCGGGGTTCTTCGACGTGCACCCGATGCTCGGTGCACGGCCGCTTTCGCACTGGTCTCCCGTGGAGACGCCTTGAGGACGACGCGCATACATCCGGGCGTTGGGATGACGGCACCGCGAACAGCCGGCCCGCGTTATCGCTCGGGGTCCCGTTTTCCATCTCTGCGCACTCGTTCGAAGCACGATGCTCAGAGGAAGTCGTCGCGCTGCCGCCATCATCGCGATTCTATCGATATTGATGGTGAGCTATCGGGAAGTAGCCTTAACGACGTTTTTCGCAGCAACGTGCAGCTTACGAATGGATTGGGCAGATACGAAGAAATTTTTATGTATGTGTGAAAGATAAAGTTAATTTGTGAGAATGACTTTGTCTTAACGGAGCTGGCTTATCTTCCACGCGTCGACTGCAGCCGAGTTGGTAAATTTTTTTCTTTTCCTTCGAGTAATTATTACAGAACTAGCGGTGAGCGAAATGTAACAAAGCGGCGCAATCTCATTGTATTACATATACTAGAACTCCAAACATCTAGTCTGTAAGAAACCGGCAAGTTACGCTTCGCTCAGTTTTCAACTTTTTTAAATAAAGTAGATAGGGAAATTGATGCTTCTAAATGATGAACAAGGACAGTTTACGCTAAACAGTGCGACGATATTCCTTACACAAGTGCACGGGGTGCACAATCTTGTGCTAACTAAGCGAAGACAAAAAGAATGTTCAAATCATTTATATTGTGCTCCGAGAATGATTTGCAGAAATTGAAGAGCACTGTATTCTGCCTGGTGGTTCTAAACGTGCGCCCAACCATGTCACGGAACAAAAGTACAATTCCGATTCCGTCTGCTATCGTTTCCGCGCACTGAGTAGATGACGGAATTCTTTAGCGACCACAGTGTTAGTCTTAGAAGAGGCTCTGCTGGCGAACTCGATTTTCTCTTCTCGAAGACGCCGTCATTCTTGTGCTCCGTGTTTCCGTGTGTGAGCATTTTGCGGCTTCTCCAATAAAAGTAGCATGCTAACCTAACGGCCGAAGTGGGGGATTCAGAAGAAACGGTGATTGTGCGGTGGCCCTGAAACAATGCTTTGGCGGCGAAATGTAACTGTCACGGCTGAGTCGATGTGCAAGCGTCTCGTGTCGTTACCAGCTATCCAGCTAGTTGATAGCAATCGTCTCCTACGTAGCGCAACTTGTGGCACGTAACGATGTTCTCAGGGGGTGCGCACAATGGAAAATAATTATTTCGAAGAATAGCTTACTTATGAACACCCGTTTTACCCCTATATGTTTGAAGCGTGTCAAGCCGAGCCGGTAACCATTATTATTATTTTTGTTTGTTTCATTTTTGGTTCACGTTGAGGCACGTTCTAAGCATATCTTGGTTTCGGCTCCATTTACGGCTAGAATACCGGTTCCGGTGCGGTTTTCGGTTCGGATTCGGTTCGACACCCTGAGGCTAACATCACTAGAGAAAATTAAGGGGGATGGCAGGCAATTACTTTCGAGGAAACCTTCTCATATACTGTTACTAAACCTACTTCATTTATGGAAGAATGTGTCCTCCAAGTTTCTTGCCGAAACGAGAGCTCGAAGTGCTTCAAACGCGTTGCCAGTGTTACCCCTCCTCTCCACCACCCTAGAAAAGTAGGCTTGACTACATGGCGATTTACACAACTCCTTCTTCAAGAAAGCTGGAAAGGCGCAAACAAGTTTTATTGATTTTACAATTGAGATTTGGGGCTTTATATAACGTCGCGTTCACGAGGGCGAACCCCATGAAGATCGCTAGTGTCTTGCTCAGTTTCTCAACAGAAACCCCTATAGAAAGGCTAGAGTAACTGACAATAATAATCATGCATAGGAATCATTGGTAACTGACTGGTTATTTCGTGTTAGTGATAAAATTTTGGCTTGATGGTTCAGGACGGAACACTTAAACGCGATTTAAAGGGCCCCTCACCAGGCCCTATAGCAAATTTTAGTTATACACTGAAAGTTGTTACATGTCCTCCAGGGAGCGTTGTGCCGCAAAAATTTTTCAAATCGGCTCCCATTAATAGCCGAGATAGAAATATTTTAGTACCGCGAACCCATGATTTCAGGAGACGAGCTCCACTGCATAGCGAGACACTCTCTCCACTCGCCTCCTCTAGCCTCCGCGATCGAAATTCCTTCCTGCGTTCTCCTGTTCTCCTTCGCTTTATTATGCATTGCAAAAGAAAGGCGCTGTGATTTGCAGTTCGTAGTTGGCATCGAAAGTGAGGCAACTTCAACACTTTTCAGCGCTCTGAGAGGAGCGTAGAAAGAGAGAAAAATGGCACAAAAACGAGAGTCTGGAGATGAATAAAGCAGCAATTATTTTAATTTTCTGCTTTCTTTAGCTTTCGTCATTGGCTGTTATGCCGGGAAGACTATTAGTTATTATTGGCCACTCGCTGCGATGGGCTATCAGAAACGAATGTAATTTTTTAAAATGCTGACATAATCCGCCTTTGTTACTGTAATGAACGACATCGAACGTCAACGAACCCTTTCTTGAGCACATTATAGAGTAAGGTCTCACAGTATGGTGACAATCCTGAAAAGAACAAATTGAGTTTTAGACCGCCCCCTTCCCATTCAAAAAAAGATTAAGTAATGAAAAATGTAAGCGAATCTTTCTATGCTGTTTGCTTTGATTGATGATAATTAGCGGTGATGTTGACGATGAATGTGTCATTTCTTCAGCGTTTAGTCTAACACGATGGTGGTGAGTTGATGTTAAACGTTACCTTGCGTGCACCACTGCTGTTTGTCTATGTAGTACAGAGAACACACAGGGAGACGTGTTTGCTTAAGGCGGTAAAAAAATTAAATTATGGGACTCCGGAAATTTTGACCACCTGGGGTTCTTTACCGCGCACCTAAACCTAAGTACGCGGGTGTTTTCGACCCCATGGAGATGCTGCCGCGGTGGCCGGGATTCGATTCCGCGACCTCGTGGTTAGCAGCCCAACACCATAGCCACTAAGCAACCACGGCGGGTACCTGAGGCGTTGTTGTGAGTCATTCTTCATAAACTCTCAGAGTGTTGAGCATTATCATCACCTCACATGGCACATCGCATCGTGGCAGAAGCGCTATACTTTAATTGAATTATGGGGCTGTACGTGCCAAAACCACGATCGGATTGTGAGACACGCTATAGTGGCGGACTCCGGTTTAATTTTGACACCTTGGCGTTCTTTAACGTACATCTAAATCCAAGGGCAGTAGCATTTTAGTATTTCACTCCCGTCGAAATGCCGCTGCCATAGTCTGGATTGAACACGCGACCTATACCAACGCCATAGCCATTAAACTACCGTGGTGTGGCACATAAGTGTCGATTTGACGTGCGACCGCTTCCGTAGTGTTGCCTGACCCTACGGTGGTTTAATGCGGCTTTGCGCCAGCCTACCCTGCGCAAGTTGTCCGCTTGTCAAATTTGCATGGTGTTTATTTTGCAGAAATAGAAAAAGCTTAAATTATGGGACTTGACGTGCCAAAAGCACTATCTGATTATGAGGCACGTCGTAGGGGGAATACAGATTAATTTTGACCAGCTGGGGTTCTTTAACGTGCACCTAAATCTAAGTACACGGCTCTTTTTGCATTTCGCCCCCATCGAAACAAAATAGCAGAAGCGTACTGTACCATACCGTACCTTCAGCTTGCCCGCAACTGCGGTGTCTTTGTCTTCTCACGTCATTTTTTCTCTCTCCCGCCCTCTCCCCCTGCATGGGAAATGCGTCGGTTCTATCCGTTCTCTGCATCCCGTCCGCCCCCCCCCCCCCACTTTCTCCTTACAGTTCTGTCTGTGGACTTGCAAGTTTGTAGAAAAGTATCCGTGTCGGTCCACGCCTTACCTTTCTTTCCCGATGGAAAGGTAAGCGCTGTAGTTTCCGCAGTGCTTTCGAGGGAGGTCATGGATAATGACAGCTGTCAAAAGATTAATGTGGCAAGCTGCAGGAGCTCTGTGGGCTTTGTGCACATGCGACGTGGTGAAAAGGTCGAAACGAGTTTCTCGCTTGGACTTTCCTTTCTGCCACGCTCCTGCCATGTATATGCACACTGTGAACAACTCACCGACGCGGCGTGCAGGAACACAGCAGCGCAAAAGTCGAAGGAAGCGGCAAAGAAATCTTCGCTTTAATCTAAAGGTTCACGCTGAGCCTGCTTCGCGAACGTTGGAATGACTGGATGCCTAACGGACCGCGATGGGCCAATTGAACCTTTTCGCTGACTCCCTATTTACAGCCTTACTTGAAGCAAAGGTTGAGGCACGTCTAGACCCAGGCACGTATGGTACGAGGGAAATGAGCGAGGAAGAGACAGAGAGTAAAGCGGCCTACATTGTCTTTCGCAGAGACCCCTAAGACTAGATGGGCAGTTGGGGCTGTCTTCCTTAGACGGCCTCCGAAAGGTGCAGCTCACTTTAGGTTAATCAAGAGTGCGAACTTAGCGTTTGCTGTATTCCTCTGCGGGCCCGTTTTTTTTTTTCTTGAGGAAAAGAATCCAGTAGGGAATGCAGTAATACATTCAGTCGTTTGAAGCATCATAGTCTGACTCTTTCCTTTGAAGCGAAAGAAATAGGCGCTCAATAGAGGCACTCAAGCGCAATGCATGGTCCTCTTTTTTTTTTTCTCTTTTTCTTGGAATGGGAGTGACACCTGCGGCGCTTTTGTACACACTCACCGCGTTCTTGGTGGACGAGAGTTTTCCAACTACGCCGAAATGCAGCCGCTACCGCTTCGTGGTGTCCACATAACGCGTTTCGCAAAGCTTCGTGTTCTGTTCTGGAGCAGAAAGTTAGAGCCCGAAATTCAAACTATGTGCGTTCGAATTAAAGCGAAAAAGGCAGTAGGCAAGTACAGAGATTCTTTCTGCTCTGTAGTCGCTTAATGCGAGAGCAGCATTTTCTTTCACTCAAAACCACCATGTTTTTTGTTCTTGCTTGCTTGTTCCTCAAATATTGCGCACAACCACTACGGGGTAATGGCTAATGGCGTTTTTCACTGGTCGATTCGGAGCAGAATTTCTTGCTCCGTGGCAACGAATCCGAATTTCACTGGTCGATCTGTAGCGGGTTCGCGCGTTCCACTGGTCGTTTCGGATCAACTCGCTCCGCGCCGGATCGCTCTCACTTGCTCCGCCGCCGAGGCACGGATTCGGGCGGAAATAGCTCGCGTCACTTCCGTTTTCAAGCGAAATCGGTACCCGGTTGTACGCACAACATTGTGTTGCTTCGCAAAATGGCTGCGTTCGGTGCTGCTGCAGCGCTCGCGTTTAGCGATGAGAGCGCGGACGACAGCGATTACGAAGTGACGCAGGTGCTGTACGAAGACTTCTATGCACGTTGTCCATGCACAATCCTTGCAGGCTCGACATGGAAATGACGGACTATGCGACTGCCACGGTCAAGTTACACACGGGGGACGGCGAGTTTGGTTGCCGTGGAAACGTACAGAACGGAAGTAGGGCATGGTTTTCGGAACCGGTTCGTGCGACGTGTACGCAGACTTCCTGTGTGATCCGCCGCGGAGCGTTTTTGCGCTCCGCTGGCCGATTCGGATTTGTGAAACCCGAGCGCTCGCTCGAGGATTTCGGCGGCCGCTCCAGATCGACCAGTGAAAAACGCCATAAGAAAACAGCGGTTATAGATTTGTTGGTTGAGAAGCGGGAGCCCTGCCGAAAAGCAATATAACAGCTAAAAGTTATGCTTTGAAAAAATAGATTCTTCCATGTATAATTTAAGTCATAGACAAATTGTATTTTTAGAGAAAGAAAAGTCTTGTTTTATAAATCAATCATTTGTGACTTTCCGGTGAATGCTCCACACAGATTTTGAGAGCGGTGGTAGCTGCGCTTCCATATCGAAGGCCACATCACGTTATGCAGTACCGCACAAGAATGATATCATGTGTATAGCATAAAATGTGCCCTTGACAAGATGGCGATGTGTCGGCGAACAATTCTTCGTCGTGTTGCTCGTGAAAACGGCATCGACGACACATGACAATGATGACGATAAACAACAAAATGGCACGAACCCAGAATTCAGATGGCTTCAAGAATTACGCAGTTGGTGGAAAACAGAGAGAGAGAGAGAGGGCTCTTTATTGGAAAAACAGAGAATTTTGCCGGCGCGTATATAACTGCTGGCATGCTACTCTGTATAGGGATGGGGAATGGGATTAAAAGATTCCAGAAAAGAGTTCGAGAAAAAAAGGATAAAAGTAAATATGAAATGTGCGAGTGGACCTGATACAATTATCTGTACAGCATAGGACTTACCACTAACCCATACTGTGATAACTGTCGCAACTTAGAGACAATTGAGCACATATTACTAGAATGCCCCGCGTACCGCGACGAGAGACAATTTTTTGAGCACCAAATGGACATGATTTGCCACGAACCGTTAACGTTACCGAGCATCTTAGGTCCAATGCCCGGCCCTTCACACCAGCGACGGGTTTTGGATTTATTGTTCAATTACCTGACAGAAATTGGTCAAATAGGAAAGCTTTAAAAATTGCATCCTTCCTATACAAAAGCTTAAGTTTACCCGCCATGTCACCTGTGGAAAACAGTATCGCAACCAAGAACAACGTCGCCATTGGTACATGCAAAGTTGCTGATTTGTAAGCCGTGCCATCGATTATTTTTAGTTTGTTTTCCAACAGCTGTGTGACTCTTGGCGCATCCTCCATTGTGGTTACATGCTATGTTTGAGAGTCGTTATCATAATTACCACACGTACACCTCCTTTGTGCCGTTGTTGTTGTTTTACCCGGCATTATGAAGGATAATTGCACGCCACCGCACCGCCATCTTGTCAAGAATGTCACAGGCCTGTTTTAATCCTTACGCACCGTGGTTGCTTAGTGGCTTTGGCGTTGCGCTGCAGAACACGAGGTCGCGGGATCAAATCCCGGCCATGGCGGCTACATTTCGGTGGGGGTGAAACGCAAAAAACACCCATGTACTTAGATTTAGGTGCATTTTAAAGAACCCCAGCAGGTCCAAATTAATACGCAGTCTCCCCCTACGGCATGCCTCATAATCAGATCGTGGCTTTGGTGCGTAAAACCCCATAATTTAATTTAATTTTTTTCTAATCCTTGTTCTCATCGCGTGTACTAACCTTTGTTTATGACGGCCGTGGTGAAATTTTTGTTTTTATTAGTCCTCTTCTGGTGGCAAAGCTCAGAATTTGGCGGCGGCCAGGCGGCGAGAATATAATGTCGATGGCTGTAACGGCCGTCGTCGATCAGCGCAACAGAACGGACGGAGAAGGCAAACGACATTCCAAGAACTGGACTGCTGCTGCAACAAGATTTTCTCTAAAATAGCAGCTTGGGCTCGCTGGTTTTCCATCCTGGTGTTAACAGCGCAAAACGTAGAGGGGGACACGAGACGAGAGGGCGACACCACAGCGATTGCGGTGTCGTCTTCTCGGCTCGTGTCCCCGTCTACCTTTTGGCGCTGTTAACACCAGGATAAGATTTTCCCCGTGACTGGCCAGACTTGCTGACGAACAAATCATGGTACTTTCCGTAAGAATAAAGACAGCTGCAGGAAAAACACACTGCAAAGTGTTTCACCGTTATGAGGGGCTTTACTCGAGACAAACGAATAACAGCGTGGTGTACAGCCTGATCCCAGCATATAAGGGGAACGAATTTCTCCTGCTGTTAAAATTTTACGGGCTACAGCCGCGCGTGAAGCTTTCTCTAGAAGACATTCCCGAAAACAAGGTCTACGATGCTGCACTTTCTTATTACATACTTTTATGCTGTTGTGCGTGCGCACTGAAATAAACATGTGATAATGTTTAAAATAAGATAAAGAAAAACTCCTGCCTGTGAAAAAAAAAAGTTCTAGAGTAGTCGTGGCTGCATCAAGTCACCATTAAAATCTAATATACCTAAATGAGAGTATTTTTGTTGAGCACAGAAGAAGACGTTAGCTACTCATGAACAGAATAACAGCACCTTCTGGACGTAAGAACAGCACGTACTTTGCAGGACTGTAGTCCATGCAAACGTCATCCGTTGCTATGAGCAGCCGTGAAACCATGTCAGCCAATTATAATGCACTCTTGGTTCTGAATAGGTCTGCAAATTCTACCTCGAAACCTGCCATGCAAGCTCCAGCGTTGGCTGTATATTCTACATATATTTAGTGCAGCAGAGCGTAGTAACCCTTTCGAGGAGCTGCCAAGTTATGCATGAGGTAGCCAAGGAAGAATCCTTTGCGATAGTGGAAACCGCAAGGGAAGGGGTACCTTTATTCTAGTCTTCCGAGAGATGTGGCGAGGTGGGTTTGGTTCATATGCAGAAAGCTCGTTATTTTCTCGCAAGGCTTTCTTCCCTGCACGAAACGCTCTGGAATTTTATCTAAACATATTTAAGGAAAGTTGGTAACTTCGTTTTTCAAAATAGAACCCTTGTTTTATGCCGCTAAAGCCAAAAGCTTCCCCGAGTCTGCAAGAGCACCAGCACTCCGAGTGCGCCACATGCCTTGCCTGTCCACTCGTCGTAACCACTCTTCGTCTGCTGTTGAGGATAACAAGCAGAAGAGACTGCAAGCACTCGCTCTGAGGCGTTCCATTATCTGGGGTTTCCATGTAGGTCGTTTCAATTCTACATATCAAAGTAAGTTTCTCTAGATGACGTAAAAAAGAACTATATCTTCACTCATGGGAATTGTGCTTCACAGGTCATAGAAATTGGAGGCATTTACTGAGCACCGGCATAGTAAAACAAGCTCAATATTTTTTTATGTTTTCGCTGATTCTTAAGCGCTAAACAGTGGTCAAAGGCCGCGTAATCCTGCTGTTGCTTTATTGGTGAACCCGCTTGTTGCGACATCTCTTCGATAACACTTCCGCTAGGAAAACACGGCACTGCGTTATCTTAAGCACTGTCGCTTTGCAGCAAATCACGTGGATCTTAAACAGCAGAAGAAGTTTATTGATGCCAAACTATGCAGCCACAGCCGGTAGTTATCATGTGGCTCATTTTGTGTTTCACCCCACGAAGAAATCCCACGCACGCCTCTTTTATGATGTCACGATCTGCGTTTTTTTGTATGCCATTCAGCATAAGTGCAAGTGGGCGTTCCCGGGCTTCTGCCTTTGCATTAGGTTTCACTCGGTGAATTCATGCTAGAAGTCAGCAACAAGCTGTCACGTGCCATCACTTAGAGAGCATGACACATCACGGGAGGTGTAGGTTCGATAAGAATGAGGAAACGAATAAAGAAACTGAGACGAAATGTGCGTGAATATAGCGGACTCGAAGATCCGTTGTGCATCAGTCCAGAGTAAACTTTAATTGTTTTTAATCACTGGGCTATATGTGCCAAAACCACTTCCTGATTATGATGCACGCCGTAGTGGAGGACCCCGGAAATTTTGACCACCTGGGGTTCTTTAACGTGCACCTAAATCTAAGTACACGGGTGTTTTGGCATTTCGCCCCCATCGAAATGCGGCCGCCGTAGCCGGGATTCGACCCCGCGACCTCGTGCGCAGCAGCCCAACACCATAGCTGTTCCAACGTCCAACAATGAACACGCAGCGTGAAAGCAACCAGAAGAACGTTTATTCGGGATCCCAACATATATAGTGTACCGGCGGTTGTATGACAACAGCCACGTGTCACATATAGCATGCTGACCAGGGCACATGCATAGAGCGCATGCGCGTCTGATACAATACATCTCCCTCAGTGCCATATTTAAAAGTCTGCAAGCACAATACGGGACACTTCGTGGGAATCCTGGTCGTAGTTTAGACGACTGGGCTGTCGCTTTTGTCGGGTGGACCGCCTTGGCACACATTGGGTGGGCTGGGTTGTAGGCTGCAATACTCCAACGTTTACCTGGGCTTGCCTGGCCTGTGTTATACACTGTGGTGCTCCTGCGTTTTCCTGGGAAATGTCTTCACTCTCAGAGTCATCTTCCGTTAAGTCACGCCGGAATGGCTCCCGTGTGGCTAGAAGAAGTTGTCGGTTGTGTCGAAGCACCTTGTCTTCTGTAAGAACGCGATAAGACCTTGGTGCCACCAGGCTCATGACTCGAGCTTTGCAGTCCCATGCATCCCCTCGTACACGTACAACTGCATCTTTCTTGAGTGCTGGCAAATTGATCCCTTTAGATGGCCTTTGGCTGCGTGGTTGGCGCCGAGACGTCAGTTGACTGGAGCATGACACGAAGTCTGGTAACCGAGTGCGTAACCTCCTGCCTTGGAAGAGTTCTCCAGGGGACCGGCCTTCGGCTAGTGGAGTCGAGCGATAGCCGAGTATATACAACCAGAAGTCCTCGTTGAGCTCGCCAGTCTTCATTATTCTTTTCATAATTTGGACTCCTTTCTCGGCGAGGCCATTGGACCGTGGGAATCTCGGACTGCGTCACATGCTTGAACTCGCATCTGGATGTGGACAAAGCAAATTTATGAGATGAAAACTGAGGACCGTCGTCGGTGCAGACTTCCAACGCAATTCCATACCTTGTAAAAATTGAGCTAAGTGTAGCAGTGACAGTGCACGTCGTTGTGTCGATTAGCTTTTCGACTTCAGGAAAGTTTGAAAACGCGTCAAATACGCACAGGTAGGAGTTTCCGCCGTACGTAAAAATGTCACCACCTACCCTGTACCAGGCATGATCTGGGATCGACCTAAGCACCACTGGTTCGGTTTGTTTGTACGCGTATGTTTAACAAACAGAACAGGTCATGACCATGTTTTCGATGTCCGTATTCAGTCGCGGCCAAAAAAACCAAGTGACGGGCTCTCGCTTTGCACTTAGTTATGCCTAAGTGACCTTCATGAATGCGACCGAGTATTTCAGCTCTCATAGCCATTGGGATGACGACTTTGGTCCCCTTCATAACAATGCCCATGACTTCTGATAACTCAGGACCGAATGGTTTCATCCACCCTTCAATTTCTTCTCCATTCCTTAGTTGCCGCAACGCTGTCTGCAAGTCTGGGTCAGCGGCCGTCGCTTCTGCCAGTCGATCAAATATTTTCTTGCTTACCAGCTCCGACGTCACGCTCACTGCATGGACGGCAACGTCATCAGTCGCCGGCGATTATCTTGATAACGTCGATAACGGCCGACGATTATCTTGATAGCATATCGGCCAGGAACAGTTGTTTGCCTGGGACGAAGTGACGAACGTAATCGTACCTTAGCAAGCGCAGAAAGAACCGTTGCAGTCTTGGTGGCATGTCGCCAATGGCTCGCAAAGCAATTGCTAACAGTGGTCTGTGGTCGGTGTCAATTACAAACTTGCGGCCGTAAACGAAATGAAAAAAATTTCTCACAACCGAAAGTAATGGCCATCGTTTCTTTCTCTATTTGCCCGTATCTTTGTTCAGCCTCAGTCATTGTGCGTGATTCATACGCGACCGGCCGCCAACTACCGCCATAATGCTGAAGAGCAGAACCAATCCCATTTTTGCAAGCATCTGCAACGACCTTCGTCTCCCTAGCAGGATCGAAAATGGCTACCAAAGGTGGACCGATCAATTTGTCGCAGACAGCTTGCCATTCTTTGGAGTGGTTTTCGGACCATTCAAAAACGTCTTTAATGAGGCTTCGTAGAAGCGTTGTCCTCTCCGCCAGATGCGGTATGTATTTTCCTAAATAGTTCACGACCCCGAGCAATTTGTGAACGCCGGCTTTGTCCTTTGGCTGAGGCGTTTCACTTAATGGTGCGGTCATTGCGGGGTTAGGTCTTATTCCGTCATTGTTGATGACATCACCCAAGAAGTCAATTTCGGTCAGACCGAATGTGCATTTCCCCGCGTTGAGCGGGGAAATGCACATTCGGCCGGCCTCTTTAGCTAGTTGCAAGACTGTGCGGAGGCGAGTATCGTGCTCTTTCCTTGTGCTCCTCCATATCAGTATGTCATCGATATAGATTCGCACCCCTGGAGCATGGTCGAATAGTCCATTCATAGTTCTCTGGAAAACTTCAGGCGCCGAAGCAATGCCGAAGGGAATTGTCAAGAAACGGTAGCGTCCAAAAGGCGTTCCAATTGTGCACACCTTTGACGTAGCCTCATCTAAGGCGATTTGATGGAAGCCTGAGTACGCATCGATGAGAGAGAAAAAAGCGGCACCGGCAAGCTCAGCCTCAATGTTTTCTCGTCGCGGCATTTGATAATGCTCTCCCTTTAGGCACTCGTTAATTCGCCTCGGGTCAATGCATATGCGCAGTTTCCCCATCCTTTTGCGTGCTGCAACAAACGGGCTCACCCAATTCGTCGGTTCGCCGACTTTGGCCACGATTCCAGCACGTTCCATCCGATGCAGCCCTTCTTGCAGGGGCTCGAGCAACGCCAAGGGCATCCGTCGCACCGGCTGGATTACCGGTGTTGCATCCTCCCGCAGAACCATGTGGTACTGGCGTGCTAGACAGCCGATGCCCTGAAACAGCTCGGGAAATTCCTTGACCAGTTGGTCAGTGCTGTTCGTGTGCACAGCGTTGACAGAACGAGACAGCCTGAGTATGGCTTAGCTGCTCTTTAAAACGAAGTAGTCGAAATGCCCACTTCGGTCGTTCAGAGCCACTTGTAGCGTAGCGACCACGATGTGCCTTATAACGTCGCCGGTGTATGAGCGGAGGACGGAGGGGCTTGCTCTTATATCAGACTTCGCTTTGAGTCTCAAAAGCGGTGTAAGGCAACAAATTCGCTTACGAGCCTGTGTCTACTTTCAGGGACACTAGTTGGGAAGCCACTCTCGTGTGGACGACCCAATCGGCTCTGTTGCCTGTGCCGACGCCGAGGATTTCGAATCCTTCCTGCTCGTCACGTACTTCGCTAACATGAGAACCTTTTCTGCAACAGGCCGAGAAGTGGTCAACGCCACGGCACCGAAAGCATGTTTTGCCGAATGCTGGGCATCTGCCACGTTCGTGGATCTAAGCCACTTCCTGTTCTCGTTGAGCCTCGTCATGCTCCGAACCTTCTACAGATTGTTCACAAGCTGAATATTTGCTCTGCTGGCGCGTTTTGATTTGTGCTACTTGCTTCTCCGCTTGAGCGCATACATTGTTTCACTCCGCGCATGCCTCTTCAGCTTTGCAAATTTCCTCCGCCTTCAGTACCGTAAGGTCCTTAACTTTCAGCATCTTTTCGCGCAACTTCGCATTCTTTGTTCCAAAGACACTCTGGTCCCTGACCATGGAGTCACTTAGGCTTCCAAAATTGCCACTTCGTGCAAGTCTCTTCAAGTCTCGTGAAAAATGTTCGAAAGGTTCGCTCTCAACTTGCGTTCCTGAGCGGAAGACATACCGTTCGTACACTTCGTTCTGCTGCTGCTTGCAGTACTCCTCAAACTTCTTAGTAACTGTTTCATAATCTTCCTTGTTTTCGTTCTCCGAGAACAAAAAAATTGTTAAATACCTCTAAGGCGTCCTCTCCGGCCACGGTGAGCAGCAGTGCGGTCTTAGCTCCCGGCGTCCGTGGTTCTTTCGGCGGCTCCGGGGCCTGCAGGAACAGCTCGAACCGCTGCTTGAAGAAGCTCCCGTTCTTCGCGGTGCTACCGGACAGCACCAGCGGCTGCTTCACTGAATCCATCGTGCCAGTGAACAGCAACGCCCCTTCCACCAGCATGTTACTGCATACGTGAGGGCAATCCCACTTCTGACACCATGTTCCGGCGTCCAACAATGAACACGCAGCGTGAAAGCAACCAGAAGAAGAACATTTATTCGGGATTGCTTCCCAAAATATATAGTGTACCGGCGGCTGTATAACAGCCACGTGTTACAGATAGCATGCTAGCCAGGGCACATGTATAGAGCGCATGCGCGTCTGATACAATACAATAGGCACTGAGCAACCATGGCGGGTCCAGAGTACAGTGTGCTATTGGAACAAACTTTACACGTGTTCCTTAAGTGGAATCTTTAGATCGGGAGTTCCTGCCTAAGCACATGGGAACGGAGAATCATATTTCCTCGTTATCCACTGCACCAAATCTTCCGAGGTTGGTTGCATGTAATCTCTGTCGAAAGCGCAAATTTATGTGCTCTACCTGTTTTAATATAATAATACTTGGGGTTTTACGTGCCAAAACCACTTTCTGATTATGAGGCACGCCGTAGTGGAGGACTCCGGAAATTTTGACCACCTGGGGTTCTTTAACGTGCACCTAAATCTAAGCACACGGGTGTTTTCGCATTTCGCCCCCATCGAAATGCGGCCGCCGTGTACCTGTTTTAGATCGGCTAAATAACTTCTTTTCTTTTTGGGACATCCAAAAAGGGGAAAACGGATGTAATTTACACCACTCTTCACTATACGAATAAATTGTGAGTACTCATCTCATAAGAAACCAACAAACACACCAAGGACAACATATGGGAAATTACTTGTGCTTAATAAATCAGATAAACAAACTATAAATTAACGGAAATGAAAGTGGATGGAAAAAAACAAGTGGCCGCAGATGGGAAACGATCCCACAGCCTTCGTATTTCGCTTGCGGTGCTCTACCAATTGAGCTACCGCGGCGCCGTTTTCCCACCCACTTTCTTGAGTATTTATGTTTCCTAGTAGAACCCTGGGAGTCTTAGCCAGCCCCGCCACTCACAGACCTTGGCGGCGGACGTGGAACATTCTTTCTGTCGCAGGCGTCACGAGAACGTGTTCTTTTGGGGTGAAGGTAACCGGTCACTAAACCCCCACATGCTACCCGAAGGTATTAATGTTGCCGGATTCGAGACCCTGGTTATGTAATAAACGAGAAGAAAAGGGGTTAACCGAGGGGCCCAATTTTTATTAGTGATATCATAAGAAGCCAACAAACACTGACACCAAGGACAACATATGGAAAATTACTTGTGCTTAATAAACGAAATAAAGAAACCATAAACAAACGAAAACAAACGGAAATGAAAGTAGATGAAAAGACAACTTGCCGCAGGTGGGGAACGACCCCACACACTTCGCATTTCACGTGCGATGCTCTCCCGATTGAGCTACCGCGGCGCCGTTCTCCCATCCGCTTTCTTGGGTATTTATGTTTCCTAGTAGAATCCTGGGAGTGTTAGCCAGCGCCATTGTGAGTAGGACCTTTCGAAACCCTGGTAAGCGTTAAAACAGTTTCTCCTATGTGCTCGTATCAAGCATATCGCATTATAGTCTGCTTCAGATGTTCCAACAGATGCAAGTTGCAGAACTTTGATATCTGTTTTTCGATTAGTGTTACGGGTTTGTAAAATTAGTGCTTAAATTTCTTAACATACGAATTCGCAGCACTTATCGTAAAAAAAAGACGAGTTCCTAAATCAAAATTTGGCTTTCTACAGTAGCTAGAATTTAGCGTTCTCTTTAAAATGCAAAAACATCTATTCAGATGAATTCAACGGTTACCTCGCAAGGGCGTATCTGGGTTTTACATGTATTTGAATTGTAAAATCAGAGTTGATTTCTAGATAAGGTTCCCTCATAATCTTTTGGCCTCGCATTTATCCATGCCACAAAACGAGCATTCGCTTGTGTGTCGCCGGAAGAAACCCAGGACTTTCTTTTCTCGCTTCTGTGATCTGCAAGCAGTCGCGCAATATACGAAGAAAGCGCACCAAGTGTCGTTGTTATGCGCACGTGACTGAGTCACCGTGCAGGTCGACGCAACGGCGTCCACCACCACCAGCACCCGCCGCGGTGCCCGAGGCTTCCTGCTGCTGCTGCGCACGAGGTCGCGGCTTCGATTCCCGCCCTCCGCAGCCACATTTCGCCGAGGGCGTGATGCGAACGCACTCGTGAGCCGAGTTTGTCTTCTGGGATTTAGGAGCATCGTCATTTATTAAGAAATGCTAACTGTGAAGCAGCCGACCATCTTTGGCCAATGACATGACGCGAACGACGCAGACTACCATCCCCCCCTTTTTTTTCTCGTGGCTTTCTCGCGGAATCTCATCCGTACTTCGTAGCATCTGAATAACCTTTCTATGGTTCTATATCTCTCGAAGAGAAAATGCATCAAAGACGCGGTATGTACTTAGTTCTCCGTCTTGCTCGGGATAATTTCAAGTTATGTAATAAAAAAGAGAGAGAAAAAGAACTTTGGCGAGCTGAGTTGAACGCCCGATAACTTGTGGACGATAAATCAGGTAACAGCGTGTGGAACAAAATTAAGAGACAAAATGTCAGGCAATTATTTGTGTGTTTAAACCTAAAATATTCATCTGCACACAGATCATAGTTGTTTCCAAATGCAAGACCGACGTCCTTTATTCATTGAGATTGTATTCTATATTCTACGCCTTAACGATGCTATTCTTGGCCGCTTAAAGCCGCCTAACACGGCGGTCCACCGGGCTTCTCGACTATGAACCCTTCCGAAATAATGACGAGTGTCTTCTGTCGCTGATCGTCTGCAGTGCACACCGTGGTTTCCAGCCGTGTTTGCTCCTCGAAGTGGTCCGCTCCTGCTCGCCTTTTGTTCTCCCACAACTGTCGTCTCCGGCGTTCTTTTGTTCTTCGCACGAACGCGACCGTGGAAGGAGCAGCGTATGCCGATCTTGTCTGCAGGACATTAGCAATGCAGATCTCTATTCCAGCGGCCCCACCGGACATGCTTCTGATTCTATTACCATCTTTCGTGCTGCTGCTTCGCGAGGAGTTCCACTCTCCTTTCTCACTCCCAATTTTATCAGCGCAATCCGCGCGTTACCCACGCATCGGGTTGTCTCAGTTCTTTTCTTTTAATTATTACTATCTTTATTTCATCCCCTGGGAGTGGCGCAATAAATAGTGTGATAATTTTTTTATTCCTTTTGCTTCCATGATGCCGTAATACGAGAGAGATCACGTACACTATGCTTTAATGGACACTCTACGAGTGCTTGGTTTCGCATCTTCTTTCAAATTAGGGAAGTATCCGAACGAGGACAGATGTATCGGACATTCTTTGTCAGGCCTAAGGTCGACTTCGAAGGAGTA
This sequence comes from Dermacentor variabilis, assembly GCF_050947875.1. Lineage (NCBI taxonomy): Eukaryota > Metazoa > Arthropoda > Arachnida > Ixodida > Ixodidae > Dermacentor > Dermacentor variabilis. The sequence continues at coordinate 4,121,362 of NC_134575.1, read as the reverse complement.
AAATTTACAGCAGCGAACTGTAGCGCCAGGCGTCATGATAAGGCAAGTGTAACACGGCGCTTATAGGGCTGACGCTAACTGTATACTCACATTATCCCTCAAGTGAACCCTCAAGTGCTCTACTAAGGACTGCAAATGAACAGCTTATAAATTCCTCTTCAGACCATTACTAGAGTACACCTCAGTGGTATGGGCACCATACACTGCACTTGACATTAGACAGTTTTAGTTACACGTACGTAGAGGCTTTGCGTACGTAGAGCTTCTACGTGTGAGCAGTGCGCATTCGTAAAACGTAGCGGGCGCGCGCGCGTCTCACGGACGTACGTGAGATTCAATTCTTTGCGTGCGTTTCTTACGCGTGCACGTAGGCAGCTTCGCGCGGGAGTTCCGCGAGATCACGAACAAGCGATAGCGGGCCGCGCGCGGGCAGACGGCTCGCATCGAGACGCGGCGACAGGATTGCGTTGGCTACCGCCGTGTTCACATTTCCCGACAGATGGAGCTACGGGGTCCCTCTTGGCGTGCGTCGCGTACGTGTAGCTAAAAGCGTTTCAGATGGCGTGCACGTAAGGTACGTAGGCTTTTCACGTTTGCGTACGTGAAGCCTCTACGTACGTGTAACTAAAACTGTCTATTAGTAAGCTTGAAGCCATACAAAAGAAAGCAATACGGTTCATCTTTCGCCGATATGACCGCAACTTCTCTCCCTCGTCTCACGCATGCGCATTATCGATAGAACCCTTGGCTCATCGACGCACGCTTGAACGTATCACTTTGATACATCAGATTGTACACGGCCAAAGTTGCATTCCTGCACCGATTTCCTTCAGTCATCCCACTGGGCCTGCCACGTGCCGTTCCCACCAACTGATTATTGTTCCCTTGCAGTTTTTTGTAAATTGTTTTAAGTATTTCTTTTTTCCAAGCGCTGTTGAAATTTGGAAAAACAATTTGCGGGAAAAATCCAATGAAGGGTATTTGAAAGAATTGTCTAACCACATTTTGTAATAACGCTTCAATTCATTGTATGTTGTTTTAATGTAGTGTCAGGTGTATCCACTCCTGCTATGTCTCATGTATCGAGGCAGCAATATCTGTAAATAAATAAATAAATAAATAAATAAATAAATAAATAAATAAATAAATAAATAAACAAAGATCGATGTTACATTCGGGCCTAACAAAATTTAACTCGATTTCATCTTGAAGAGGCAGCACTAATGGAACGGTCCTCAAGAAAGTAAGACAAAAAAAGACAGATCGCGGCATGTAGTTCCAAGATGATGAATCACCGATTCGCCCAGTTATTGACCTGGTCTATGCAAGAGATCGAAGCTCGTGTGGTTTACGATTACTCAACATAAAGTGTGACAGTTGGCTGTAATAATAATAATAATAATAATAATAATAATAATAATAATAATAATAATAATAATAATAATAATAATAATAATCGTCATCAGCCGATCTTTATGTACACTGCAGGACGAAGGGCTCTCCCTGCGATCTCCAATTATCTCTGTCCTGCGCCAACCGATTCCAACTAGCACCTGCTAATTTCTTAATCTCATCAACCCACCTAGTCTTCTGCCGTCCTCGACTGCGCTTCCCTTATCTTGGCACCCATTCTGTATCTCTAATGGTCCACCGGTTATCTATCGTGGGCATTACATGGCCTGCCCAGCTCCATTTTTTTTATTTACCTATACCTAATCCCTGTTTGCTCTCTGATCCACACCGTTCTTTTTCTGTCTTACCGTTACACCTAACATTCTTCGTTCCATCTCTCTTTGCGCAGTCTTTAGAGCTTTCTTGTCATTCTCCATGTTTCTGCCCCATATGTCAGCACCTTTCTTTTTAATGATAATGGTGAGCATCCAGTCAGGATCGGGTAATGTCTGTCGAATGCGCTCCAACTCATTTTCATTCTTCTGCAAGTTTCCTTCCTGGCTAGGAGTGGCGCTTGACACCGGCAAAAACGCCGAGAGCAAGTGGCGCTATACTAATCCAGGTACAACCAAATTAGGAAGACCCACTAAGCTTCGACAACACGACACTCCCTCACCAGAATAAGAATTGGCCTCCCTGGTGCAGTATTCGGTGACTCCCTCCCAAATGACTATGAATTGTCTGTAATGGTGAATAACTATGAAAAAAAAACGATGAATGTTTAGAGTGCAGGAGTGTCTATCGCGAGTACACCACATAAGTCAAGTGAAGGTCACTGTCAATCACTTGAGAAAAATATTTACTTCTTTGTATATTTATTTCTTAAGTACCATCGAAACACATAGTGTAGTACATTATAATGGGGAATCGACGAAAAGTAAATATATAATAGAATTTGAAGAACACAATGTTGTTAAACGAAATGCAGCTTTCACAACATCGGTGTAGTAAATTTATAAGCAATCTATGGCGATTATAATATGGGTGATTTGTTAGGCGGTACTAATGTAAATAGCAACAAAACAGTGGAATTGCAGTTCTAGTTGATGTAAACGAAATCACCAGGATTACAGATATTTCCTAATGACGCAAGTTGGTTATTTAATTCGATAGAAGTCCTGAGGAGGAACGAACGTGATCACGTGACAGTGTTACTTCAGCATACGTTGGCCTCCTGTTTGGAATTACCGCCTCCCACGCGCGAAGGGCGCCTTGTGCCGCGATCTTGTGTCGAGCGTGACGGTGTGACGCCGTGCTTCTCGTCAGAAGGGGTCGGTGAGGCTGCTCGCCAGTGTGAACATTGAATGGCTTTTCTGTGGGTATATTTGCCTACAAGGTAACGTGGAGAGGCTGGAAGCACGTGCTTGCTGCTGCTTCAGTTAACTTTTATGTGGCGCTACGAGTGATGAAAATTCCTTTTTAAAGATTCTGATGGACAGCAAAAACAACATAAGCAAATAGGGGATAACGTAATACCAAACTCAAACGCAAGGCTTAAGCTAACCCTGAAACAAAACAACATTCGTACACATGTACACTGTCAGTACTTCGAGGCTAGGTGGCACGTGTAGGAAACAAATTCCGAACAACGTATACGGCCCCGATTACCCGTCCGTCCTACGTTCCGCCGTGCCTATGGAGCTTCATTATGGCGCGGCCGCCCTTTCAGACGGTGTAGCACAATAGACGTCGCCGAAAGCAAAAATAGCAATGAACAACAAAAAAAAGAAAACACGGAGGACGCGTCCTCTTAAATTTTTGACCAACTACTTTGTTTCTTTCGCTCTCGTATTATGATGTCATTTCACATTTTTTTTTATTCACAATAAACAAATGAGCACAGCCATTTAAAACCTGACAATTATTTCTCAGTGAAAATCTTGTATTGATTAGATTAAGGCGTGTTTTACGTCATGAAGACATCGCCATTTATCTCTGCACGCGTGAAGGCTTTTCGCCGGGAAACGTGAAGAACTACGTGAAGAAGAAAATACGTAGAATTTTTTGCGCTTTTAGGCAGTTTCGTCCCTTTAGGCGGCAGACGCGACAAACTTCGATTCGGATGGACTGGCCCTCTGCAAAACAGGGCAGCTGTCGCTTCCCCTCCCCTTGTCCTCCACTGCCCTTCTCTTTCCCGCCACTTCCCCTAGCGGACCTTCGATTTCCTATGGACTCGCACTTCGCCACTCTTCTGTCAGGGTAGAGGCCAATCTTTGGTTCATTTCTTTATACCCATGTATGATTCACCCCTGTTTTGTTTAGGCTTCTCGAATGCATTTTTATTTTTGGCCCGAATGGCCGAATTTCTTTTTCTTTTCTTTTTTTCTTGGTTTTATTGCACACCCTGCTCGTTCGCTAAACGCCGCTGCCCTGCTGAGACAACATAGGTAAGGGGAGGTGAACAGAAAGAGACAGCACGCTTCATCTTTACTTTGTTTTCTGCTCAGAATTTGCTATCTCCATCGGCGGCGGCGTCTGCGCCGCTTTTATCTTCTGTCGTCTGCTTCGCTTCTATAGCACGTCGGCTGCGTAACTTTTGTCTCCACTCGCTTGCTTCGTTCTATAGTGCGTCGTCTGCGTCGCTTCTGTAGTTTGTCGTTCGCATTGCGTTTTGCTCGTTTGTCGTGTGCTTCCACTGTGAGGCCTCGCCTGCAATGGGCGATGGCGGGAAGCTTCTCCGGTGCGCGTAGGAATCAATTCGGAGCCCTCGGTGATTGGTTCGCCAGTTAAAACCCTGCCAGGTCAGTTCTTTTTCTTCTTTTTTTCTTTCTGTCTTTCTTTATGGGCCGGTACTTCCCTAATGCCCGGGAATCGAAACCGGCTCTGCATAATGGCTTGGGTCTTCATCGCTAAGGCAATGAGTTCGACCGTTTTCGCTTTTCGCCCGCCCTTCGCCATGCGGTGCCGAATGCGCTGATATGGGCGCCGCCTGTATTGGTGCGCCTCATAGACGAAGCCTCGCTATCTACTACTCCGTCTGGCGATTTTATCGAGATTCACAAGTCAATATATGTGAAGCATTTATTTATATGTTTTTGAATAATCATTTCAAGATGTGTATTACAGATGTAGAGAAAGGTAGTGCTTCAAAGTCTGACAACGCTGGTGTGCCCAAAAAATGCACTGGAGACAAAGAGCTAGATGACGGTCCTATCGCATTAAATGTTGTCGTTCGAAACAGTTGTGCGGCTTCAATTTTATAAATGTGATGGAAGCAGCATGCAAATGCGAGAAAGGAGGTCGCGCTGAGCTCGGAACGACAGACAGAGCGATTCGAACAGGGACACGAGAAAGTTTTTAACATATGCCCAGTAAGAACAACGGCTGCTGCACAGACTTGGTGAAGTACATATTTTTCTTTAGTATAGCAGGCGGAACCTGGTGGCGACTTAAACGACCAAACACAACGGTTTACTTTCCCTTTAAGAGCGGAGCGGAAACCTTTAATTTCGATGTATCTTATTCCCTCTTTCTTAACTCTTCAGTCAACTCTGCCGCAAACTTCTATTTACATACTATGTCAAACTTCAGCATCTAATGACGTACTTAACAAATATTTTCGTCTTTTTTTTTCTTTCTTTCCGTATCTCCTTTATATTATATATATTAACAGATTTCTTCTTGTCATACGTTTCTGGCAGCAGATGTTGTGGCTCTGCTCATCGCTTGATCGTATTGCTGCGCAGATATCGCATATAAACACTTATTTATAAGGTAAACACCAAAAGCAACTGCGAAAGAGACAAAGTTGGAGCATGCCAATTCTTCGCCGTCATTGCGGTCGTCTGACCAGCAGCACTGGTGCGACGATACGATAGTGTGCTCCCTATAGGGACGTCAACTCGCGTTGCAAAGGCGGCTTCGAGAGGGCAAGTGCTCAGAGCGAGCCTGTGGATGGATGGATGGATCAAAAACTTTATTAGGGTCCTTTAGGGCGCGCCCTAGCGCGCAGCGGGCCGCTCCCACGTCGGGACAGATAGGCCGAGCCTCTCCCCTGCGTCGCGGGCCCGTTGGGCCGTTGGCCCGTGAAAAATCGCAGCACGAAGTGGCCGGTGTCGCACGTGCAGTGGCACTGGAGATTGAGGAGGGGTCCCGTCGGCGGATCCAGAAGGAGCAGGGAAAATGTGTTGCCAACTTTCGGGAGGCCATCGACGGTCGCAAGGATCCTGTCGGGCCGCAAACGCACGAAGGCACTTCAAGGCAACTCGTCTTCCGCTCCCGTCGCTCGGCAGACTAGAAATAAAACACAATAATAACTTCCCTTTTGCCTTCAGAAGAAATTCATTCATATTTAGCCTCTTTCCTGCTTGAACAACTAAAAACCTTGAAACAAGTGATTTTTCGTGACGTGGAACTATTTTGTACTGACCACCATGCTTAATTTCCTTCTTACGTCATTAACTTCAATTGCCTTGAGACCCTCATGCTTTCGTTTTCAGTTATAATATACAGGGTGTCCACATAAAACCTCTCTGATTTCAAAATGAAATAAAAAAAATAAATTATGATACCTAGAAACCTGCGGTTAGTGGCATCATGTAAAGCAATTCAAAAAGGTTTTTATTGATTTTTTTTCAAACCTCTTGCTATTTCAGGTGCTGAATAAATGCCAAAAATGACAACACCTCAACCGGGGGCCCAATGTGTGGTGTGGTACGCGGAAACGAAGTCACCTATTGGTGTCTGGTGGTTTCCGTAGGAATTCACGTCGAAAATTACGTTGCACTGCAATGTGTGACTTTGCTTCCACCTACTACACCACACATAAGGCTCTCTTGAGTTTGTGTCATTTCTTGTATGTATTCAGCGATTGAAACAAAAGAAGAGGAATCGTTTCGAAAAAATTGATGCAAAAAATTGAAACATGATGCCACAAACTGCAGGTTTGTATGTGTCAGTTTTCTTTTACATTCATTTTGAAATCGGGGAGATTTCGTGTGACACCCTGCACATTGTTCTTGCGTTTAACATATTGTGTACAGTTTATATAAATGTGTTGCTTGTATAAATTTAACAGGATAGCTGTACGGTGCGTGACACGATTTGTCTTTTTTAGCACAGGGATATTTTTTCGTGTTAACTAATTGTTTTAGTATGTGACATGTCATATTATTTGCTTGTACTCGAATGAATCCCAACTAGCCTTAGGCTAGGGATTCATTAATACGTCAGTGCAATGCATTTTGCAAAGTGTTTATTGCGAATAAAAATATAATCAATCGGTAATTCAGTCTGCGAGGTCCTCCAGTCCAGTGCCGAACAGTGTGGGCCCCGTGCGACGCATCGCTGACCGGCAACGAATGTGCACTGTGGTGAACTAACGGGCGATTTCTAGAGAGGAATTGTCATAATTAGAACATGCACCACTGCTGGGACAAACTTGACTTCTGTCCACTTTGTCTTCAAATATGCTTTTGTGTGCCGGTGTATGTCGTCTCCCTCTCTTTCTTCCTCTTGTTGCCCTGTGGGCGTCTCTGACTATGACCACTAGGCTTGTTCTTCGAACCGAATCCCATTAACCCGTCCCTCTGTTTTTCAGCGACAATGTCTTGTCTCGCAAGAAGAGAAAAATGTTATAAATACACGTGTAAAAACTGTGCCAAAGAAGCATAAATTATCATATAAGTCGATTTATAAGATAATAAACTGCCACGAGTACTGCTTTTGTTTTTTTAATCAGACATCGGTCATATATGGTATAAAAATGGGAATGTTCGCCGTTGCATCTGAAGGAGGGAGTAGATATGAATGAAGAGAAAAGAGGAGAGGTTGTCCTGGAGAGCGTGTCTCTAGCCCGCTATTCCTTGCTGGGGAAAGGGGAAGTGGGAAATACAGGGAAAGGTAGGTGGCAGGTGATTATGTTATGGTACAATGAGTTACACGTGGTCCAAGATGCGGACCGCACTCTAGACACAATGCGCGCAAGATCTTGTCCATACAAAAAGTTTTAAAACGCATTTCGCCCGGTCTGCACGTCTCACAGGTTCTAGAGGCGATCGTCTAAACCAGTTCCACGTAGAAAGTTCAAGGTTTACTTTATGGCACGTTGGGGATAGTCAATTCTTCTCCACGTGCCTAAAATCTTTTCTTCCGGAAAGGGGCGGGAATACAACCAGTCAACACTAGACTTAAGTGTTCTTCGTTCGGCCGCACATTGAGGGCACACGCAAAGTACGTGAGCTACTGTCTCGGGAGTGTGACAGACGCTACAGTCAGGGTCCCGTGCTTGTCCGATCTTGTGAGGGTATCGTTGAGTGTGTGCCACACCCAGCCGTAATTGATGGATAAGTGTTTCGTGGCCTCTCCGCAACCGAAGTGGAAGCCGGAATCGTAAACCAGCGATAAGTCTATGGAGTTGCTCTTGCTGATGTTCCGGATTGTCACATTGGGGCGCCATAGAGGTTTTGATGGAGTTATGGAGCAAGGCGTTGATGTCACACAGGGAAAAAATAATTGTTTTAATGTTTCCGTCAGTGTGTGCCTTTTTTGCTTCTGCGTCAGCCTGTTCATTTCCAGCTATTCGACAATGGCTAGTAATCCACTGCAGCGCGATGGTATGCCCGGATTCAGACGCTTCAGCTAGCAGAGACATGATATCATAAACCGGGATATGATGTGTGGTTCTGTGACTCATATAATTGCTAATGCTTTGCAGGGCTGGTTTTGAGTCACAGAACACTGTCCACTTCTCGAGGCTTTGTTGCAGTATATATATGCAGCGAATTGCTTATCGAACTCCGATCAACTCAGCTGCTGTAGGCGACGTTCTGTGTCCTATCCTGTGCGATCACCATTCCAGGTACTGTGTAAGCCGCCGCGGAAAAGGTGCGGGTCACAGAACCATCTGCAAAAACATGATCGGTATAACCAAACATGTAAGCAATGTAGGATAACGCGGAATGCTTGAGTCCAACAAGCGGCATATTTTATTTCATTGATCGAGAGTCTCACCGCTGGCTTTTCCATTGTCCAGAGTGGAACCTCTGGTATGTCATGCGGTTTGTAGTCCGACGCCAATAAGTCTTGCTGCGACAAGACGGCTTCTGAGTAGGCGGCGACAGGCCGTGTGCTTGTGACGTTCGTCAGTGGATGAATCCTGTGTCTAGTCAGTAGCCTTAGATGCACTCGCACTGGCTCATGTTGCAGATAAACTCGAGCTGGGCACGCGCGTGCCTCTGCAATAGTGCCTTAAGTAGACGCACATGGTGGTAGTCCTAGGCAAATTCTCAGTGCGCGAGCCTGAGCACATTTAAGTGTGCGTATAGCAATTGTACTAACGCCAGAAAGTAAAAACGCACTGTAGCGGAGGTCGCCAACAAAAAGTACCTGTTAGAGGTGCAGGAGAGATGATTTGGATGGCCCCCACGATTTTCCAGACATACGTCGAATTATTTGAGTAAAGCTGTTGGGCTTTTTTCCTGATGCAGAGATGTGCTTAGACCTAGATAAGTCGTGGTCGATGATGACTCCGACAAACTTGTAGTGGGTTACCGAAGGTATAATCTTCCCGTCAATCAGAACGAGGAAGCAGGCCATTGACCTTCGTGTAAATGCCATGGTTACACTTTTTGTCGGTGAGAGCTGGAGTACTCGGCTGTTAAGGTGTGTCGACGTTATTGACACCGCACGCTGCAGCTTTGCCAAAGATTGATGGTGAGCTAGTCGCACTTTTGGAACCGGAGGGGATGGGGCGACAACAAACCCACCCCGCGTGCGTTTATTTAGGGTTCGACTGCTGACCGGCGATAAGGTCAACGCCTGATCGACCGTGAACCAGAGGCATGAGACGGAGGGCGATGTACAAGCACACACTCACTTTAATAATGTAAAATCATGCTCGATCGAGACATCATTAAAAAAAGAATATACAAACTACAGGGGATGGTGCTAAGTTTCGCGGAAGGCATGCGGGTCACGCACAACACACGCCCTGACGCCACGCGCGACACAAAGCCCACGACGTGGGAACTCCTGACGAAAATGAAAAATACACGCGACAATAAACGCGGCAAACACTACACTAACAGAACATGGAAGTATTAACACGCGATGAATAATTAAACGAAAGATGAAACGCGATTTAAAAAAAGAGTCCGGCGGAAAGTTCTGAGAGTGGGCCGGAACACGAGGCTTATCTGTGGCGGGCTTGCCGAGATACCGATCTGAAGAGCGTCGGGCTGCTGGTACCTCGCTGCCGAAGATCTTGACAGATTTGCACCGTCTGTCGATCGACCGGCGAACACTTCGGCCTGGAGATTTCAGCCTTCCGACCACATGTTCAGTTGCCTCCCGGTACACAACCATGCTGCTCCGTCTTCCAAACCACTCTGCTCGGTCGCCAAGCCGCCTCGTCTCTCGTCACGCTCCGGCGACCAACGTGGCCAACCGGTCTGGCGGGCTCGGGTACAATTGGGAGCCCTCTTCCCCATCGCCGTGCAAGCGGCGTTGCGGCTGCGGCGGCAATGGCGGCCATCTCGAGAGGGGCGCGGGCACGCACTTTGTGACAAGCTCCGTTTGCAATTGCAGGCGCGTTAAGCTCGTCGTCCATATACAGATGTCATCTGCGTACACAGAGACCGAGACTGTGCCTGCGAGTTCTTTGACGAGTCCCCCAACGAGAACGACATTAAATAAAGTTGGGCTCAGTGCACCTCCTTGAGGCACCCCACGATAGATGGGATGGTTCCTTGTTTCACCATCTAGAGTTGTCATCAATATCGTTCTCTTTTTAAGATAGCTGGCTATCCACTGATGCATACGGCCCCCGATACCATATTCTTCCAGGACATTTAAAATTGCAGCATGTAGAACACTAAAAAGCACCCTTAATATCAAGAAAGAAAGCAGCCGACAATCGACGACGTTTCTGATGTTCAATATTTGTTACTAGGTCAATAACGCTGTCGATTGGCGAACATTGTTTAACCGCGCAAACAAACGAACCACAGAGACAGCATGGGACAAGGACGGGCACAGTCGTTGTTGCTGCGCCCGTCCTTGTCCCATGCTGTCTCTGTGGTCCATTTGTTCGCGCAGTTAAACAATGTTCGCTAATATGTACCAACTCGCCCAACAACAAGTTCTTCTACACGCTGTCGATTGACGACCTACCCTTGGGGAAACCTGTCATCGCGTCTGGATATATTACGCTCCTCCAAAAATCACTGCAGGCGCGTTCCATGGTTTTTCCTATGCAACTGGTAAGCGTCACAGGTCTGTAGGAAAGCATAGCATGGGGTGCCTTGCCTGGTTTCAATAATGCCACGATCTTGCTTGCCTTCCAGTTTGCAGGCACATTTCCCGAGAACCAAGAGATACTGTATAAAGCGAGAAGCTTTCCAGTCGCTCGAGGGCCTAGATGGCGCAAGGTAGAACAGGTAATTGCATCAGGCCCAGGCGCAGTTTGGTGTCTTGAAGAGCAAATCGCTGCACGTAGCTCTTGCAGCGTGAATGGGAGGTCGAGACGATCGTCTATTGTTAGAGGAGGGCACCTGAGTAATGAAGATGGAGATGGAGATGGAGATGGATATGGAGATGGAGATGCGGATAGGTGCATGCAGAAATCTTCCGCGATTTCCTTCTCACTGCGCGTCTGGATCATAGCCAAAGCTCAGAACGGACGTAGTTGTTGGGGAGAAGATGGTAGGGCTCGTACAACATGCCTAATCGTGGACAACGGTTTTCTTGTTTTGGTCCAGGCTTGTGTAAAAAGTCTTCCAACGTAGACTGTCGAGCTTGTCTAAGTATCTTTGCATTATCTTTTGCACATGGCGTCACATCCTTAAGTATGATAACAATTTAGTTCGTCTGTAGTTCCTCTCGGCGCGACGTCAGACTGCCCACAGCTCTTCATAATAACGTCGACGGATGTGCTTATATTTGATGTTTGGATGACGCGTGTTGTTGCGTACATTGCTGCTGTAATGCGCTCTTCAATCTTATTCGGAGAAATTACACAGTTGAAGGACTTTTCCAGCTTGTTTTGAAAAACCTCCCAGTCAGTGCGTCGCGTATGAGAACTTGGGAGTCTTGTAAATCGTCTCAGCTGTGCATATGTGGGTAGGTGATCACTACCATCCGTTTCAGTCTCGGTGCATCAGGCAACAAAAGACGAAATGCATCGTGAAGCGATAGCTAAATTGAGACAGCTGCTGTGTGTTGAGCTACGAAAAATGTTGGTGAGCCGTCGTTATAGGATGCTAGTCCATTGCTGCCTGCGAAGTCAAGAAGCTGTCTTCCTCGAATATTTGTGACCCTACTATTCCAAGGATGGTGTTGCGCGTCGAAGTCACCTACAATAATATGAGGTCCTTGACTGGAGTCAAGAACAAGTACCAGATGTCCAGAGTCAAATCTTCCCTTGGGAGAAATATAGCCACCAACACCAACGATTGAGATTGTTCGGTGCTTTAGCTTCAGTGTTATAGAAACGTACTCGTTGCTGTTATGCACCGGAACTTGGTTTAGCGAATACGTGAGGTCACATCGCACGCATAGTAAAACTTTGCTAGGATTTCCACTTGTCTCAGACTCGAGTTGTTCGTATACAGAGAGTCTAAATGGCGATGTCATATTCGACTCGCATATAACAATAACTGGAAATTTATGCTTGAGCACTCTCGGTTTAAAATCTCCAGGGTGACCCCGCAGACTTCGTGCGTTCCACTGATATACTACAGAACGGCTTATCCTTTCCTGCAGTGATAACCTTGAAGTTGATTATACCATGGCATTTGCTAGCTTTTATATAGCAGTATGCATTCGTTCTAGTACGTCGAGAATTTAGAGCACAGCGTTGGCAACGGGCATCTTAACTCCTATAAGCAGCAATTGCAAGCAACGAACCAACTGTAGAAGCATTGCCTTGGTTTGCCCATCCGACGATGAAGGTTCGTGTTCATGCTGGAGTTCCGGCTGCCCTTGTGTACTTCGAGATGGAAGGCCGTATAGTAGTGTTCTCGGTTTTCAGAAGAGTAGACGTGGCTAAAGGTGGTCCTGGCGTTTGAGGAATAGCAGGAGCGCGCGATGACTTTTCAGGAACTACAGGTTGTCCTGATGTCGATGCTGATCTCCTTCTGGGATTACGTGAACGCCTCTGGCGGCGGTGTACCTCGGTAGCCACTTCTCTGTGTGTAGATTGATCTCGTACCATTTTCCTAAGCACGGACATTTCAATCTTTAATTTTGGACAATCCTTCGACTTTGCCGCGTGCGGCCCATCGCAGTAAGGGCATTTCAAGTCAGAGCCAGTATACGTCAACTCATCGTGATCACCACCACAGCAGGGAAATGTCGTCTTGTTCACGCACACAGCCCTTGCGTGTCCAATTTTCTGGCATTTACGGCACTGTAATGGCCTAGGGACGTATGGACGGACAGGATGCCTCACATAACCTACCTTTACACGTGTTGGTAAGCTGTCTCCCTCAAAAATGAGCTTTATGCACCTAGACTCTCTAAAACGGTGTATGTCTGCGGTATGGGCAGTTGAGCAGATTAGCGTTGGTAGATCACCATTATCAATATCTGTATTTACATCGTACATCACACCGGCGGTGGTACTGCTTCCATGTACGGTGAATGAGCGGACAAGCAGGCCCTAGTTTCAAAGTGGCGGCGCCAGCAGTGTTCTGACTTTACGTATCTCTCGTTATCGCTGTTAAAAAACGCACAGACGCACACACACAGAGCTGAACTCCTAGTAAAATAGACGGCGAAATGTTTTGGTTTTTTTTTCCTCCTTGCCGTGTCCAAGCAACTAAAATGTGCGCAATCTTGTAGAAAGGTCTTGAAAATGAGAGATTGTACGTATTTATTGTCTCTTCTCCTTGCTTAATGCTGTGTTGTAGCGGCGACGCAGCGATGCTTGCCCGCTGAACCCTCGTGTCCAGTTTGCGTTGCCAGCTGCCGGCCATCTTTTGCCCCGGCCCGTTATTCCTCCTCCTCATCATCGTTCCTGATTTTCTCTTTGCCCCTGTGCAAAGGCCTCTCTCCTAGGGAATGCGAGAAGCGCGCAAGCATGAACGCACCGCCGTAGCGTTGTTGCTATGGGCGCTTCTTTATTCGCTACTTTTAGATGCAGAGTTTCTTTATCATCTCGTAGGCTTCTTTGCCTTTATTTTCAAGATGGTTCAATTAAGCCTTCCGAGCAGCTTCCACGCTCTGTCATGTGACTTCCGAAAGGCTGGTCAAAATTACCTCTGGCCGTTGACGAACGGCAAGTTCGATTACATGCTCTAAGAACGAATAAAAGCGTGGGAGAAAGTAATAAATAAGATCAATATGGTTAACCTGATGAGAAAGGAACAGTTTTCTACCCCTGCCGTAGACAAGGGAAACTGAGAAGTAGAAATAGAAGGTGTGTGTTGTCATCGGTCGAATGCGTCGTCGAGCAGTAGCTAAAATCTTTGCATGCTGCTGCTGATGGCGATGAATGAACCAAAAGGCATCGCTTCGTATATTGCACCTAATCATTCTGAACTGTTGTTTTACCACATAACTGTGCTCTAGTGTGTGTGTCGTCTGCGAATGTACTCTCTTTCACTGGTCCATTCCTTCAACCTGCTTCTAAGGAAGAGAGACATGCTGGCTTTAATAAGAAGCTGAAGATGATGTTAATCACATCCTGTGAGGTGCAGTGTTATAATTATGGTATGCACAGCGACTACACGCGCACCAAGGACAACCACAGATACAAAGCAAAGCTATTCACAAAATTTCGTAGGACCCGCCATGGTTGCTTAGTGGCTATGGTGTTGGGCTGGCAAGCACAAAGTCGCGGGATCGAGTCCCGGCCATGTCGGCCGCACTTCGATGGAGGTGAAATGCGAAAACACCCGTGTACTTGGATTTAGGTGCACGTTAAAGAACCCCAGGTGGTCGAAATTCCACTACGGCGTGCCTCGTAATCAGAAAGTGTTTTTGGTACGTAAGACCCCATAACTTAATTTAATTAGAAGCTCGTAAGGTAGCCAATTAAACAAAGCCTAGTTAACCTCAATCCCTACCCTTATTGCCTTCCCTCTGGCTCTCTTACTCAACACTTACCACTCACTTCTCTATTTTGCGCATGACTGCAAACCGTGCTGTTGAAGGGAGAAGAACAGACAGTAGCATTGATGTGAAAGAGAAGCTCAACTTGCGCCTCCAGCTGCACTACACGTGACTGCATAGCCATGTGTGGGCAGGCTATCTTTCCCATCATCAGCAGCCGCCATAGCGCTCTTTCCCCAGTGCAGTTTGCTAAAATGTGTTGTCACAGGCCGACTTGTTTGCCTTGCTGCAGATAAATTATCCGCCCTGTCTCCGTGAGTTTACTTGCTCGCTGGAGTTCCAGCATTTTTATTTTATTTTACTGACATTCTCCCGCTAGTTAAACCTTACCTTTGTTTTTCTTGTTTTAACGAAAATAGATATTTCTTTTTTATTTGGTTAATGGTAGATGCAATAGTGTGCTATCATATGGGTATACACCAATAATTGCGGCCACAGACTGTCACGGCCATCTGTAGTGTTCGTCACACGTTAGCTATTTATTTAGTATAAAAACTAAGTAAAGTGACGAAGAGGACTCTGCAGTAGGCCCACGCCCTCATTGTTGCTGCAAAATGCTTATTGCCATCTGGGCGCTACACACAAACTTTGATTACGCCTTCCCATAGTAGAATGGTCCTCTGGACAGAGGATCACAACAAGTGATTCCTTCGTTTGTTCTTCTACTACTGCTATTTGGTAAAGGAACACCCATTACTGTTTAACGTATTCATGACTATCTGAGGCTACTTTTTTTATTCCTTCTTTGTATTGTTCTTTATGTATAATAGAAGGATAAATATTCTTTTAGTCTCACTGGTGCTGGTGAAGCACGATTTGGCGCCATACTTAAAGCACAGACGAATAAAGCAATGTCATGTCTCACGACTGAGTTTCTTTGTTTGAAAACGTCTTGATTGTGTCTTTTTGAAAAGGTCATTTCGCTTTGGGCAATTCATCTTCCACCGGAATGGAATGTGAAGTTAGGCATGTCAGCGTTGTGTACCTAGGTGGTACTGAGGTGATACACCACCCGATGGTGACGGGGCTACCTTCTTCAATAGAAACCTGAAAAGTATACCCGCACGGAAATCAGGATCCTGGGTCAAACTTATAGGGGCAGCCGTGTCTCTTTGGGTTTTGGGGGGAATTGTTATAGATGTGTCTCATGTAACCGCGCAAACAAGGGACAAAGAAGGAAACAGGCGCGAAGTTCCGGGCCTGTCCTGTGTGTTTCCTTTTTTGTCCCTTGTTGTTTGCGCGGTTACATGATGCATTCCAATATCGACCACCAACTAGCCCGCCTATCCCTGTTAAAATTTATAGATATGTGCTCGATTTTTCGACACTATTGTTGCCATGTGCCCACAGCACTCGAAAATGACGCAGTGGCGTAATATGTGTCGTGTAGTTTGTAGTGTCGCACATCAGCTTGCAGAGATAGCCTTCCATTTCTACAAAAGCCTAAGGAGATGGTGTGCGCGGGCCCTGTCACTTTCGAGGCGGCTAGCGATCGTGTGTTGCGTTCGATTGAATGACGGAGGTGGTGCCCAGAAGTGTTTACTGCCTTCTTGTGGAATTCATTTTCTCTCGAGCATGCGCTAAAGGAGACCTTCGTCTACGTCACAACATTTCGGTACTCCTTGCACCGCGGCGTCGGCGCTCGTTCTCACGAGCCCATTCACGACTCACCCTCGCCTACAACGTTATTATTCTTTGCACATAATAAAAAGAAATCATTTTATTGCCACCACATTAAAACAATGCAAAATTCTAAAAGTTAAGCGAAGTAAGACTTCTCCAGGTAATCAATATGCATTATGGGCAATGGTAAAATCAGAGATCCACCCGTTCGTAGCAATTCCTACAAAGGAAACCCATACGGGTTCCTCGAAAGAAAAGCCTGAGAGTTGAAGAAAAATTCGTCCTGGTCCGGGACTCGAACCCGGGACCACCGCCTTTCCGGGACAGCCGCTCTCCCATCTGAACTAACCAGGTGGCTATTATACGGCAGGGCGAAGTCGAATTTGTCGACAACACACGAAGCAAAGGCAAGTGTTTGACGTAGTAGTTCTGCGGAAATCCGCAAGGTGGAGAGAAGTTTATAAAGGTAAAATCAGACATCCACCCGTTTGTAGCAATTCCTACCCGTATGGGTTTCCTTTGTAAGAATTGCTACGAACGGGTGGATGTCTGATTTTCCCTTTATTAACTTCTCTCCACCTTGCGGATTTCCGCAGAACTACTATGCGCAATGGTCATGAAGAAAATAATTATTGAGAAATTAGGGGCCCCAAGTATCTGATTTCTAGACAAAGATACATAGTAAGCCGAGTATCTAGAAAATAAGCCTCCCAAATTGTAACGTATATGTAGCAACGTTAAATTGGGGTCTGCGATCCAACCTTTTATCTAAAAGTGCGGTTCACTTGATAACGACCGCGTGATCGCTTTGCATACGTACGGTGTATGGTCACTTTTTATGAGTATTGCAATTCGTTGTTTCTCTTAAGTTCCCCGGATAGTCATAGATCACGTGCTTTGACTCGCGTTCATGTGAGGCCAAGTGTAAATTTTGCTGTTTTGCTGTGTCAGTAAGCCCCGCAGTCCCATATCTCTGGCGTTCCACGAGCACCTGCAAAGAGAAAAAATAATCAGTAAGAAACCAAAAAGGAGCAAGGAACAGGCCATGCAGAGGCCTGCTGAAGGCCACGCGAAACAAACGCGAGCGCAAATCACAGGTTGCAACCCGCGCGTACGGTAGAGCTCTGCCCCCTAGACGCTAGTGATGTCACTCTTTCGTGCAGTTGCTAGCAGATGGCGCCACGTTCCAGCGCCATTAGCACCAAAAAGCAAAGGATGCTCGCTTTAACGCAGCAGATGTGTGCCACCCTCAGCGCGCCAGCCGCGTCTGTGTTAAGAAAAATAATTTTTCTAGAAAGTGGCAGGAAGGAGCGGGAAGGAAGAAGCGCTCCCGTTTTAGTTAGCGAAGATTATCTACGCTGATCCCCGTTGCCTCTTTCCTTCTGTGGAGCTTTTCCATCTTTTCCCTCTCCGCCGCTTCATGCCTGCGCCATTCATTCAGCTATACCGCATTGGCGCGTCGGCTTTGCTCCTTGAGGAACAGCATCGCAGTTTTTGTTAATTAATCCGCCTGGTTCTTTCAGCACCTTCGTTGGGCAATTATGCTTGTGCCGCCACGAGTGTAGAATATTACATTACTTAAAAAAAGCCTGAACTGTACGTGCCATTAGCCTGTTGCCGGCATGGGTACAGGCAATAGGCTCAACAACAACAACAACAACAACAACAACAACAACAACAACAACAACAACAACAACAATAATAATAATAATAATAATAATAATAATAATAATAATAATAATAATAATAATAATAATAATAATAATAATATCCACGCTTTAGTGAGTTCCAATTATTCACTGGATGACCAAATTCTGTCGCCCGCTTTCTGTGTGTAAATAAGCTGCCCACTTAAATGATGCTATTAAATGTACAAATTGTCGAGTTGTTGCAATCGCAACATTATTTTCAGAAAATTATCTTTTGGACTCCTAGGAGAAGACGTTCATGTCGCAATTTAGAACAAGGAGCCTTAAAACGTTGCAGCACAATTTAACAGAAGGCTTTGCTCTGTCCGTCCATATTCGACAACAATGTGAAACGCGCATTTTTTATGCAGTGGATATATTTAGTTGAAATAAGCTTGTTGCTTTCAAAAGGAAGACTCTGATTGTAGGGACTGATCCTCGTTACATTCTACGTCCTCAGAAGTGCATTTTTTTAAGTTAGCAGATACCAGCATTACTAATAATGATAAACAGCAGCTTCATAACAGAACGAGACTTCAAAAATTACTAGAAGTGAGACATACACGTCGCAGTACTGTTATTGCTGTCTACGGCATCTTTTATTTATTATATTTAAGGACATGTTGTTGCCTGTAAGTCGCGTCTGCTGCTCCAATATAATTCTGCTAAAAGCGATGAACATAAAGCGACGGATACATGGAGAAAGCAAAAAAAAAAAAATAACGGAGGCACCAGTTCTGAAAAAAAAACAAAGAAAACAAAGAGGAAGGCGAGGAGGTCAACCATACGTAAGTCCAATTGGCTCCCACACACTGGTGATAAGGGAAAGGGGGAATAAAAAGTTTATGAACAAAACGAGTGTCCTACTAGCCTTATCGACAAAGCTAACAAATGTATCGCCTTGCATTAGGTTCGGACGCATTAGTTACTTAGATACATCGCAATAGTTACGTTTAGAAAGTAACGGAAGATTTATCGCCATACATAAACGCGCTCGCGTAAGTGCCATGTTCTGTTTAGTTTTCAGACCTGCGGTATTGTTGGCGTGGGTGCTTCATAGCTGTGGGGTGGCCAATGGTAAGCAGAGACCCGATATTACAAATTGCGGTTATCATGGCAACTAAATGGGAAAAGAACAGAATCTAAGGAAAGTCTTTAGAGGCACTGTCAGAGTTACCTGATTACGTTGCTTTAAGCACACTGGGTGCTTCAAGTGTGAACATGTATAGGAAAGGAAGCTTATCTTAGTGCCGACAAATGGATATCTGCTGTAAACCTAAATTGATTATGGGATTCAATTGTGAATTTTACCAACTAACATGTAATTTGCTTTTACGGAAACAATAAATTGCTATTGTATTAGATGTCCTTGTCAATACTGGTCAAACATTAGGATTCTAACAACTACTTCTCACCGCTCGTCAAGTGTGACCTGAAGCGATGACCCATGGCGTCTGTGCGGACACCACGGCCCCTGAAATTGAAGTCGCGAACGTAGTCGCGGGTTCCATTACCGGCTGCATTAAAAAAAACAAAACAATGGAACGATGGTCGTTCACCGAGCATTCAGCTTCAGCGCTCGTCAAATAATCTCAAGGGGAGCCGTCGACCACGACATTTCACACATCCCGCGCGCGACTGTGAGACTTTCAACGACGGCCGACGTCAACGTGAGTTACTCGGAACACTTTGCACCCCACGCCGTATCTTCACAAAATAAAACGCATGGCCTCTGTCTGCGGTCGTCGCAGTCGACAACGCCGAGCCTGGTTTTGCGTGAGACAGGCAAGCAAATATACTTCACTGTATTGTACGTTGTCTGTAAAACGGCAGCCAATGTAGCGATCGCAGGGACCCTCAACAAGCGCTTCACATACGCATGTACGTTATAACTTTCCATCATCTCCATTTCGCTACGAACGGTACCGCCTTTGTGTGTCGCCTAACTATTTAGTTCGTCTCCTCAAATACTATTGATATTGCAGGACTCGATGCTGCCCGAATGGGCATTTGTTCGTGCTCAAACTGCAGCGCGCGTAACGAAGGACTCGGGCAGTTTACAAACACGAGTTGACTCACAACTTAGTTATTATACTTCTTTTGTGTGTGTGATACGGCGGTTCTGCTAGCGCGTAAAAATAAACTAACGCGCGAAATAAATGAGGCCTTCCATATCAGCAAGCTGTTGTACAGTCACTTAAAAACAATTTACCTTTTCGAATAACATGTGGTCTTTAGATTTTTTTTTGCAGTCTTTATTAATGTTCTGCCTATGCTCGTTGTGGTTAAGCGGGGCATATATAAGTGGGATCTTTTACTCAAATAAACTGACTTTGGGTAGGTCAGCGCTTGTTTCTAAACTACCTGTGTCCTTCGTTCGTTGAACTGCGCTACAGTTTCACCATAAGTATGCTAACATATAGCATATTATGCATATATACTTATGCTATATAAGCTATGTTGTATGCTTCATGCTTTGTATGTACATATAAGTTGTATATAGCGCATAATGCTTCACATATTGCTAATTGAAGTCGAACTGCACAATAAATTGAAATGGCCATGTAGCGAATTACAAACATGCGCTAATTAACTTTGCTTTAGCTATTAACTTGTACGGCGAAAGTGAAATCCAGAAGTGCCATATCTGCCTACCAGAAGTCCTGAGACTAGCATCACTTTCGAGATATCCATACTCAGACTGTGCTAAATTTTGCACTGGCGTTCCGAACTCATAAAGGGAGGCTTTTCTAAAACTGTTACATCGAACACCAACCTGTTTCGGACCAGATTTTAGAGACGCAGATGTAAAAATGCTTGCTGTTCTTAGAATCTTCGTTAACCAGGTATGACTTCAGAAGCGATAAATTTCACATGTCAACACACCACATAAGTGAAGAAATAACATTTTTATTATTAACATTTTTCCAGTTATACCTACCTAGACTTTGCGGGTTGCCGCGCAAGTAATGCACTCTTTCTTCGTATAACCGATCTGAACAAACCGGATAACGCTTTAAGGCAGCCTTGAAAATAAAAAAAATATATCAACCAAAATATACAAAATAAAATAAACACGGTATACTGCCAACGCGCCTGAACTAACGTTTGGTGTGCAGGTTCGTGCCCGAAAAAGAACGAGAAAAGCGGTACGATTAGGAGCAGAGATGACAAGGCACTGTCCGCTCTTGTCCCGTTTCGCATGTAATGTTTCTTTTTTACCATCACGAACACGGCATGCATATGCGTAACGCACGTATTTGAGCCATGCCGGGGGCATAGGGTCACAACATCTGACAGGACAGAAGCAAACATGGTTGACGAACGTTTCTGAAGCTGTTGGAAAATACTCCCGCTCGGCAGCGTGAGACTTGGTCACCCGTGGGGACATGCGATGCTATAGCCCGTCGTAACGATTCGATGTTTCGTTTTCTCTAGATTCCTTTTTGATGTCTCGTTATTTGTCATAGCTGAGCTGTGACCAACAGCATGACTAAGGCTTCTCTCTGTGGCTAAAGCTTTCGTTGTCAGCCAGCCCCTATTTCCACATGGCTGATGCGGCAACTGTGGCAACGTGATCCCTTATGTCAAATCACGGCGACTGCGACGCCAGTCTTTCCAGTGGCACACAACTTTGAAACGTAAGACATGGTGAGAATATTTCCAACAAGAAACAATTAGGAAAAAATTGAGTGTTCGTATGATAAGGGCACCAGCACGCTGTCATATTTGTTACTTGCGATATTGATCTCTTTCGAAGTGCGAGACTCTGCGGTCATCGAAGGACGGGCATTGCGGGCAGCAAAGGCGCTCGTTGCGTCGACGACAGACGGCGGCGCCTGCTGCACGCTCGGGCACCGCTGGTCAGGCGCGTGAGTGTTGGGACTCGCCTGTCGGGCAAGTGTGAGCGTCGAAGCCGTACTTAGCTCAGTCGCTTCTATCGTTTAGATTTAGGTGCACGTTAAACAATGCCAGGTGGTAAAACCTATACCGGCATCCTCCACCACGGCATGCCTCATAATCAGATCATGGTTTTGACACGTAAAACAACAGAATTTCTTTCTTTCTCCTTTTTTTTAGTATGTTCGCCATGCGCGCTCCTACTTTCTTTCTTTTCATCCCTTCCAAGTTCTCCCTTTCCTCGGGTGTGCATTAGCCCAGAGGCGATGTTCTTCCTACTAAACTCCTATCCACCTTTCTCGCATGATTACCGTCCAGGCGGTTTGTGTCTAGGTCTAGCATAGGTGCTCTTCGGCCGCACCTGGCCCTTGCGCCAATAACATACAATAATAATAATATTTCTAGGCCTTCCGCAGATTTCCAGTATTATCAGAATGGAACAGAAAAAGTGTCTTCTCCCGACATGGCGGTGCCCAGGCTGACCGCTTCAAGGTCAAACGGGTTTCTGACCCGTTTGCCACCTCCACTGGAAGTGATCGGTGTTGCGGACTTTCGCTACTCTTCACCCCAATTTGACAGCAAAGTTCGAGCGGTATCTCCGACGGCCTCCTTGCTACTGGTTCACGACTTAGAGGTATGAAGGCGTTGCCAGTGACAGCGCAATAGGCTGCTAGCTTGCACTGGCGTTGCTCCGCGCAGCGTTATGTCTTTTCCGTTTGTGGTAAATTGCGTCTTGAAATGACTGAAGCAATCATTGACACGCAAGAACACACCAACGGGGTAAGATGATACATTTAAATAGATACAACTGTGGGAAATAAACGAGTATATAGACACACGTGCGTAAGGCCGATCGCCGGTGATTCATTAAGGCCAAACTAAACGCACGTTTGCCGGCGTGCCAAAGCTCGCCCCGCGCGCCTTGCGTTTGCCGCACCTCGCGAGGAATGGCAGCATGAACGTACAAGACGCCCGCCAGCGCACGCCAACTTAGCTCACTGGTTTCGCCATGGTAGACGCAGTTTAGTATTTTTGTGATGCAGCAAGAGCCCCGATATTTATCTGGAAAAAATATCCGTGCTCGCTCTGCGCTTCGACACGTATTATCTGTCCCGCGCAATCTGCTCATGCATAGGCCTGCGGGCGCGAGATTTCGCGCGCCATCACGCGTACGTGTTGTTTGCCTGTTACAGAATTGAGAGTGGGTGCCAACGGAAGGGGAGCGCAGTCGAGGACGGCAGAAAATTAGGTGGCTTGACGCAATTAGGAAATTTGCATGTGCAAGTTAGAATCAGCTAATGCAAGACAGGGGTAATTGGAGATCGTCCTCATAAATCATTATCGACACTGGGAGAGGCCTTCGTACTGCAGTGGACGTAAAATAGGCTGCTGCTGCTGCTGCTGCTGCTGCTGCTGCTGCTGCTGCTGCTGCTGATAATGATGATGATAGTGATTAAGGCACATGGGCCCTCCTTGTAAGTACCTTAAATATGCAGAGCGTCAATATGCAGAGGAGAGAGAGAGAGAAAG
The DNA here is from genome assembly GCF_050947875.1 of Dermacentor variabilis. Classification (NCBI taxonomy): domain Eukaryota; kingdom Metazoa; phylum Arthropoda; class Arachnida; order Ixodida; family Ixodidae; genus Dermacentor; species Dermacentor variabilis. Next base: position 4,098,116 of record NC_134575.1, on the reverse strand, counting down.
AGAAAACTTTATTTGGTCCATTAAGGGTTTAGCGTTCGGTCTTTATCTTCATCGCTGCAGACGCTTGAACTTCTTAGCAGGGTTGGGCCCCTAGTCCGGGGCTCCACTGAGCCACGCTGCTTCGCTTGCGTGCTGCACCATTGCCCTTTGGGCAGCGACCTCGCAGCTGGTGAGCCGGCTGTCCCACTGCTCCGCACTCGGGGTTTTGTGTTGGTGGAATGGGTAGTTACGTTTACACTCCCAGGTTATATGGTAAAGTGTGGGGTTTACCCCGCACCACGGGCATGTGTTCCCAAATTGTGTAGGATACATCTTGCCTAGTATATGTAAGTTAAAGACGGTTCCCGTTTGCAGCCTCCGCCAACTAGCTGCTTCTTGCTGTGCTAAGGCTTTGTGTGGTGGGGAGTATCTAATTCTCTTGCCTCTGTGGTAGTTCAGTAACTCTGAATAGCCGATCTCCACGGTTAAGTGCTGTCCCAGGGCGTGTGGCTGCTCGACTCGGTACGTGATCTCGCGAGCCAAGCTGTCTGTCCTTTCATTTCCTTCTATCCCCGTGTGTGCCGGAATCCAGATTAGTTTGTGGGTTGCGGTGTATCTGTGTTCTGCCTTGCGGAGGATAGCCTTGCAGAGAAACGTTTGGCAGGAGCATCCCGTGTCACTTCGCCTTCTTTTCTTATGACAGCTCGCGCTCTGATGCGCCGTGTTAGACTATACCATATCCGGTACCGTCCAACTATTCTCAGCAGTTTCGTCGTGCCCGCTAGGTAGAAATTGTGCGATCTTGTACCGACTTCATGATGGCCCAAGTTCAGCATACTGTAACATTTCTTCACTTGAGGCACGTAGTCGCTTATGACGCCACAATCCGTGTTCATTCCATATGCTCCCTCGTTCACTACCTACGTAGAAACCAACAATTGCCGCGTCGTAGGTGAGTGTCGAACGGCCAGCATGGAAATCATGCCCCACGATCGTCTTCAACGCGGTCGTCGTCGTGCTGTTGACGTCACAGACGCGTACGCACGCGAGCCACACACACACAAGTACTGAATTTACACGTTTGTCCAGCTGGTATCGCTTTGTGGAACTACAAACAATGCAAGGCAGCCAGGTCACCGCAAAATGCTTCGCATAACGTGCATCCCCACAGTGTGTGGTATCTGCACATTTCTTTTCCTCTCTGCAGTGGCATAGTTGGAGATACAATTCTTGTTCGCACTGATGCGGAGAAATCTGCCGGCTCTTCTTCCCTTCAATCTGTTCCGAACTCATTTTACTGTAATTAACTGACACCGAGATCATCATCAACTCACGACTGCTGCGAATGGAGGAAGCCAGGTCTCGTATCGGGATATGAAGGAAGAAAACAGGGTAGGTGGTTCCATGAAAGAAGAGGAGCCATGAAAGACGCCATGACTTGAGTCGCGAAAGTCTCGGTTCAATCGCACTTCCTTGGCAACCGCCTGCCCCTGGTGTCACCATTACCACGGCCGCTGCTGCTGTTTTTACCCTCTTCACGATTCTTTTGCACATTACACAGCTAGGAACCAAGTAAGCGGCTCACCCGCTCCACTCACGGCGAACCGTTAGGAAAAGCACAGTATAGGGAAGCGCGCGACACAAAAAAGCGGGAAAGAGGGGCACGGGCTGGTAGCGACGGGATCGTGGGAGAGGAGCGTGCACGCAGCGTCCTCTTTCGGGGGCTCGGGAAGCATCGCCGCTCGCGCCGGCGCTCGAACGGCCAGAGCAGCGGGCTCTTCATCGGGCGCCCATCGCACGGCTAGCAGCCTCTCGCAATCAATGTGCTCCGGCATTGCGGCCGAACGCGGCGTGGCGGTGCCATGGCCACCGAGTCCGAGCCGGGATTGTTGCCGCAGCAGCAGCGCGTGGCGGAGCCGCAACAGGAACTAACTTCCGCTCTTCGCTCGCGCCGGAAGCAGACGCACGGACGAAGCCAGCGTGTCGTTGCGGTCGCTTCAGCGCACATCCGACGCTGTCGTCGATGAGCGGGTGTCGTTTCGCCGCAAGTGAACGCCAGGCCGAGGTTATGTGGGGCACAGTCACTCGCGCCGTGCAGTAATCGGATTCGGACTCAGAAATAGTGGCAGGAATGCCACACTTTTTTTTACGAATGAGTTTTTAAGCCACTTCGGCGACCGAAGGACGTCATCCGGCGACGTATTCCGGTCGTGACGCAGCTCAAGCCTGCATTTACGTGTGGGACGTGTGACTCAACGCAGTGGTTTCTGCCAACGCAAGGAGTGCTTGTGATACCAGGAAAAGACGACTCTGGTGTTGTGGTCGGCGTCTGATGTGCTTGTGATCTCACGCAAAGGGAGTATCTCGCGCCCGAGACGGTGGCCGATTAAGCAATTATTCGTGCACATTGGCTGTTGGGCTACGTATATTCCAGTCGACAATTATTGCACCAATACTCACTTGCGCGCCTGCCGAGGACGTGGTAGACCTTCATCGAAACTTTCGCTTTGCACCTTGCTCGCTTCGACTGCAGGTCGTTGTCAGCATTTTTTTTTTTCATCTAGTGCTCCGCGCCGTCGAACCTGCCGCCGGAGCAACAGTTGACGACTGCGAGCTCTTGCGGGGACTCTGTCCAACAGGTACGCTGCACGGGACGTCTTCAGCCACTGAGACAATCCGACTCTCATTTGGGCATTTATTTGCTTCGTGCACACGGAATCAGCTTTATTAGCTGGATACGTCTAGCGCTCTATGCTCACATAACTGCTCTTGCTCAAGTTATTTGGCCAGTTGAATAGGCATCTCGTGTGGCCGCAGCGCCATCTCAGCCTCGAGACAGCTGTCTGGTGGATTACTGCCGAAGCTTTCATCGAACATAAGGGTGAGTTAAATATTTTTCTTTCATATTGTCTGTGACATGTAATCAATATTCTCAGTACTGCTGCAAAACTTCTCGTTTAGTCAAGTTTCGCCCTGCTCGTTCTGCATGTTTGTCAGCTCCGAAACAAAAACACCCCTACGTCCGGTGTTGCTCACATGTCATGACCTATTTCGCGAGGTGTTTTCAAATGATGTGAAGCGTATCAAAGGTGTTAGCGTTTACCGCATCATGCAACTTGAACCAATGAGGGGGGGGGGGGGGCAGACTGCTGATTGCTGATTTACTGCCGATTGGCAACGTTGTACGGACGGTGTTTTGACTCAGGTCTTTGCCTACTATTGCGCACGTGCATTTCCGAGTAGACTTGCACTCTTGCCATGCCTTCCTAGCCCCTGTCTGTACTGCGAGAAAATCGGAAGACAGCAAAATCACTTCTACAAAGAAAGAAGCACAACAGGAAAAAATATATCTGAAGTTGGACCTTGCGAAAAATGTAATTAATCTGACAGGGTTTCACACAAAAAACGAAATCGGGTGTGACCGATCTATGAACGCGAAGGCTTAGTTGAAGTTCCTGCAAGATCTTGTGTTAAGAAAAGAGAACAGGTTGATTTTGCGCAGATGTTTTGCGAAGCAGTCATGGTGGATTCCGAATATCGCGAACGGGATCAGACCGAGATCTGCTTTAACAAAACATGCCATGTTTTATGTGGAAATCAACCCAATTGCGTGGAACAGTTCTGAGACGACTTCCAAAGGCCTTTTTTTTTTTTTGCAGCGACATCGCGTGTAGTTATTTGTGACTTTGTGTTGAATGTACGTCGCGATGATATTAGTTATGTTCGTTCGAGGAGTAAAAAGAAACGTGATTGGATTTCTTGGGCTTGTAGCAATGCTTTAGGCTGACTTACGCGCGAAATAGATTCAAGAACTGGCGAGATGCATTGCAATGACATGCATATCAAAAATAACGCTAATATTTATGGTATGAAATTTAGTGCTGGGAAGAAAGTTCGAGTAAGTCTACTTTTATCTAGATATGAATCGTTTACATGCATGATCAGCCTTGCCTTGCCAATTTTACGCATTAGCCTTTCCAGAACACTTGCAGATCTGGGATTTTCTGACATTTATAAGTATGTACCTTATTAGTATCATATGAACAAAACAAAAAGAAAATTGTATTCGTTCCTTCACAAGAACGAGTTCTATAGAAAAAAAGCAAGAACTAGGATGACAAACGAATATGTACTGTCTGTCTGTCATTGAGCCAGTGAATCTCAACCAGTACTCGAAATATACACGCATTTCTTGTCGACCTAGTTGGGGAAACTTAGTTGCGCTTGCCTTGTCTGGCCTTATCTACGCATATGTGCCAATTGGCGCCCGTCCTCAGCTAGAAAGAGATGGTACAAGGGAGAATTTTACTGGGTGTGGAGAAAATTGATATATATATATATATATATATATATATATATATATATATATATATATATATATATATATATATATGTGTGTTTGTGTGTGTGTGTGTGCGCGCGGCAAGTTATTTTTCATCCACTTTAATTTCCAATAATTTATCATTTCTTTATTTCATTTATTAAACACGAGTGATGTCCCCTATGTTGTCCTCGGTGTCAGTGTTTGTTGGCTTCTCATGATATGACTAATAAAAATCGGGCCTCTCGGTTAACCCCCTTTCTTCTCGTTTATATATATATACATATACATATATATATATATATATATATATATATATATATATATATATATATATATATATATATATATATATATATATATATATATATATATATATATATATATATATGACTTAGGAACTAATGTCGGCCTAATGAGCCGTATAATATCTTTGGTAAACGCGAAAATGAAACGGCCATGCGGTTATTTGATACGCTTAAGCAAACTATTGCTTAACTGGTGAATTGTATATGCACACATTTGCTTTATAAGCGAATAAGCGCATATGAGAAAAGGAAAAAGAATTCTCGATGTTTCTGCTGAGAACTCACTTGGTTAATGCTCACCTTGGTGGCACCATTCGCTGCCAGCTTTACAAACGAAGCTTAGAAAGCAAGTCCCTCGTGTCTGTTCTTGAAGAACAAAAGGTTGAAAATTCGCACATCGAAAAAGGAGTATTGTGTCGCATAAGATTTTAAATATATGTCTTTACCGATGTAATTAGGCCTTCGCGATCTCCACTTACGCCTTTATAAAAACAGAGATCACCAACCATAGAACAGTTTAGCCTCGAGGCACCTATTCAAAAAAGCCGCCGAATAATTTCTTGCTTTCCAAACCTTACCTCGCTTTTGAAGGTGTAATCTCACCCGTGTCTAATTGACGAATCAGATGCGATCTTAGACATACAGTTAAAGGCATGACTAGTGACCCCGTGAGCACCAGTACGACTTAACAATACATTTTTTCTTGAATTAGTTGGTTTGTAGATAAGATAAGAAAATGCTTGCGCAATAAAGCGATGATAAGAACGCAGTGCAAACGGGGTTAGTGCTGCTCCTAGTCTGCGCATTGTGTCCTTGCCATATTATATTAGCGCTGCGATTTTTTTAGGTGCCATTCCTTCCTTTAATTTCTAAAGATACGTGCTGGCGCTTATGTGCTAACCTCATTCGTATTATTGCGAGCAGGTATTTTACTCGCGCTGTGTTGTCCTCTTGCTATCCTTCTTCCTTCATCCGTTTTTGTTCTTCTTTCCGCACTTCAGTGCTTGGCGCTGATAAATTGTGCAACAAACATGCAGATTCCTATATTTATAGAAAATAGTTCTCGGCAAGCATCTTGTATGTCATGCTTAAAAGCAGTGCAGTCAATTAATCGACCGTTGTTCGGTAGGAACGACCTGGGCATCCCTCTGATGATGCTGTCTGTACTGATCCTCTGTGTTAGAGGAAAAAGTCGGCTGTGCAATGCGAGACGCCAGGCGCGCGCTCATTGTTTCGTCTCACCCTTTCAATGTAAGGCTGGTTGGTGTTGTGCACTGTGCTGAGCGGAAACATTGTCGGGACAGGCTCACAGAACAGAACCCCACTAGCTGCTACATAGGGTCGGAACGACATCGTGCGCTCCGCCGCCGTGCGGAGTGGCGATACCGACGTACAAAGTTCATCCGTGACCTTAGAACAGACCAACGAATAAAAAATAAAATCCAGCGCCGTACGAATAGATTATCGTTCCACCGTTGGACCACCTTGTGCCAGTCGCTAGACACCCGGAAGCCACTGTCCAGCATATGAAGAACCATACGCGAACTGCGTTCCCTCTTTGAACAACGCTTCACAGCGCTGGCGCTCTTCCAGAGACGGCTGGATATGGATGTTGCAGAAGACTTCTGTGCGAGGATCGCTGGCCAAGCAATCGATTCAAGCTCTTCAGCTCACAGGCTCGACAGCCCCGTTTCGCGCGACTGCTGCATGGATCTCCTTTGCACAATGGAGGAGCTTGATGAAACTCTTGCTCTGTGCGGGCCATCTTTATCCCCAGGACCAGACGGAATATTCTATTAGGGTATAGAGGCTTGCGCGAGTAGGTCGTGATTAATAACGGTGGTGTTTGCGTAGCGCAGGGCAATCGTGGGCGCGTGAAGTGATCTGACTTATCAATGATGTGCTGGCTCTTCGTATCCTCTTTTTCTGTGTGTTTTCCCGTTTGCCGCGCATATATATTATGCTTGTCCACAAATGAAAATCAGTTGGATGTTAGCACTCTTTACTCGTCTCTGTCCTTCCTTTGCTACTTTAGTGGGCTACGCATACACCGCCGTTAGCAATGTCCCGGCGCACCTTGTGCAACCTGAGTGAATGCGCACGAACGGAACTGTTGGATGCCTACAACGTATATTTTGGCATGATGACATGGTTCCCGAAGAATGCAAGACATGACGTTTGGTCACAGTCCTAATGCACGGCCTACTGTAACGCTTCTCACACCCCACAATAGTGGTGGCCAGCTGTGTGGGAGTGGGAAATGACGATCTTTGCTCGCTTGGAGATGCGCCATTAGAGCACCACAACGTGTATCAACTTACATGGCTGGTTTCCAACGAGGCCACTCATCAAGAGAGAGCGATGTGGCGTTCACTGCGCATGTCCAGCGTCCAAAGTCACGTGAACGATTATCTGAAGCTTTGTTCTAAGATATCAAAGGGGCATACGATAACGTATCTCGCGAGGTTATTCACGATGCTCTTGAGAGGGTTCGCCTTGGGGTCACGTCTTTCAACGGATTTCTGATTACCTATTGAAGAGGTCGTTCTTTGTGTATACCAACGATAGCAAAACCGCACTGCACGACACCTTCCGAGCCGTTCTTCAAGCCGGAATGCTATGCCAAACCCTATTCAATCTCACATTCATTGGCCTCGTTTAACATATGCCAGCATAGATCAAGATATCAATGTGCGCAGACGACATACGTGTATGGACTTCAGGTGTGCCACGTCCTCATGTACGTGCAAGGCTTCAAAAAGCTGGTACTATTGACAGGGCTGTGCATTCGCAACGAAGGTCTCGAAATCTAATCAGACAAATTAAAAAAATTAAATTGTGGGGTTTTACGTGCCAAAACCACTTTCTGATTATGAGGCACGCCGAGTGGAATTTCGACCACCAGGGGTTCTTTAACGTGCACCTAAATTTAAGTACACGGGTGTTTTCGCATTTCGCCCCCATCGAAATGCGGCCGCCGCGGTCGGGATTCAATCCCGCGATCTCGTGCTCAGCAGCCTGACACCGTAGCCACTGAGCAACCACGGCGGGTAAATTTAGTCAGACAAATGTGCACTCGTTGCATTCAGTCGCAAATAAATGACAAACCGCACCATTTCTATAAACCATTTCTAAATTATTTCTTATGAGAAGACTCACAGTTATTTTGCCATAATAATTTACAGAGAGGTCTCATGTAGCCTGCTGGCTACCTAACTTGAAAAGCACCTGTCAGCAATGTACCAGCTTTTCAATTTCTGGGCGGGAATACTTAGAGAATGTCAGTGCATGCATTGCTGGAATTGTACCGGGCAGTTTTTCTCAGCTTTTCGAGGTACAGTTTGCCGTAGTGACTAATAGTTGCAAAATTAATCTTCGTGTTCTGCAGGCTATTCAATCTCGGGGCCTCAGAGTTTGTTTTGGTTTCGCAAAATGCGCGTGAACAGCGGCGACTATTGCAATCACCCGGGGCCAACCCATACAAACACATATTGCGGTGCAGGGGCTGAGAGTGCGCACAAGGCCCTTTTGTTCGAGGCCGTTCCCACCATCTTGCAGCACTGCCGCCAGAAAGGCCGCAAGCATTATTACTTCAGCTTTCTATCAGGCTTCACCCCCGCTACTAAGCCACCGATTCCTCCATAGCGTTCGGTTTGACCTGCAGTGCGCCTCACCGTTACAATAACCATAAAAATATTTCAGCTCTCATCTCCTGATATCAAAAAACTACATCTGCTCCTTTTGAATGAGAGGTACACCAATCACGTAAATATTTACACTGATGTATCACCACAGTGTTCGTCTGGAGGCGTGGTTTTCCCAGCGAGAGACGCCAACATCATTCTCAAGATGTGCCGTATAACGACATCAAGCACCGCGGCACTTGCAGCTCTTCACGCTGCACCTGCTCTCGTCAGCCAAGAACAACATCGAATATAGCCAACATTCAGCTACTTGAAGGCAGAACAGCAGTCTTTGCTATCAGCTCTGAAGTGTTCGTCACATGAATAACTAGTATTTGAGATTAGATGATGAATCGATACCTTGGCTGAGAAAGGACACCACGTGACATTTCAGTGGCTGCCAAGTCACTGTGGCGTCAAATGTAACCAACACGCCGATAACGCTACTAGGCCGGCTCTTCAAGGCAGGAATTAGAAGTCGACACCGTTATCAAGGACAGATGCTGCTAGAAAACTCCAAATGCTCACGGGGTATACCACGTTCCACGTGGGAATCACCCAGTGTTTTCTGGGCGAACGGCTGCACAACCTGGACTCCGCCTTCGCGTTCCCGCAGGACTCTGCCGACGCGATGTTACCCTGCTTTGTATAATGGGGCTAGGAGTGGCTCTTACGAAGTCTTTTGCTTTCCGAATGGGATGGGCCGATGCGCCGATGGGCTTCGTGTGTTGACTGGCATAATGAGAAAGTTCTTCAAGAACTTTTGTGTGGCTGTCGTTGCTACAATTTGTCGAGACGACCACTTGCAATCGCGATAGTGCGCTTTGATCAAAGGCCTTAAACAGAGGAACTCATTTTAAAATATCCTAAACTTACGAGCGGTGTAACGGTAGGGAGGAATAAAAACGACAGGATAGACGCTTACTTACGACTTATGTTTGTTGGAAAGTTGTTTACAAAAGCAGTAATTTGCGCATGTGTAGTCAAGCACATCTTAAGGTGCGGTCATACAGGGCCAACAGGACTGACGATGAAGAATCTTTGATATCATATGTGTCCAAAGACCGTAATGTGAACAGTTCAGAAAGGCTTTCTATTTATCCGCGAACGATATGGAGAGGACACTTACGCATCTGGCCGAGTGTACGAAAGTCTGGCCAACTTCTGTGGCCTGACTTGCCAGTCTGTCTTTTGTATTGCTAAGAGCAACTGTGCTACCAAACAACGGAATGCGCACGCAATCTTTACAGTGCGCAGACAAGTGCGCACCACCCGCCACGACCTTCAAGGATACTGAATGCTCCATGAGACTGTCTTTAAGACACCGGCCCGTGTGGCCAATGTAAAGTTTTCTGCAGCTCAGTGGGACTCAATACACCACCCAAAACGCACAGGAAACAAAGTCCTTTGCAAGTTTCTTTTGTACAAGCTAGCTTGTTCACCTTACCTTTCCCATGGCCATTAACCAGGGAGTACAGCTGAGACAGCTTACTGGGAGCTGTGAACACGACATCCACCCCACACATCCTACCAATCTTTTTAACATTGTGTGGAACAGTATGCACATACGACTTAACAACAATCTTACTTATTTTCCGCTTTTCATGAGTTTTTGTAGCCATTGTCTTCTTTAACTTCTTAAGCAAGTTGTCCTTCACACCAGTTAGCAGACTAGCTGGCGATCGACCTGGTCAGACGACTCACTTGCACGCTGAAGCTCTGCTCAATCGCGTGACTTTCCCAACGAACCAAGGCATGACATAGCAATAGCTCGTTTGACTAGCTAGTCTTTGATGATTTATAAGGTAACAGACCTTTCTTAGATAGTGGGGAGAATTCCCAACACACATGATCGACCCTATCAAAAATACTAAGTAAGTTCTAAAAACGACAAAGCATTATTAGCTGGTTGATTATGAATAAATGATTTAAACATTCTAATATGCTGCTATGTCCAATGTAGGCGATATGTTAGTCGATATGTTCAAAAATACAAGGATGTCACCAACATATCTGCAGAGTTTTGAAACAGGTTGTGTCACAAGCTCTGCTCGCGATTCGCAGTCCAGTTTGAGTGAAAAAACTCATGGGCCATTCCACTCTGTGAAGGTGGATGACCAGCGAAGCACACGACACAGAGGCGACGTATTAGAGTTTTGAACAAAGGTACGAACACATTTATTGTACTGATCGGCGGTCATTGGGGCGATACGCACGCACGCACATTCTCGTATCACCTCTGTTATTAAATGCGTCGGTCACGTAAGACAATGGCTGGCTCATACACCATTTAGCGATGGTTCGTACCACCGTAAATAAAAAGAAAATTAGCGCGACCTCCCCATTACGACAGAGAAATGAAATTCTACTCTGCAACGATGAGCGGCAACGGAGCCAGCTGCGCAACGAGTCGACGGTGACGAATGCGCGAGCCGTGGCACGAGCGCCTTTCCGCGGTTGCGCCGAGGGGCGCCAACGAGCCAGTTCGCGGGTTGTTCGCGAACGACGGACATGCCCTAGCCATATACGGCTCCGATGTGAAATATTTCACACAAAACTAGGGCCACACGGGAACCAATTCATATGCCCTTCTTTAGCACAAAGGTTTGGTTTTCAAGTCTCACAATAGTCGAACAGAGGTAGCAATTAAGAAATTCTTCTAAGTTATCTACATTGCTTGAAGCATAATTTTGAAAGGGCACTTCCCCATAAGAATCAATTGCCTATCAAACACCTAAACACAAATCATCGTGGCGAACAGAATTAAATAAATCTTCAACGTCAGTTTAAATGCCCTAGGGAGCTCTAGGCATGCCCGATAACAGGTCTCGCCGTCCGAACGCTTCAATCCGTGAAGGCGCGAAAAAAATTAAGGGGTTTTACGTGCCAAAACCACTTTCTGATCATGAGGCGAGCCGTAATGGAGAACTCCAGAAATTTCCCGTGAAGGCGTGTCCGAACAGTTCAATCTGAAGGGGTGACTCGGTGCCAACAAGTTTAGGTGCCGCTGCAGGTCGGAACTGACGCTATGCTGCCGGCAGCCCTTTTCAGTGACTATGGCCCGAATGGGACACGCAGCTTTGTGCGTCTTTGCCGAAAAGAATACTTCGAGAACGTCACTCTTGCGAGACTTCCCTATATTGGAGAGACGTTCCAGTTTGATGTCGGAAAAAAGGGCTACTATCCTAGATTTCGCCTTGGTTAGGGCGCAGTCATTTTCGAATGCCGACATATAAGCCGTCGCAGCGGAAGTAGACGATGACACTCTTGCAGTTTTCAAGGAACAAAGATCTGCACAAGCGGCTGTAGCCTTAATTAATGTTTAAAGTGCTACTGTTCGGTGATAATATGCGGTGATAGTGGCTGGCTTTGCTTCCTTTCTTTTTCTCTCTCTACTTCTCTATATCTTTACCTCCTCCTCCCGTCTCTCCCCAGCGCAGGGAAGCAAAGCGCATTCTTCCTTCTTGTTAACCTCCCTGCTTTTACCCTTTCTACTGCCCTTTCTATTTTCATACAAAATAGCTGTTTTTCGCGAATACCTTCCAACCAATAGGATGGATAGGTGAGCTAGTTGATAATACATTATAATAAAAACTTAGAACTTTGAAGAAATGTGTAGAAGAGCGCGTGTGGTGTGCTTCTTCTTCTACGTCGTTTGTGTTTTTAGCGCTCTAATTATTTATTATAACCTTCCAAACCGCATAGAAATGATACACATCTGCTTTCTTTACTTTAAAATATTACTGCATATTACTCCAAGCCAACCTCAAACCCCGATTCATTCTACAACCAGTATCTGTTATCGTTAGCAGCTTGCCCATGCAGATGACGCTATTTTTCGTGACGTGGCCGAACTGTCTGGGTATTTGACGAAACTTCGCAAAGCGTGACATCGTTTGAAAAATAATTAGTTCTATGGTACTACCTTGCGTAATATCCTAAATACCAGTCATTGGTATCACACGTAATTAGCTTCTAATTACCTTATCAGACCTTCATCGTCATCTTCCGACTCTTGCAAGAAGATAGCGTGTCCGAGCATTGTACCGAACACAGTTATTGATTAATCGTCTGCTTCATCTCCAAAGACGCTTAGGATATCAGCTTAGAATATAAATAGTTAGACAAACGGTGTTTCTTTTTTAAATTTTTTAAGTAAACTTCACGAGCAATGAAAGCGTTGACTGCCAACTGAAAGTCTGTTCAGATTTTTGGAAGAAAGATTATGGTGTTGTTGATTTGCAGATGTTCTTGTGACTGATGTGCGCATGCCTATGCTGAAAAAAGGTATGAATTTCCGGTGAATTTCAAATAAACTTCCAGCTGGCAGTCAGCGCGTGTCTGTGGTATTTGTTTCTTTGTGTCCTCGTCTTTTTCGCGCTGTTTAATCCCAGTTCTAAATATGAACGAACTATGAACCCTCATCAAGATCTTACTAATGAAAGTGTGAATCGTGCTTTTGTTCGATCGGAGAACCGTCTGGCACCCACGAATGCAACGCAGTGTGTTTTGCAATTCCTGTTGTCTTTCTTCGCATTTAATGCATGTCTCATTTGACCTATATGTCTAAGGAGGTCATTTGGCGATGTTGCAAAAATCCGGCTACCACTAAAGGACGTCTCGAAAATAGCTCTAGGCTGCGGGTTACCATATCACATGATGAAGGACACTGCGCTCACGCGTTGGAATTCGAAGCACTCCTCCGAGAGATATTGCCCGCAGCATAAAGGCAAAGTTCTAAGAGCCATCTCTTGACATTGATCTTGTTTTCGCAATGTTAGGAAAAGCACTATCAGCCGGCTTACCGCTTGTTTTGGCAAGGACTTGAAACGTCTACTCGTTCAGTGGCAGTCTAGCAGGTTTGGCAATTCGCGATAACCTCCAGTCTGGATGATCGTTATGGACACGCAATCTCTTGAAGAAGGCTCCTGAGAGATGAAACGGAGTGTTGGGGAAAAAAGCGGACTCATTTCCTCGAACCTTTGGCAGAAAAAAATTTGCATTCTGTCGAGTTATACTACTTTATGCGCAAGCAGTTATCTAAAGGCATTTGATTCTGTAGAGGTACCAGCAGTCATGGAGGCATTCAGTAGTCAAGGAGTAAAGGAAGCATACGCGATATCTTATTAAATATATGTACAGACTCCACAGATACATTAATGTTCTGCAAGAATAGCTGAAAAATGCCGATCAAGGAAGAGGTCATCTTGTAAAAAGTGGGGCATTGCGCTAAAAGCACACGAACAACAGAAGTAGAAGTGGATAGGATTGCACTTGTCCTGTCCACTTCGACTTCTGTTGTTCGTGTGTTTTTAGCGCAATGCCCCACTTTTTACAAGTTGAACATGCGCCAACCAGCCCAACTTGCCGCTCTACTGAAAGAAAGAGGTCAGACAAGGAGAAAATCTCTCCAGTGTTAGTCACTGCAGGCTTAGAAGTCTTCAAGCTATTATACAGGGAAGGATTAAGAGAGGATCAATGGCAAATATGTGACCAACTAGCATTTTGCAGACGACACTGTCCTGTTCAGCAGGGCAGCAGATTACTTCCAAGAAATTATTGAGGATCTAAGTCAAGAAAGTGTAAGAATAGGGTTGAAGATTAGCATGCATCAGGCAAAAACAATGATCAGGCTTGGCAAGAGAACCATAATCCGTGATTGGCAGCCAGCTTTTAGAGTCTGTACAAAAGTACGTTTATTTAAGTCAATTACGCGCAGGGCACCCTTGTTCTGAGAAGGAAATCTACAAAAGGATAAGAATAGGTTGGAGCGCATACGGTAGGCATTACCAAATCATGACATGCAGCTTACTGCTTATCATTGAAAAGCAAAGTCTACAGTCCTCGCATCCTTCCAGTATGAACACAAGCGTCAACAGAAAATTAACTTCGCGTCAACCTACATCAGTAGGCCAGTTCGTGAACCATATATGTTCCAGCACATTTTCGATGTGTTCTGATCTGCAGCCTTCTCGCCTTGTTCAGCAGCAATGCACGCCTTTGGTTTTTAATTCAACAATCTTAACACATCTGAGATATAACCAGACGCATTTTTGAATAACATCGCTGCCTTTTCCCTTTCTTTTCTCCTCCTCCTCCCATGCGGCACTGTAGAAAAGTATCCGAGGGCGCCTTATGAGTTGTGAATGCGAAAACTTCAACTCCGCCGCTGAGCGGTCCTTCGATTTATGAACCTCTCAAAGGCAAGCCAGCGCGTTCAGTAGCTGGGCGCGTTTTGATTTGGTCTTACCGAGGTGCAGTTAAAACGCACGCGAGAGCTTGGGCGGACAAAGAACGCGTGGATAACACAGGCTTCCGAGAGCGAAGCGTCACGGCGATGCCCTCTCCCCTCACGCAGCACCTGGCGGGCCAGCAGGGCAGCAAGCGATCCCTAGTCCCCACTCGGCTCCGTCGAGGCGCGCACGTGACGTGGCGTCGCCGCCAATGGGAATTTAGGTATCGTTTCGCTGCTACAGACGCCGGCTTTTCCGTTCTGCGAGACATTTGATGCTTTCGTATCAAAATAGTATACTCATAAATGGCATATGCTGTCGGTATGTAAAAGAAAGCCATTTGCATAACTTTCCGTTCTCTCTACTCTCCACTTGTTAAGTTATTTTTTATTGAGGATGACGACGAAGTGTCTTCCGATACAGCGCTGTTCTTTCTAGCTCCGGTTTATTTCTGTGAAAACCTAAGTTCATCCGCTGGTCCTCGCTCCCTGCTCGGTTGTAATGGAAGTGGACGAACCCGCACGTCTGCCGGCGACGGCGGCGTCAGCGGCGGCCGCCTCCAGGAAGCGGATCGGTCAGCAGAGCGACACTGACAGCGAGGACACCCATGCCTACTACTCTCTCAGCAGTGAGGACACTTCCGATGACGACTTCCAGCTTGTGCAGAGCCGCAGAGCGAAGAGAAGGAACACCACGGCGTCCTCATCGTCAAGCACGCAAACAGTGAGACAGACGCAGAGGCAGGACGCCAATACCATCATATTTGTGCCCCTGCTTCCCACCGTCAACATGAAGCTACTTAACGGGCAGTCTGTATCGATGTCACTGGAAGCCCTGGTACCAAATGAAATATCGGACATTCGAGTGAACACCCTGAAAAATCTACTGGCGGTTGATGTCCAGCATGCGGCTGCTTTGACCACTCTACGCAGCGTAATGGACCTCGATGGCATTCAGGTGCGCTCTTACATCCCTCTGAGAACTGACGTAGTCACCGGCGTTATCTAAGACGTAGACGTCGCCATCCTTAATAACGATTTGCCGATTCTTATCAAGCCAGCCAATGATGAGGCCATCGTTGATGTTAAGCGGCTAGTCAGTTCACGCTGCGTGAAAAAAACATTCAAGGGTAAATATATACCCTCGCATGTTAAGGTGGGATACTTCACACATGCAGTGCGGCCTTTCATAGCGAAACCTCTTCAGGGCCGCAAATGCATGAAACTGGGACACGTGAGCAGCGTCTGCGAAAATCAAGCAGCATGCCCCCGCTGCGGAGAGCCCCACACTGCAGATAAATGTGGCGTGACTGTAATGAAGTGTTCAAACTGCGGACGATCACATGAAGCTTCATCGAAGAAATGCCCACATATTGAAAAGGAAATGGCCATCTTGAAAGAGATGGCGAAAGATCATTCATCTCATCGCGAAGCCATCGATAAAATCAGGAAGCGACGTTCACGTCGCCGGCGCTCCTCAAGGAAGGCTTCTCAAGGAAGGCGCATGCCACTTCCAACAACACCACCTCCTCCTCCACCGCCCAGGTCAGACAATGTGGAAAGGACCGCGAAGAGCAAGGCCACTGAGAAGACCACATCTGCCGAATCTTGGCCGGCTCTACCGAAACGACAACATTCACCAACAGAATCACAGCAAACTTTAGCTGGACAACCCCCGACGTCTACTGTCGGTGATTTGTGCGACCAAGACAGGCAGGTGGCTGATATGCTGCAATCGCTGATTAATACAATGCGCATTATACTGAACAAGCTGCAAACACCAGCAGCTCGAAGCGCTCTGAAAATACTGGATGCACTAAATCCAGTGCTTGCTAGCATCGTTTAAGCGTCATGGCTCGACCAATAGTCCCTTTCCACACTGAACTTAAAAGTGCGTCGATCTTTCAATAGAATGCCAGGGGTCTAAGGAACCGTATATCTGACTTTCGCCAATTCATTTTCCCAAATCGCTTCCCCATACTGGTCATTTGCGAACCAAATACATCAACTACACTCAGACTGTACGGTCATGAATCTTTCGTCTCGTCCACATGCGGTGCGAGCACAAAAGTGATCATTTACATCCGCACGGACTTCACGTATGTCGCCAACGCGATAGAACCTCATGACGACAACCAATATGTCTGCCTAAATGTCCAAAAGAAGAATGTGTCGTTTACACTAATCGGAGCCTACATATCCCCAGCGGGTGCCCAACTGTCTTGCGTACAGTTGATTCGTCAAAATTTAAGAAGGATATGGATGACACATGTCGGGAAGGCCTCTCACACACTATCGAAGAAGCAATAGCAGAGGCATTGAAAACATCCCTCTGCTCGCTTGCAAGGTCAGCAAGGCGAACAGACTTGGACATGGAACTGGAGAGGCTGCGTGCGGCACGCCGATAGGCGGAGAGGAGGTATCGGCGCATGAAGTCCGTCTTAGATCTGAGGGCTTCACGACGCATACAAAAGAAAGTCCAGCGTCGCATGGATAAATTGGAAGATAAGCGATGGAAGACTTTCTGTCAGTCGCTTGATCCCCGAAAATCGCTCTCGCACATATGGAGAACGGTTAGGGGTCTTCGCTCATCTCCGCATCAAAGGAAGCCCTTCGCTGCTCTGGCCCTCTACCAACTCCGCTCGGAACTTCAAGTGGCTGAAGAGTTGAAGAGTTCTGTGCACGGGTTGCTGGGTCCGTGGCCATCATTACTGACGCAGCATTGAATGAGATCCCTGAGGCACGTGTACCAGAAATGAACGTGCTATTTTCACTCGAAGAGCTCGATGCTGTGTTGGCGACCTGCAGGCGTTCTTCGTCACCAGGACCTGATGGCATCACGTATGCAGCCCTATGCCACCTTGGACATGACGCACGTGATGAGCTGTTCAACTACTACAATGAGTCTTGGCAGAACAGCGCCGTTCCTAAAGAATGGATATCGAGCCGCTTGATCCCCATTCTGAAACCTGGAAAGTCTCCGCTCGAGACCTCATCATATCGTCCGATTGCGCTTTCGAGCTGCGTCGGCCAAGTGATAGAAAGAATGATTCTTGCTCGCTTGGAATGGTACCTGGAACGATTCAATATCTATCCGGACTCCATGACAGGCTTTCGTCGAGGTAGCACGTACATCGAACGTCATTGACATCGTAACATGGGTCCAAAATAAAAAAAAAGCCTCAAGCGCCTATCTGCGGCACTTTTTCTGGACATAAAAGGAGCATACGACAACGTCGCCCATGAGGCCATACTGAACTAACTTGAGGCTGTTGGAGTTGGTGGCCGGATATATAAATGGATTCGGCACTATTTGACTGAGAGGCGTTTTTCCTTGCAGACCGAAGGCGGCCCAACTTCGGACCATTACATCTGCCGTGGTGTGCCGCAGGGTGGAGTGTTGAGCCCTATTTTGTTCAACCTCGTCCTGGTAGGACTAGCGGATTAGCTACCGCAGACAATACATGTCTCAATATAAGCCGACGACATTTGCATCTGGCCCTCTGCGGTGAGTCACCCTCAGCTAAGAGCCAGACTTCAGCGGGCGGCAACCATGACGGCGTCTTATCTCCGAGAACAAGACCCCAGTGTGTCTACTGAAAAGTGCGCATTACTTGGTTTTACGCGCAAACAAATGTCATCGTATCCTGTTTATATCAATGGTCAAGCTATATCCTATGTTAAGACGCATCGCTTTCTGGGCGTCATCATTGACCGCAACCTCTCGTGGAGCCCTCACTGCGTCTACCTGAAGAAGAAGTTAGTAGCCATTGCTCAGGTCTTCAAATTCTTATGCGGGAAAAACTGGGGTACACCATTCCATTCTATGTTGCAGCTGTACAGGGTTTTGTTTCTAGGACTGCTACGTTACAGCCTACCAGTGGTTCAAATGCATTGCAAGACGAACTTTCGCGCCTTGGAGAGCATACAAGGTCAAGCCCTACGCACGTGTTTAGGGCTGCCTCGGTGCACCTCAACAGCAGCAACAATCGCCATCGCAGGAGACCATATAATCCAAACACATGTAGCTGTCAACTCTCTCAGAGCGCACATTCGCCATCTGTCAAGGATCCCCGGCCATCACTTGGCCTCCCTACCAGCCGAGAGACCTCAAGCGACTTTTTCACGAGTGATTAGCGCTCATCAAGAGTACATAACGGCATCTTTTACACCGGCGGCGAAGCCTTCCTCTCCCCTGTGGTGCCTGCGACAGCCTCAAGTGAATTTTTCTATTCCTCGAATCACAAAAAAGTCCAGTCATCCATCGCTGGCTCTGAAGCAACTTACGCTCCTATTACTATACCAGACGTATCATGACCGTATACATATATATACCGATGGTTCGACCTCACCTACCAGCTCAACTGCCGCATTCGTCGTTCCAGCCAAGAACGTTGCAGTTAAATTCAAATTGTCGCACACGACTACATCTACATCGGCAGAACTCGCAGCTCTCCATGCCGCTATGATGTACATCACCGAAGAGCCAACAGAGAAATGGGTCGTATTTTGTGACTCTAAGGCAGCCCTTCACAGCATCAAGTCCGCATTACGTCATAGAACATACGAGCAGATGACATCTGACATCAGAGAACTACACCACCATGCTCTGGAAATAGGACACCACATTATATTTCAATGGATTCCTGCTCACTGTGACATCGTCGGCAACAACCTAGCTGACCAGGCTGCCCGGTGTGCCCACGAAGATACCAAGACGCGTCCAACACCTTTGGCGAGGTCGGACGTTGCCAGAGAACTTCGCCTACTTGCGCGCAAGAAGTCACAAGAACACTGGATTTCAAGTGCCTTCAATTGCAGATAACGTAAACTGGACCCCACGCTACGGCTACAACTGCCATCTAGCCTTTCCCGCGGCGAAACAACCTTGTTGTGTCGCTTGTGGCTGGGAGTGGCGTTCACGAAAGCATATTCCTACCGTATGGGAATGGCCGAGAGCCCGATGTGCGACTCCTGTGGCTGCGAGGAGACCATCCAGCACGTTGGACATCCTCGCTACGATGTCCAACGCCTCTCTCTGCGGGCAACTTTACGCCGACTGGACTCGAGACCGTTCACCGAGTCAAAGATACTCCGACCGTGGCCACACCCATCACTGGCTCGAAAAGCGATTCGTGCACTAGTGCAGTACTTGAAGTGCACGGGCTTAAGATACCATTTATAGTGTCCTTGTGTACGGTGTCCCTTCCACACGTACTCTGTGCTTACTCTCTCCCTTTCTTCTTCTTTCTATTCCCCTTTCCCCCACCCCCAGTGTAGGGTAGGAAACCGGATGCTGTTTTGGTTGACCTCCCTGCCTTTCCTACCCTTGTTTTCTCTCTCTCTCTTGGAATGGAAGTTGAAAATTTAGAAGCGGTGCTTCTGTAAGCACTTCTTTCCCCATCTCTAATGGTTGCTTTACCATGACGCTCCCAAAGTGGGCGCGGCAAGCCTTACTTTTCAAAGAAGCCGCATATATCAAACGTTTCTCTGTCCTCCGCAAGCCTCTGGATTTCGAGATCGCTTCTGAAGTGCTTACCAAAGCTAAAACTTCAGCTGAAACCTCGCCCTGCGCTGAGTACATCAAGCAGACGAAATGAAAGTCACGATGAACAAAACGAAAAAAAATCCTTCGGGACTTCTTTTTGGATTAAGAGAAGAGTAGCTTAACGGGATATGAGCTCCGCACTCTGTCAGCAAAAATAGTTGTCGATCAAAGAAGAGATAAAAATAAGGATAAGGAAAGGCTTTAAAATAATGTTATCTTTGAGATAAAAACGACGCCACGGAAGATGGAAACAAGAGGAAATGGTATAGAAATTCCACACGAGTTCAGTGGATGCTGTAGCACTTGCGTCGTGTTTTATTTCAAGCTTTCTTATTGATTTCGTTCAGAATGTCGACGATAGAAATAGTACTTTCGTTACTATTTATGAGGTATAAGTTGTTACCATGGTTTGTACTTTTTTTAGGCATCTTAACGGTCCAGGGGATTTCCCAAGACAGGATGCCGTTTGAAAGGAATGGTATACAGTGAGATTTTGCGCTCGCAGGTAATGAAGGCTTACCGAAAAGTCAGACAATTGCTTCAAATAATGCCCCTTTGTCAAGGGTAGGAAATCCATGTGTCCATTCATTAAGTGAAATCCCAAAAGCATAGGTGTATCTGTGCGTTTGGATGTTTTTTTTTTGTTCTTGAACACTTAAACGTCCCGTAGCTTGCCTATTTAAGTTTTCACTCTGATCTACTTTGCACTGCACATTGCGAATCACATGTTTTATCTGCTCGCCTGAGTACAATGCACCTTTAGATTATTTCCTGAAAAATCGTTATTGTTGCTGCGACCGTGGAAAAGAGGGGAGGGGTGCTTTTCTTTCTATTATCTCATTTTTGTCTCACTTTGTACAGGTTTCGTGCTCCTTTCGAGTTTGTTTGACATAGCCTGATATTTGTCCATAGTTTCCTATTTAACCTTGTGCCTTCCTATATGAATATACACGAAACTTGGAAGTACTTTTATCTGGCCACTACTCAACTAATTTTGAATTAACTTTGTCGCAATATCAAGAAAATGGTAAAATCTTATTTTGGTTATAGGAAATTCTATTACAACTGAAAATCATCATCTTGCCAATGACTGCATGTAGGCGTTTCACAATTATTTAAATACGCAAGCTATGGCTCTCCTTAAGTTAGGTCGTCCTTTGATAGTACAGTTGTTTCATTGTGGCCAATACAGGGACATACGCGCTCAAATTCTTGGCACCAGTATTCAGATCGGCTAGGACTGCTTGTGTCTTTACACGTACGAACATATTACAGCGAAGCTGTCTGTGGCTCAGATCCCTGGTTTCGTCGCGTCTGTGTGTATTAACTCTCATCATGTGGACCGACCCTGGTGATAGTACAGAACTGGTCCAAGCTCAATCGCACATATTTCTGTGTGCTCGGGGACCTGTAACGCACCCTTGAAGTAGCCTTGTCACGCCTGGGACCTAAAGAGGTCCCAGGCACAAGGGTAAGAACAGATGTTTCTGAAAAAAAATGTTTTGTACAACTTATTCAAAAAGGCGTGTTAAAATTTTTCGGCCCCACTGCTGGCGAATTTGTCTTCGTCGTCTACCTCCTCAGCTGGCTCCGTTGCTGCTCGTGATTCCAGCGTAGAAATTCGCTTCTATTCTTTGCTCGTAATAGGGAGGCCGCGTTTGCGGGGGAATGAGCCATTGCTTAAAGGTGTATGAGCCATTCATTGTCTTGCATGACGTGGCGGATACATTTAGTAGCACAGGGGATACGTGAATACGTGTGTGTACCTATGTTATCACGATGACCACTGATCAGGACAACAGATATGTTCGTGCCTTTGTTCAAAATACTGTGTCACCTTCTTGTCGTGCGCTAAATAGCTTTGCTCGTGACCCGCCTTCACAGAGTGGAATGGCTCATGAAATTTTGTATAATATCCTGTTTGTTTGTTTGTTTGTTTGTTTGTTTGTTTGTAGATTCAAACTCTTCTAAGATAGCTATCTTCGTGTGCCCATTTCTGACGAAGGGCAGGCCACCTGGTTTGTCCTCTGAAGGTATGCGCAGTCTGGACAATTAATGTTCACTTTCCTTACAAGTGGTGTTGATGGGCTTGTTGGCGCAAGCCGCTCTAGTAATGTGTAGTAGTAAGCAGATGGTATCCGAGCATGGTAAAACAATCCCCCTTGCTATATCGACGAAGTTAGGGCATATCTCTGAACGAAAGCAGGCCGTGCGCATGTTTTTATAGCCCTCCTTAGAACAGAGTGTACCGTTCATGACAAGTTGAGTCAGTATCCGGTGGGACACGCCGCAATTGGACACGCATTGACCTGCGTATTCTTTATCAGTAATTGGAATCAAAGGGTTCTATTGTCACACCAATTACAGGGATGCCCGATGTGCGGTCGCGCCGGCTAGTTATTGACGGCGAACGCACGCATCATCCGGAGACGCGCGGTCGCGTTTGGCTGCTGAAAGGACGAAGCTAAGCGGATCCCGCTGCGCTCAGTCGGCTCTGTCGCAGCCAGGGCTGGCTTCCGGCATGAGTGTTGTGCGCTCACGCATGAGCGTTCCCGAGCAGTTGTGTGCAAACGGCACCGTGGTTCATAGGCTGGTATCAGTGGAACGGACGGTGAACGTCTAGCTACCGTTTATCTAGGGCTGCGCAATTCGAAACCATCGGTGGCCAGAATCAACTTCTTAAAGAGCCTGGCTCTTTAGTGGGGAATGTTGCACGTTTTCCTGGCAGAAAGGGCAGTCTATGTCCGGTATTATTGCGCTCGTTGTTATCCTCAACACGTGTTTTAACCTAATGCATTCCGCCGCGGACCGTATGTTGTGCAGCCCTGGTTAACTTATTTATTGTTTTATCTTTGTTCCAATCATGTGATTGGCCTCGTGCACCATCGTGGAACGACGCCCGCAACGCCGCTGCCGACGTTCATCGTCGCGGTGCCTGGCTGTTCCTGCCGCGCGTGAGTCTCGCGTGCTGCGTGGCGCCATGTTCGCCTCTGCGTCTTGTCAGCATAAGGAGCTCAAGTGCGACTATCGCTTTTCATGTTTCGGGCGATACCGCCTAGTTTTTTTTTTTATTACACCTTCTACTGTTGAAATTTTGCAGCAATACCACATTATTATCTTTAGAGTTCTGTAACACACTCATCATCTTTACTTGACTGGTTTACCTCAGAACAAAACAATAAGAAGAAAGAAAGCAGTGTTGCATCCTTACTTCACCATCATTAGGCGTTTCACTACAAATCTGCATTTTGGTTTAGCCACCGCCGTCCAATCAAGCCAGACAGAAAACGACGTGACAAACGTATTAATAAATTATGCGGACCAAGGAGCGCAACCCTGTTGCGAAATTTCATCGGATACGCTCTATCCGTAGGCGTAAAATGTGCATTTAAAGTTGTGATATTAAAAAATCCGAGGGACACCTAGGAGCTTCGCATGAGTTGTCAGTGTGAAGACATCAATGTCCAACTGAACACCGCGCAGCGGTCCTTCGAGTGTCGCGCTGCGAGTAATACTTCCGAGTTTTGCTGCGGGCTACGTTATCGAGTGTTGCGATTAAATTGGTGCGGGTAATTCTCTTACTGCACAGTTTCTACTTTACCACGTTGGCTGTAGAGCAGAATCATTTGGACGATACTGCTGATGGACGCCGCACGCCACTGACGTCCTGCGCCAGGAGAGACCCCGCGTCGCCGTATGTGCTCCGTCCTGGCGAGCACGGAAAAGCCGACGCGCTGTTGCCGCAGCAGGCTTTCCGATTCGCTCGCTCTGCTCCGTCGAGGCGCGCTGGTGACGTGGCGTCGCAGCCAGTGGCGATGTGGATGCCGTGTTACTGCTACGGACCCTGCCGGATTTCTCGCTCAATGGGCCATTTCATGCTTTCGCATCAAAAACACAGGTGACCATAGAAAACACTCAGTTCGTCTACTCTTCGTTTACCGAAGATTTATGTCACCGCGCGTTTCCTTACTACTCGGCGTACACCAGTGGTCAGATACCATCCCTCCTCCGATTTGTCTTTGCCAACCGTGCCTTCAACCGCACTGCACAGCTTTACTGAAGAGAAATATAATCTTTGCCGCGACTCACTTCCCGCATCGCTTCCACTCTTCGCCGCCTAATTTGGTTCGCCTGCGAAAACACCGAGCTAGAAGTCGGGCACCGCTAGCCTCGTCGCGCGCGATGCTTTCGCTAGCACGCTGGTCATCGGTTTCGTCCACGCAGGCGTAAACAACGCCGCGGTCGTCCACCAGCACCGCCGCTTCCCCACTGCGCTCTTTTGCTGGGCCGGCGTGCGCCCGAGCGGCTTGGCTCGCTTGAGCTTCGCAGTGACTGTGGCCACCGCTCGGTTGGCGGCCGGGCACGAAGCTTCAGGGAGCAGGTTAATTAAAGCCGAAACACAATCTTCTGGCCGGCGGAGCGAGAGCGCGGGACAAGTCACAAACACGGAACCAGAGCTCCTCCTCCTCTCGCATTCTTCTCTGTTAGAACAACGCGCTATGCATCCTTTCCCATGCGTCTCTGAAACCATAAACTGCTTCTATTCCTCGCGCAGTGTAGAGCCTTGCCAGGGCGGGGAAGTTAGGATGGTTGAGGGTCGCGAGTGAGCCGTGAGCAATGAAAGCAAAAAAGCCAAGTCACTATGTTGGGCGCAGTTGGCGAAGTTAGCAAGCAGGATGGAGCTGTTCGAGACACTAGTGCAATTAAGGCTGATGTTTTTTTTTTAATGTAATTAAGACGAATAGGAAGCGAATATGGTCTGGGAGACACGTTTAAAAAAGCAGCCGGAGTTAAACCGTGCAAGACTCCACGCACGAAGATGAAGCGTTACGTGCGAAAGATGCAGTTTGCTCATCGGATTGTGCAAAAGTAGTCGAGGTTTAGGGCACGTTATACGCAATGCTAGAGAATTGAACATTAAGCGTGGCCGGTGTAGTTTGTAAAGGGAACAGTAAAGGCAAGTGCTTGAGCTGCCCAGACATTTATATTACTGTTCCAATATTGCGTCGACATTTAATTTGTGGTAATCGGCGGGTGATTTGTCTGCCGTAATGACGCGTCTGTCCAAATTTCCCATTGCAATTTCGCCCTGGACGAAACCAACGCGAGTTCGCTGTGCGACATCAAAGAATGGGAGGTTTGTATCTGTTGTGGTCTACATATCCTGCGAGAAACGTTTAAAAAATTTCCCCACCATATGTAACGTTTCGTTCAGTGGTATCTTGAGCCTCCGCAGTATAAAGGCAATTTACGGCACCGCTTTGTCTTATAAATCGTTTCTGTATACGTAACACATGTCATTTTCTGTTCTTTAAACCTGGATAAAGATAAGGGGAAGATCAAAAATAGTGTCGTCGTTGCCATCAAGACAGAAATTTGGGCGTGCATATATTTGCACATGATTGCAGAAAAGTTGTGCATATATTTGCACATGATTGCTTTGTATTTTAAGCCCTATTGTTTTTTTTTTTTTTGCCCTGAGCAGCTTTGTCATGTACGTGTTGCCCAGACTCTTCACATTCGGAAGCAACACTTTTCACATGATGCTCCTGCGTTGTATAGTAAATAAACCAGTGCGTAAACAAATCAAATAAAGCAAACAAATAAATGGAGGGCAAAGTGTAGATGCGCAACAACTTGTGAAAATGCTGTTTTCGACATTTTTTTCGGTACTTCTGATTTTTTTTTTTGCCCTTTACCCATTTTTTGTTTATATCCAGCACGGTGTGTGATGAGTTCAGAGTCATTTGATATGAGTCGATTTATTTATTTTTAGTGGCTGCCAACAACCTTTCAGCCTTGGTGACAGCTCACTCCTCTATACACAACTTAGTTTGCACAATGGGAGGACAATAGTGCAATCAAGGAAACATTTGTCAAATGACTAATAGTATAGCGGACAAGCAAATAAACAATGACAAATCTGACTATGAACAATACTATAAAATCACACAAGAATGCATTTAAACTTTCAGGCGAGATCAGAGAAAAAATCACTGTTGTGAAAGATAGAATCGTACATTTCCTGCAGTCGTGACACTGGATACGGTAAACAAACTCAGGACAAAATGTGCGCACACACTATTTGAACTTCGAGAGTCCTTGCACGCGATACGCACGGTATCTTTCCCGCCGAAGGCCAATAGCTGAAGTTCACTGTCTGAATCTTCCTAGTGAACGGCATCCCTGAAGCAGGCTCAGATTAAACCTGTTGAGTAAGCAGCATTTTGTAGTGGAACTGATATCACGCTGTAACGATTGGCAGTCGCGTGAGCTTATCATATGCAATACAGTCCGAGGACATCGGCGAACAGTAAGAGCTAAGAATGCCCAAACACAACAGCAATTTGTTTAAAAATACTAAGAAGATCATTGGGCCAAGGTTAGAACTCTAGGACACTCCAACAGAAGACACGGAAGGATGAGAAATGCAATCCAAAAGCTTTCAATTGGTTCTAGCGATTTGACAGGTAGGTAGCAGACCACCAAAGCCATAACCTTACACCTTTAATTTCGACAACAGAATCTGTTGAGAAATGGCATCAAATGCTTTGGTCCTGTAAAAATACATTGTGTCAACCTGATCGGTGTTTAATACTATTGATGCGCCATATCCAAGAAAAATACACAAGTTTGTTTCTATTGATCTTCCTTTGCAAAACCATGTTGCCTGGGCGAGAACTTTTGCTTAAAGCAACAATTTTGACGATCGTAACTAAGCATATTCAAAACTGTCAAAAAACACAAAAACGAGAAGTAGAACAAAAGTTATCCATATTACAAGAGATGTCAGATTTAATTTCCAGAACAATCAATGCTAATTTACACTGGGACGGAAAGCCACCAGTTTCTAAGGATAGTTTGAAGAACAAAGTCATAAGGGGAACGAAAATGTCAGTGCGGCCCTTGATCATAAAGTTAGGAATGCCTTCACAACCTCCAGACACTTTCAGCCCAAGTATGCGCATTGACATGAATACTTCGTCTTCTGTTATAGTTCAATGTGCTTAGCAATCTGCATTGTCAAAAAAAGTGATATTTCTATGCAATTTGAACATCACTGCCATTTGATCTCTGCCACTCGCAGTTATTGTTTATTTGAGTTCAAGATTTCTGCTGTAAACTTTGTATGCTGCAATGCTTTGAACTTCTATCGCGAGATATAATCTTTGTCGACACTTGAAGACCCAGATATTTAGAGCGATTGTTTGCCTGACCCTCCGAAGGACTGAAGTGTCTATTTCCGTCAGAAGCCTTGCAACCAGTCTGGTCACTCGCGGAGTAACTTTGGAGCATTTTATATGCATTACTATGGCAGAGAAAATCCGATTCTTGTCAGGAAGGCGAACCGCTGTTGATACAAATTTAGACTTTGAAGTCAACTTTGCACTTTTGACCTTGCTTCTCGGTGCATGCTAGCATTTGTACGTAATTTTTTCAATAGTTAACCATCCCGACGCCTCTCTAATTTTCTTTTCGCATTTTCAGGCGTGTTCCTGTGATCAGATAAGCATACACAGTGAATGCAGAGCAAAAAGTATGCGGACACCATATGTCCAGCCCCGTTATGAAGTGACTCAGGGTGTTCGCCGCCTGCTTCAGAGGAAAAAGGAACAGCCTCTCCGCAGGTGCATTCCATCCTTTTCAACTTCACACAACAGAGTAAAGTATTATATATGGCTGTAAATTGGGCTTCAATCCATGAATTTCGAATACTTCCACGTATTTTTTCAAATATCATTGTGCCCAGATAGATAAAATTGGTATACGGCTGGCTGCTCACGTGTGCTGTTCATAAAGCGTAATCAAAGGTTTTTAAAATGACTGCGAGTTGCTTTGAAGAGACTGTTTATTACGGCTGTCCGTGTGGTTTCTTGTTGAACAGATGATAAGCTTCTCGCAAAATTCGCTTACGCTGGACAAACCATAGTATTACTTCACCTCAACATTATAGTGCATGTGGTGGTGCACGCTTTACAGAGAACTAACGACCAGATGACAATGCTTGGTCTGCGCGGCACAAGGCGCCGAAAAATAGAAGGCAGTGGCGTTTCACCTCGGGGAAAACAGCACGCCTGCTTGTGTTTGTTTCTTACGCTATCTCCAACTGGTCGCCTTCATCCTCGAACAGAGAGTTGGGCATATCGCGCGTGCCTCGAACTAGGATGCAGAGGACCAACACGCGAGCCACACGCGTGACTCGCTCTCGGAAGAGCAAACTGCAGAGATGAAACCACGTGACTACAGCAAACTTCGAAGCTTCCGGCCCCGCTGGGAGAAATGGCGAACGCGCCGGTGAGACGACCGTTTGTTGAGGCGCCAGCATGCAGTGGCCTACGTTACGGTGAACTGTCGCCAACAGTGGCGACGCTGTGTTGTGATAACGTTGCAGGAAACGCTCTCAATCGCGACGACTGCTCCGACGACCCGGCTCGTAACACGTGAGAGCGCTTGGCTAGGGAGGAGGGCGAGCGAAGAGGACCCACCGAACGCAAGGTGCATGCTCTCTTTCGACCACTCGAAAACAACGCTGTTCGCGAGAAGGGGCGCTTCGAAACGACCAGCCGAAGATGCCATTTTTGACCTCTTCGTGTTACTAAGGTTTTAAAACATGTATGGCACTCAGAATTAGAGAAGACGACCGACGAAAAGCTGTAACACAGGATTTCAAAGCACATAGTCACATTGTGGACACTGGAAAAAGATCAGCCGGAGCAACGACGAATTTGACAGGAAAAAATTTATTGAAACATCTGTCCGCATACAAAAAGGCGATATTTAGCGGCAGCGATAGCGCAGGCTTCGGAAGTCGAAAATCGCATGTTCGGATAATGAATCTTTCACTCGGTGTCAGTTTATATGATTGAACATGCGTTTATAATCGGCCAGCGATCGCCATAAAAATTTTAGAAAAATTTTCACGGCAACAATCTGAAATCTGACAGCCAGATTTTTAGAAGCGGCTACAACTTTTGTAACGTAGCAAAAAAGGAGTTACCGAGAGTGCATCCTGAGAGCATTGTCGCCACATCAAACATGTTTTCATAATAAAAAGTGCTGGCAGGAATGGATAAACCATGAAATAGGAGTACGTGCTACTCTACCTTACACAGCAAAGCTCGTTACTCCGCGCAGTGAAGCAATTTTTTTTTATTTCCCCATGGGAAATATTACGAGTCAAGAGAGCGATTTCAAGCCAATGAACATTCATCAACAAGCTTCTCAAGAATCTTTGAACTCTCAAATGCCAAATTGGTGTATTGACTAGTTATATGAATATAAAATTAAGAGGGCAGAACCTAGATTCCCCCACAGGGTTCGCAGTTGCAAAGTTCTGCCGCTCCTTATTATTCTAAGCATTCCCTGCAATCTCGCATCCTGGTCGCGAAAATTCCACCGGTTTCAGAATGCTAACTCACGAAACATATTTTCGTTTCTCGTCAAGCACCGCCAACTTACTCGGTGCATGCTCCTCTAAATGCGCTCCAGACTTCAACGGCAATAGGAAAGTAAACATCCACAACACAGACCATCTAAATGGCGTCCATATGGCCTTGTTCACACCCAAATACGAAGCATGCAGTTCGGGCTGGCGTGGTACACGTCGTGTATACGCACTGACGAAATGTAAAAAATAGGAAAAATAGTAATAACAAAAACAGCGCCAACTTTATTTTCCGCCACATTTCTTCGTGTTTGGCGCGTGAACTCGATTGGAAGAGAACACGGGCGCGAGCTCACGCTCTATATCCTAGCGCTTTCAGCGCCAGAGCTCTCTCAGCCATCTTTCGCTATTGAAATATTCCCGCTCCAAATCGCGTTACCCTGGAAACAAGTGGGTTGTTTCCCTTCAAATTCAACATCGACTATCGTGGCACCAAAGAAGCACCTGGTGCTATAGTAGCACTGAGCTTGCATAAAAGTAAAAATAATAAAGCCGCCGTGACAGTTCGAAAAACAACGTTTGGGAACCTTGTAGTCGAATCGCCGCCAAGAATATACACAAAGTGACACTAAATGAAGCTCGAAGGCCTCTTTGATCGCGAGATGTGTACCTTAAGATAAAGCTGGCAGCCAGCGAGGTACGCGAGCACGCAAGCTCCCTTGCTAGGATCCGCAAATGTTGTAAGGAAGTTTAGAAGAGCGGTAGGAGAGGGGCTCACGCGGGGTGATGACTCAGGCGGGAGCCGCCGAAATAGGGTGGATAGGGTCACAAAGTATAAAGCATGAAACCGGAGAATCTTGAAGTGGCGAAAATGTGCTTGCTACAGAAACCCAGGAAGCATCCCTGGAGAGTCAGAGGTACGATGGAGGAGATATATTCTCATCTCGATCGCGCAGAGTTGCCAACATCGGAGGGGCTACCCTAGCAGATGCGCTCGCAACTCTGCAAGACTGCATCCCACGCAGCAGTATCGGTTTTGGGGCACACGTCACATTCGTCTCAAATATTGCGCCTGATGTGGCCTCCTTTCTTTTTTCTTTGTATGTAAAAATATTCTTTTGACTATTATATTTCTTTTCATAAATTACCTGCTGATGTAGTGAACAACTTTCGATTCTTTTTTTGCATCAGCCTATATAAGAGTTTCTGGCGTTCAGTCTTCGTTTGAAACCCTTCGATACCGTTTTCTGTGCTGCCAATGCATCCATTTCTTTCCCCGTGTATTGTGTGTGCCGCTGTCTTCCGCCTCCGTTTTGAGCAGACGGTGGTGACGACGGGCGCGCAGGAAGACGACATGCGCGTGAGTCTTCTTACTTTATGATTTCTTTTTTTATTTGGGCGAAACTACTTTCTTGGAATTCTTTGAGCCGTGATTATTTCCTTTTCTCTCTCCCTCTCTCTCTCTGTTTTCGCCGCTGAAGCGAGACGTTTCCGTTTCCTAGTCTTAATGGACCCACGCCCTTTTTACAGTCTCGGAGGAGGTGTGAGTTCCCCGGTTGCTCCCAGCTGAGTTCCTCAGAACGGAGCCCGCCAAGGCTTATTCAAAGCTCGTCTGGACGGCGGCACAATGGAGCATTCTACGATTGTTCCCTTCGCATAGACTGATGAGTTCATTGTCTCTCTTGTACAGACTCGAAATGCTGGGGCGGTTGATGGAGTCAGCGGAATCTGTTTTAAACCTTCGCTTTCGCGGAGTGATGAAATGGCAGAAAAAGAAATTGTGGCCGGGACTTTTTATTCTAAAAAATTCGGTAAAATATTCAAGAATGCTTGAAAAACTGTGCAATTCGGAGGTAGAAGAGAATTGCCTCGAACCTGCCTTTGCCTGTAGATTCACTGTTCATTAATTTCCTTTACAAAAATCAAACCTACTTAGACATTTACAGAGAGCTAAACTAATGTACGAGTAACTAACTTACAAACGATGGAAATTATTCATAAGCAAGCGGGGTCATGTACGCACAAATTGACAGTTTGCTATACATTTCATACGTATAAATTATGGCGTCTTTATATTTAGGATATTATTTCACCAATTACGGCGCTATTCCTTATATAATAATAATAATAATAATAATAATAATAATAATTATTATTATTATTATTATTATTATTATTATTATTATTATTATTATTATTATTATTATTATTATTATTATTATTATTATTATTATTATTATTATTATTATTATTATTATTATTATTATTAAATGAATAAACCAATCAATCAGTCAAACAAATGTTTATTGTACGGCCCAGGAACAGCCACGCAGCCTTTGTACTGGTGCGTTTAAGGACACTAAATAGAGAAAGAAAAATAAGCACGTTTGAGCTGTGTTGGCGGATCACCAGTCCTTGATCCCAACTTGCCGCTGGGATTTCAGGATTTCCTGAAATCGACTCGATGCTATCGCCGGCAGTAGCACGTTTGTTGACTACAGCTGTGCTTCAGGCGATGTGCTTGCTTCATGATCAGGCTTGTCACTCGCTTCATCCTCCGATGCTTTGCGGTAGAAGTAGCCTTTCGTCGTCTGCAAGAGTTGGCGTTTTCGCCATAGCAGCCTATCGCCTGCCGTATGAGTATAATAGGACGTCAGCCCCGCTGGTGCTACCACTGTGGCCTTGCGAGATCGTGAGCCCTTCTTTGCACGCACCACATCACCTTTGCGGAGGCGCGGGCCATCATTGGTTGTTGTCGGCCTGTGCATGCTGCGAGAAGAAGACAAACGAGGGCACGTCTCTTTTTTATTTCGTATATCTAGTGTAAGAAAAACACAAAGAACATAGCGTTTTGTCGAACGTACTGCAGACCAAGATCATAACAATAATCAATCAATCAATCAATCAATCAATCAATCAATCAATCAATCAATCAATCAATCAATCAATCAATAATTTAACTGGGCATCCTCAGGTGTAGGTAAAACGCACGCAGATTAAACCCGAAAAACAAAGCAGCAAAAGAAAAAGAAAAGAAGCAACAATTATAGGAGAATGTATATAAAAACACAATGAATAATAAGAAAAAACAATATGAGAAGAAGAGGTTTAATAAAAAAGAAATATAGATACAAAAGAAAAAAGATGCAAACAGCAGTTGAACAATGTGTGAAACTATGAAACAAATAAGCAAAGCTCGGAAAAGAACAGTGAGAGCTAGTTAGCAAACATATCTAGATTAGGAAAATAAGCGTTATAATTACACAGTATTCTGAGGACCGTTCACTGCTGGTGATTATAATCAGGAACATGCAAAGATGGATGTACCGTGGCAATCTTGCGCGGAGTGCGAAACGTAATAACGATAATATTACCGTCCTATACGGAAACACCTTAAGCGAGCGCTATTCTACAATATAACCAGAACGATAAAATTGCCCTAACTAAAAACTGTATGACAATTGCACCGTCATGGCAGTGGACTAGAAAACGAAGCATACTTATAGCGTCATAATCCGCAGGTTGCCTGAGAAAATTTTAAGCAAGCCCAATGAACGCCCTTAACCGACAACACCTGCCCGTCTCGCGCCGTAAGAACCTCTACCGTGGACATGCGTGTTCTGCGTTGTGGAAAATTAATTTACGACTGCTTAGAAATGGAACGGCACACTCCACTATAAGCACGACATCCATGCGTACCCGTATGTTTGCCTGGAACTTTTCATCCGTGCTTTCTAAAAGGACCGCACTGTCCCATTACCGACAAACAGCTCCCACTAACTGGTTTGTGGCGAGTTTTATTTTGTTATCGCTAAGGGAACTGCGCGACAAACTGAACAAGCAACGCCCGCCGCATCTTCATCCGCGTGGAACATAATTTCTCCCTTTTTCAATCTTCCCAGCGCTGACTTTCGCTGTCGTCTGCTGTAAAGATCTCTGCTATTCGTATTATTTCTTCAGTTGTTGCCCGTGGATGGTTACGGTTCCGATAATGTTCAGAGTGGCCTGGCTTTTCGTGTGATTAGATTTGATGAAGTGTGGCATGCACCGTTCTCCCTATTTCACACACTCCGCAATGTGATGGCCTGGGGGTGGGCACCAACCTGGGGGTGTGCGTCTACGAGCGCGGGTGTGAGACAGAAAAGAGGCTGATGGGAAGAGCGCCATATTGAATTCCGCAAGAGCCATAGAATGTAAAGGAAGCTACGGGCCACGCCCAGCATACCACGCTTCATTCCAATTCATAACGCGTTGTCGCAAGCCACCGCACCTTTTCCTTAATACTTCATTTCTTTTTGCACTTCAAAGAACGCGCTATATGCCGTTCCGAATTGCGTCTCGTAAGATCTGTGCAGCATTGTCGGAAGCTAAAGGTGATTCTCCCTGCGACTGCTTCTAATTAAAAGCGCCCTGCGATGGCGCTGTACGCCATTTCGTAGACTACTAACACTGGTCATCTATACGTCAGCGAAACACAGAGCCAATCACAAACGACCTACCGTGCGCAAGGCGTTGCGGTCAACGCTCCAGGCTAAAAGCAACCAGCGTAACTTAATCAGTGCTGCATGATTCTAAAAATCTGGTATTGTTGGGACTTTTCTTTGTTTCTTTTTTTTGCGTTATCCCGACGTACCTCTCAAAAACCTCTTCATTATGTCGCAGAAATGGTTCCCGGTTGCTGGATGGGAATACGTAACTAAATAAGGGAGTGATGTCGGAAATAAATTAAAGAAAAAACATATCTGACGGCACTGCTGCTGCAGACGTCAAAGTATGTTGCTGTAAACAGCGCCGCCGAGTGCTAGCAGCAAACAAATGGAACGTGGAAGCTGAAAAAAAGTAATAAAGTGATGGGGAGCTTTGCTCTGCTTCTAAACAACATAGGAAAGAAAATGGCGATGGAATGGCTGTTTTGTGATATTTTTTTTCTGGCATGCGATAGAAAAAAAAGTGGAAGAGGAGAAAAAGCTTGCAGCTTTGTGGTTTAGAACATCGCACTGCGTGCTTCAGATCTTTTGTGTGCACCTTCTCCGCTGAACAGACAAAGAGCAAGCACGGTGTCGGCTGAGAATGTCAGCTATGTGAGACAGCTGTGCAACAGCAAGAAGACAATCAAAGCAAAAAAACAGAAACTTTCAAGCCCGCAAAGATTCGAAGGATTACTTCGCGCACTTATGCATTTCCTTTGAGTCGTCGGAGTGCGGTAAGACGAATCTGCGAAATGAATTTTATTTTTATTTTTATATGTTGTCTGCTAGACTGACTACGTTTACTTTTTCTTTAACCGTTCATATACTTACCAGCAGGCAATGAGTAATGGTGCGCCGCAACCATAGCTATGTTTGAATAATAAACTTATCCTTTGTGTGACGCCTACGTTAAGTATGGTCCCCTTGGCTCAGAACGACAATCAGTGACAACTTAACAGCGTCGGTCGAAAGAATCGCAAGCTAGCAGTTGTATCGTTAATTCCTCCTGCGACATCGGAAAATATCGAGAATAAACAAAGTAACAACTTCGCAAAAGTTGTTCTCTGTGAAGTATTTGTGCGAAGCAATCAGCCTGCATAGTAAGCAGCCAATAAGGTCTGCTTGTATATAGCGAATAATTACGTCTGTTATAATGCTTATATAGACGCTAGTATAATGTGTATATAAGCACTTTTCGGCAATTGAAGCACACGAACGCCTCGCCGGGGCGCTGTATCGGGACATCGGTTACGTTAACAGCAATCAGTTTCAGCATCGGTTCATTAAGCAAGTGTAGATCTTGCTCCAGCGGTACAGTGCGTATGATGATTCAAGAGTCTGCAGCCCGACAACTACTCTTCACGGAAATTGGCACCTGGGTTTCAAACACTCGTTATATTAAGGGCCTTTTTTCTACTTAAAGCGTTCACGGATTATATGCGATGATGGCTGTTCAGGAGTTGAGTTGAGTTGAGTTGAGTTGTTGTAGGCTACTGGTGGGATTAGCCTTGCAGTTTCTGCCGGCAATTGCTCCACCGTAGCGACACTTAAAATAAATAAATCACATAAGCAGACACAGACCTCCCAATTACAAATGGGCACTCCTCAGTTCACCATGTGGAAGCCAAATCCGTGTCCTGTAGGTAATTTAACAGAAGGTGAGAGACCTCCTTCCTACACAATCGGTTCCCGCGCGGGAAAACAATGTCCTGAAGAGAGCTGTGAGGAAGTCCTGTGTTCTTGAGGGACCCGAATAGCACCCTCCTTTCCGCGTTATACACAATACAGCACATTAGGTAATGTTCTATGTCACCGCACACACCACACGTTGAACATAATGGTGATAACGCCAGGCCTGTCTTATACTTCCACGCAGGGGTACGAGCAGAGCCCGTGCGAATGCGGAGCAGTAAAGTGGCTTGGTTTCTTTTGAAACCCTTGATCACACATGGCTTGTGAGGTGAGCTCCACAAAGAACTGAAGTGGCACGACACCGCTTCTCTGAAGAGTCTCTTGTCCTCTTGAGGCACTTTTCTGAAAGAATTCCCAGACAGCGCTCTATGGGCGAGGCTGTCCGCCATATCGTTGCCTATGATACCTATGTGTGATGGCACCCATTGGAATCGTATGGAGAAACCGTTGACACGGAGATTTTGCACCGAACGTAGGGAGCTTAGAGATAAGGCATCAGTAGGGAACCCGTGCTCTAACCTTAGTAGGGCGGATTTCGAATCTGTAAGAATGACAACAGGTTGAGGCGTACAAAACCATAGCTTTTTGAGAGCTGCCTCAATGGCAACGCTTTCTGCCGTTGTGGCGGACACGACTGCAGTGAAGCGAACGGACCAATCATAGTTCAAAGAGGGAATGTGAAAAGCAGCTGCACTAGATCCTCTTACCTTGTCCACAGAGCCATCAGTAAAAATTTGAAGATACCGTGCATATTCAGTTTCAAGATGTTCCAGTACGAGCGAACGCGTTGCCGCCAAAGGAGAACTCCGCTTAGCACGAACGTGAGGAACTGCCAACGAACAATCGAGGCTCGCAAAAGACCAAGGTGGTTTCAACCTCTTAGCTCGACCTCTAGCGTCAAGACCGAGGTAACCAAGAGTATTAAGGGCCAAGTACGCTCGGGACTCGGATCTCTTTCGAAGGCGCTGTAGAAGGGCTCGGCCGGCTGCCATCTGTTTGAGGCGGCCAATTTCCATCAATAACCTTTGTGAAGCGACTAAGGTAAGAGGTCTCGATAGAGATTCATAAAGTACTGCATTGTTAGGAGCAGTCTGCGGAACGCCAAGAGCCCTTCTTAGGCCCTTTCTGTGCAGAACCTCAAGTCGTTCCAGCTGTGATATCGATGGGGAAAGTAAAGGGAGCTGATACATTATTCGACTCGTCACTAGTGCATCGTGCAACCTGATCATTGAAGAAGGGTGATTTCCCCATTGATCACTTGCAACTCTACGGATCACATTGAGACGCGAAGATATCGATGTCACAACCGAGTCCACAGCTCGTCACCACTGTAGGCGGTAGTCAATAATGACGCCCAAAAAGCGCTTGTGTTTCAATTGTCGAAGACAAGATTGATTAAGGTCTATCTTCAGCCGCGCATACCTTCTTCCTCTACCTGGAAACATGATGAAGCCAGATTTTTCTACCGAGAGAGTCAACCCAAGACCTTGAAGGTGTTCAGGAGTTTATTGTGGGATAGCACAAGCTAAATGAAACCTGGGTCAGAGGAACGGAGCACGTGTCAAACGGCCGACGTACAGATTTGCTCAACTGCCCCCTAGTCCTCTATACGTGGTCAGAAATGGACGTCTCCTGCTTCTCCTGCAGGCGCGCTGTGATTAAGAACAACGCCTACGCTCTTAAAACAGTTGTACCCTTTGGGGTGTATATTTGTCCCAGAATAACAATCGTCAGCTGCCTGGCTTGCGTTTCTTTTCTTGAAAACTCGGCGCTCGCTACTTTCCTGACGCAATGCTGTGTCAGGATGATAACGCGCAAGCCGTTCTTGACTTGGAAGTACCGGGCTCGCAGCGATAAAGAACGGAAATGCAGGCAAGACAGATGACGATTACTGTTGTAGAACAAGATAAGCCCCAAAGCGTGTAAATCTTTTTCAGTGTGTACAGGAATCCAGGTTATGTCACCGTGCACCCCAATCTTCTGCGCTTCGTTTCTGAAGAGCGGTCGCTCTCGTGCATACCACAGCCTGCAGCGCGAAGACGCCAGGTCGTTGGGAAGTGCAGAGACCGCAGAGATCCTGGGTCCAAGCACCCATCAAGCTCGCACCTCTGCGCCCTTCCTTCTGTTCCATTCGCCAGCGTGTCTTCATCGCTCTGGCTTGCTCTGTCCCTTTTTTTATTCTCCTTTTCAGCTTGCACCCTGCGTGGCTCGCCAATTGGCGCTTCTGTTCTGTCGTTTGTTTCTGCTGCGATGCTTGGCGCGCTGTTACGGCGTCAGCGCATATGGTTCTCACGTGTACCAAGGGGGTTGGCGACACTTAGAGCGCTAGTGCCAAACTGATGCAGTACGTTGTCGTTGTCACCTTCTATTAATGCGTGGACATCTTTGACGAGGACCCCGGAGAAGCCGTGTCTGTCCCGTAACGCCTTTTAACTGGGAAATAAGTGCATAATTCGTCAGGTAAAGATATTTAATCGTTATGCTACGAGGCTTATTAAAGGTTAGCGGAAATTCCAGTCATGTCGGGTCCAGTGGGCCAAGCGACAGCGTCAGAAAAAGCAGTGACGCCGACCCTTTGGTTTTTGTCTTCCTCACTTCAGGAGCCATGCGCCCGCAGTAACGCTCGTGCTATCTTCGCCATTAGAAGGAACCCACGAAAGGAGAGTAGCCGTCCTGGCGACTCACGGTGACGACACGATGTGAGGATCATAATACGGTTTAGGCCGGCTGACGTGCATTGTCTCACGACCGCGACGGCGCAGTTCGTCAGATGGCGTCAGAGGTTCAACCACATAGTTTGCAGCAGATGTACAGGCGACGATCCGATAAGGTCCGTGGTAGTGAGCCAGCAGCTTAGATGAAAGACCAGGAACATGAGGCGGAGTCTATAACCAAACGAGGGAGACGACACGGAAAGTGGTAGTGCCCAGGTCGTTGTCATGCCAATTCCGCTGGTGAGCTTGACCCTCCACCGTGAAGTTGCGGTCAAGTTGGCGGCATTCTCCAGCGTACTATGTGGGTCGGCATGAAAAGCAGCGCAGATGCCGGATCGCATCTGACGAGGCATTAAGGCTCAATTAACACCGGCTACTAGAGGAGGTCGCGCGACCGTCTGTGACTGGCGACTCAAAAGCCACTGAAGGAGACTGATGCTCCCGCCGGCAAGCCCGGGTTAGCGCCACCTGCAAGCCTAAATCCCGCAGATTATCGTTCTCAGTGAGAATTCTAGGGATTTACTCAGTTCGCGCGCACTTCGCTGGTTTCGCGTTCAAGCAACAGCATGGATTTTGATTCGAGCGGAGAGGAAGACGTCATCACTGTGCTGATATGCTGTGCCGCGTCAGCTGGTGTCAGCTGTGGCTGCAGCGCGGAAGCCTCCGGAGAAAAATCGGCGCTAGCAGACACGGCGCGCCCGTGCCACCGTTCGCCATAGGCGGCCGGCCGCGCAAGCCGCCTCCTGGCCGAACTCCGCGCGCATGAAGAGGAGTAATATCGGGAGTAAGTTGTAATTTCTAGTTCGCGTTGCGTGGGTATTGGGGCATAATTTTTTTGCTTTCTTTCGCTGCTGTTTATTTGCCTGCTGATGCTACCACGTACATTCCACATGTTGCTGGAACTGCTGCGCCTTGCATGACAAGGCAAGACACCAATTACTTTCCTCCAGTCTGCCATGGTGGCGTGGTCTTTGATAAGACGCAGGAGGACGCTGCATCAAAATGCATGCTAACTTTCGCGGAGCCACTGATTGGTTTAGCAGTTTTGCAACCACGGTTGCGCGTCTGAAAACACGAGCCGAGCGACCGGCCCAGAATAGTCACTCTTCGAGAAAAGCGACTTGCGAATTTGCAACCACATCGGTCGCGCAACCGCTGTCAGTCGCTGGTGTGAATGAGCATTTACGAGAAGCCACTTTCGACCATCCGGTATATAATTGCGGCGATAGAGCCAGTTGCCTCGCACGATAAAGTCAGAGGCTTGACGGCGGAGCGCGTGGAAGGGCGTGATGATGGTAATAATAATAATAATATTTGGGGTTTTACGTGCCAAAACCACTTTCTGATTATGAGGCACGCCGTAGTGGAGGACTCCGGAAATTTTGACCACCTGGGGTTCTTTAACGTGCACCTAAATCTAAGCACACGGGTGTTTTCGCATTTCGCCCCCATCGAAATGCGGCCGCCGTGGCCGGGATTCGATCCCGCGACCTCGTGCTCAGCAGCCCAACACCATAGCCACTGAGCAACCACGGCGGGTGTGATGATGGTAGTATCCGACAATATGTCGAGCAGGGTAACAATCCACGGATCCTTCCGTTGCTCCGAATGCGTGGACTCGACGTTGAGCGCTGAGATAGCGGTGCACTGCGCCAAAAGACACGATGTATCATGGGGTACAGTAGGGCGGGAAAGGGCGTCCGCGCCGGGGTGCTTGTGGCCAGACCTGGAGCCCTATAACGTGAAACTATTCCGATATGTTTCCATTCCGATCACCCGACGTCAAATTTGCGTAGCCACCGACGCAAGCATCGGGCGGTGACCCGCATGGTTGTCTGAACAGACCAATCAAACGCTGTCCTCATTTATAGGAGGTCACCTTTATTTCCTTTAAAAACGAATAACATTGGGAACAGTGAGCGGCTTGCTTATCTAATTGGCTGACAAAAGGCGAGGAGCACGCTCATGTGGAGAGGGATTCGAAGGGGCTGAGCCAGTGCACTGAAAATCGATAACCGCATGAAGGGGGTTGTTCCGGCGTCTGCGATTGGTTCGCTTTCCCTTACTTGGCTTGAGGTGGCTCGTCGAAAATCGCAGTGGCATGCAACGAAAGGTTACGAATGCCATTAAAATGGATCCTCAGCAAAGAAGAGTTCGCCGAGCGAGGTCATAAACATGAAGAAAGCGCTCGATAACGTTACATGGTCACGCAAAAAGTTTTATTGTACGCAAATAAACCCATGCTCTCCGGCAGGTGCGAGTAGCCAGTGCTTCAGCGATCGGCGGCAGCCATCTCTTATTCCTTTCGGAACGGGGCAGCCTGCGGCTGTTCAGAAAAAAAAAATCAGTTTTGTTCGGCCAATTAATGCATCCTCAACACGTACACGTCACTTTGACACGGTCAGTTTTCTTGGTTTTGTGGCGTCGCGTGAGAGGCAGGTAAAGTGGGTGCAGCGCGAAAACCTTTGACCAATAGCCAAGGGCTAATGGCGAAAAGGCGTCGCATCAGAAATAGCTATTTTTCATTTGTTCGGCCCAGTCATGCATAATCAGTGTGTACCCGTCATATAAGATGGGGAGCTATCGCGGTTTCTGTGACGTCGCGTGACATACAGGCGAAGGGGGGCTGGTTCAAAACAGTTTTTGACCAATCGCGGAGGGCGGATTGCAGAATTGGAACAGAAAAGTGTGGAATAGCTTTACGTTATAGCGCCCAAGATCTAGACTACAGGCCAATAAGGAGTTGCTTTCGCGAATTCGTAAGGTAAGCAGAATGGTTCAACTCTATAAACTTCGAGGGCTAAACAGCCCCGCTTGCAAATGGCGAATATATCTGAACCATATGACTGTGTTGTGCTGCAATGTGTGTGTTGTCGCGCCACACAGAGATAAGCTGTCAATGAGTTGATAAAGATGATTGAGGGATTTGGGATTATATGGGTCTGCTCATTGTTGATAATGGCTTGGCGTGGAGGGATGAGGTGCTAAAGTATGGCAAGGGCTTATAATGGTCGGATCAATTCTGATAATGTTGGTATAGACCGATAACGGTTGATAAGGGTCGGATCAAGTCCGATAAGGTTGTCTGTGTCCTTGCGTGCCTTCTTTTGCCCTCTAGTTTAATCGCGCTACGGGAATACCTATTCAAGATGCGTTACCAACAAGACCGCATTACAACCCTCGCAAGGTGGATAAGGACCGATAAGGGCTCATAAGGGTCAGATCACGTCCGATAATATTGATAAAGATACATAAGGATTGCTAAAGGTCGGATCGATTCCGGTAAGCTTGATAACGACCGATAAGGGTTGATAAGGATCGGATCGAGTGCGACAACGTTGATAACAACCGCTAAGGGACGATGACGGTTTCACGGAGTCTGATAACGTGGATAACAACCGATGAGGGCTGATAAAGATTTATACTACATTAGTTTAGCAAAGCGCAAAAAAAAAGAAGAGGACAAGGAAAGGAAACGAAGACAGAGCGCTGTGTCTTCGTTGCCTTCTCTTGTCCTCGTGTTTATTTTCCCGCTTTAACTCAAGTTGTGCAGTAGCAACTGGCCCACCAGTCTGTTCTCTTGGATTACAGCTGCTCGTACCAACAGCCAAAGCATATTAAAAGGCCAATAAAGCATATATTTATTGAACCGCCTAGTGCTTCGTCAGTCGCAGTAAACAACATACGTCTCCTCGTATGCGTGGAGACGAGCAAGTGGCACAATGCTCACTCATACTTGGACAGCTCCAGTGGAGTTCCTCCATATTTCTCTCGCGTCGTCTCGCGCACTGTGCACACGGTAGGTACTCCTATAGAGGGCGGAAGTTCA
This sequence comes from Dermacentor variabilis, assembly GCF_050947875.1. Lineage (NCBI taxonomy): Eukaryota > Metazoa > Arthropoda > Arachnida > Ixodida > Ixodidae > Dermacentor > Dermacentor variabilis. The sequence goes on along the minus strand of NC_134575.1, from coordinate 4,055,956 downwards.
CGTTTCCGTCGTTCACATCAACGCCGGCGTCCGCTAGTTATTGTGCATACCGAGGTCAAATTGTTTCCTATTTTTTATGATGTTTCTTTTTACATCACTTTGTGATATATTCGAATGACCAGTACTTCTTTCGTTGCGTACATTAGGCAAAAGTCATAGAGAATGTCTTAACAACTGCTTCGCCATGCGGGTTAAGACGCACATCTGCACATTTTGAGGCCTTCTGGGCAATCTCCTATTTTGGGACTCTGTTCTATATATTTCCCTGCACGTTTAAATTGATGTTTGTTAATACAAGAAATCATGTCATTTTATGAATATAATTTTGGTTCTCATTAAGTGATGGAAGCATGAAGGAACAGCCGTAAGCTATGTTCATTGAAATCTAGTAGAAAAAGCACTGAAAGAAGAGCGACAGCAGGGCTCTAGTGATAGTCTTCACTATAAAGAGAGAGAGAGAAAATAATGCAGAGAAAGGCAGGGAGGTTAACCAGAGGTAGTTCCGGTTGGCTACTCTGCGCAGGGGGAAGGGTTAAGAGGGATAAAAAGAGAAAGAGAGTGGAAGGGGGAGATAGAAAGAAAGGGAGACAAGCACGAACAAAGCGCTTACACTACAGAACGGTAGGGGGCGGCATTCTTAGAGTCTGTCGTGAAGCCCCGTAGACCGCAAGAACGTTAATAGCGCGAATAAGGCCTTCAACGCGGATGTTCTTTCGGAGCATTGGCCTAAAGCTTTTAGTTCTGAAAGTGGACGATTGTCCAGCTTGTCCAGTACCCTGCACATCACTTGTCTCTCAGCACTGTATCGCGGGCAGACACAGATAATGTGTGCGAGCGTCTCGTCGATGTTACATGTGTCGCACGTGGGGCTGTCGGCCATTCCTATGAGGAAAGCATAGGCTTTTGTAAATGCAACGCCTAGCCACAGACGGTAAAGCATGGTCTGTTCACGTCGTGGTAATCCAGGCGGGAGGTGCATCCGTATGTCCGGAGACAACGAACGCAACCGACACATGGTGAAAATATTTGAGTCCCACAGGGGCAAAGTACACTCACGGGACATCAATCGCAGCCCAGCCGCAGCGTCTGTTCGCGAAAGCGGAATGAAGACTCGTTGACCACTTTCATGTGCCGATCGGGCGGCTTCGTCGGCTTGGTCATTCCCGCTGATGTTACAATGTCCTGGAAGCCACTGAAAGATTATGTTGTGTCCCTTATCATAGCTTTGATGATATATGTGCCGAATTTCTGAGGCCAGTTGTTCATTGGGTCCGTGGCGCATTGGGCTTCGTATGCACTGAAGGGCTGCCTTGGAGTCACTGAAGACTGTCCATTGTTGCGGTGGTTTCTGCTTAATGAAATCAAGTGCAGCACGGAGCGCCGCGAGTTCTGCACCCGTTGATGTGGTCACACATGAAGTTCTTAACTTGATTTCCTCAGATTGTGCTGGGATGATGACTGCAGCAGCAGCGCTGTTGAGTTTTACTGAGCCATCTGTGTATACATGTTTCCGGAATCTGTGCACGTTGTGAATGTGCTCCAAAGTTGCTTGCTTCAAAGATTGCAATGGCGCTCCAGCTTTCTTTCTGACTCCTGGAATTGTCAGTTGCACTTGCGGCCGGTGCAGACACCACAATGGATCTGACAATCGTGAAGCGGGCGTAAATTCTGATGGAAAGTACGACTGATGTCTCACAATAGTTTTAGCAAAAGTTGAAAGTGGCCTTTTTGCTGGCAAGCAAGCAAGATGGTGTGAGGGAATCCGAGTCAGGTGTCGGATGTGCGCTCTCAGGACATCTGTATCAATGTAGACTGTCAAAGGCGCGTCTCTGGCTATGGCCACTGTCGCAATCGATGACGTTGTTTTGGGAAGACCGAGACAAGTCCTGAGTGCTTGGGCTTGCACGCTCTGGAGTTTGCGAATATTCGTAGTACAAGTATTACCTATTACAGGTAAGCTGTACCGCAGGAAGCCCAAAAACAGTGCTCGATATAGTTGCAACATTGACGGTACTGTTGCGCCCCAGGACTTCCCGCCGAGAAACGCAAGAAGGTCCACAATGGCGGCCAAACGCTTCGTCAGTATGTGTGTTTGACCGTGAAACAACAAAACCTTGCGTTTACTTTAGTGGGCGCTTACCTTTCTCCATCAAGTCGTTTTGATAGGCAGAGACTGAGTGACATTATAGATGCGACACCTGGTCCATGGATTGTTGTTGGGGACTTCAACGCGCATCATTCTCTTTGGGGAAGCACTATAAAGATTTCAAGACAACTTATGTTCTGTTCTGTTTTCAAAGAACTAATCATTAGAATAATTAAACAACGGTTCTAATATTGGGTCCCCTTTCAAGGCGCTCACAATTTCAGTCACAAAAACGCTGATGAAATAAAATGATTTCTTGATCACACAGTATGTTAAGATTCATTGTTTGCAAAAGGCGAAGATATTCCCAAAAGCATCCTTGATATAGCGATGCGAAGCAACAGCGTACGAAGCGAAATATTGACTCGCAAAACGAGATCAAGTGACTTAAATCATTTATTAAGCTTTCCACCCAAGCCCATCCAGCGATCTGAAAAATGGTAGTCTTATGTTTTCTCTCTCAAAAAGAAACCCGTGAGATATCCTGTGCTCTCTGTGCCCAGCTTCTAAAGAAAAAAGAAAGAGAGGCCGTCAGAAAGAACCAGCTACAAAGGATTGAGCGGCGCTAATACAAGACTCGCAGCCGGCGCTCACGGAAAAAGGGAATTCATCTGGAAAACAGAAATTCTCGAGCGGCCAAAAGTTTTAATCTGCCAAGAAGACGGAGTCAAGCTGATCATTGGCTATTGCTTTGCTTGTCCTTCTGCTCGGAGCTTTGTTTCGCAGTGCTGGACGACAAACACGAAGCGCCCTAGCTTCATTAGAAGGAAACTCGCTCTTTCCTCTCTTTTTCCCTCTCTTCCTTCGGAATTAACGATTAGGCATGAAGCCACGAAGGAGTGCGCCAGCTTTGAAGCGGAGCGAGCTCCTTTTTTTTCTCTCTCAAAAAGCGCGAATAATAGATCGCATCGGCCGTGTCTCGCTCTGTGTTTGCCCAATCTTTGGCTCCAGCTGCTTGTTCATTCAGTTAGCATTTTAAAAAACTGGGTCTTGTGCACGCACGGTTTCGCTCTCAATTTGTGCAGTGCTCTGGACAGGACGCTTATGACAGGCAAAGCACTTAATTCTTCGCAGGACTTATAAACGCCTGAAAGCCATTTATTCACCATGAAAATATAACGAGTTGTATTTGTAATTTATCCCCGCATACAGAAATGCGCCTTAACTTGGTCAAGTCTCGATAACGACGGACGGGGACGCGCCGAAGAAAGCGCAATAAGTGTCTTGGGTACCATCCAGTCGAGCGTTGTCTTGTGCGGGACTTAACAAAGTCAACTCGCGACTTCAAGTTAAGGTGCGTTTCTGAACACGTGGATTAAAGACGGATCCAGCGAGAGTGTGACATTGCGTAATTACCGACAAAGGACAAAAGGGGGCACAATATGGTGCCTGTAAGCTGAAAAGCGGTGCATTCCCGAGGCGTTCAGCATACTTCAATTCTTCGTAAACACTTGCACAAGCGCGAGTGTGTGCTCTCCTGCGCTATTTGGTAAACGTGAAGGAAGGGGGTTAGCCAAGGGGCCCGATTTTTATTAGTCATATCATAAGAAACCAACAAACACTGACACCAAGGACAGCATAGGGGAAATTGTGCTTGATGAATGAAATTCCGTAAATGAGTGCTTTAAAGAACAATTGCAAGAGTCGGCTTTTATTGACAGATGCGGTGTTTCCATGGAAGCTTTTCTAGAAATTCTTTCAATGTATTTAAAGTTGACGCTGATTGCGTGGAGAGATGGCGTGTTTCTGCAGAAATCAGGCACTTGCATTGGCTCAAAAGTTGCCCCTATTTTTAGCGATATTTACCTGATTAAGGTTGACAGCTGCTTAGAGAAAACCTTAGGTGATTGCGTTATCAAGATATTTCGTTACGTTGATGATTGCCTGATTTTCTTCAATAGGGAAAAATTCGATTCTGCTGCTACCTCAGTAAGTGAGCAATTTCAACTTTATGGGGGAGGATTAAAGTTTACCAAGGAATTTCCTCAGCGACGCGTAATTCAGTTCCTTGACATTTTTTTGGTCTTCGAACAAAATCACGTTTGTTGGCAGTACTCCCCAAGATCTCCGAAGCCGTTGCTAAACTTTCAATCCAAGCATTCCAAAGTAGTAAAGAACGAAATTGCCATGTCGTGCCTTAAGTATTCTCTCACGAGATCCTGCATGCACAAAATAAGCGCCAGTTTTAATGCGCAGGTCAGCCGCTTATTAGAAGCAGGTTATCCTATTAAAGCAGTTGCCACTGTGGCTGAGCGCCTAAAGAAGTCGGTTTCGAGGGGGACGGACCGGTTTACTGAAAGCAGTAATAGCAGAAAAAGAGTAGTGGCTATTCCGTACATTCATTCACTGTCTCAGAAGCTTAAAAAAGTTGCAAGTAGATATGATGGTAATGTTGCTTTCACTGCTCCCAATAAGTTAGGTAAGATATGCGCTGCCGTGCAGAGGAAAAAGGAGCAGGTAAAAGGCAAAAAAAGAACAGACATTTGTCCAGTGAAGCACAATAAGAACAACAGTTTTACTGACTGTCGTATGGGTGTGCTTTATAAAGTTCCCTTTATCTGGGGCCAGTTCTGCGTAGGGAAAACGAGGTGGTTGTCAGTGGAACATAAAAGGTCGTTAACCGGTGGATCGCCTTCTAATCTCTCCCTGCATTGCCAAGATTGTAACTGCACGCGAGAGTTAGACGAATGCAAGATATTGTACAGGCACAAGAATGAAGATACGTGTCTTATGGTAGAGGCATGGCATATCTATAATGGTGGAAGTGCATGCGTGAGTCAACCTTCGATTACTTTACATAAGGAAGAGATTAAGTGCCTTATCAGCTATTTCTCACGTAGACCGGCACATGTACCCGACTGACACGTGGTGATACCATTCCAGAGCTGGGGCAGATGAGTTTTGTGTCTTCTTTCTTTTGTCGCCTCAACACTTCCTTTAGTTGATAGTGATAGTCGGCGTTCGTGTTGTCCATTTCTCTTCTCTAGTGTCCTGTCTGCACGTCTCACCTTTTTTGCTTTCTAATCTTATCAAAATTCTCGAAATTTAAGAAACACTGAAGGCCTTCATATCTGACCTCGACGAACGCAAAGAAGCATTGGAAATTTCTTGAAAAGACACAGGGGCGTGTTAATGCAACCTGTCGTGTAAAACGATGAAAAAATTCCAACCGCAGATGATGTTCGTAGTTAAACCCACGAAGTGTGCACAAAGAGCTTGTCCTCGGCTGCAAATAAAAGTGCTTCCACTTGTATTTATTTTCCACTTGTATGTATTTTCCACTTGTATTGTATTCCACTTGCTATTGCCTTCTATGGTTCAGTTCTTGACTCACTCTGTTCTAGAGTCAGGTCACTGCACCCTCATATTACTACTCGTGCAATTCTTCGATAATTCTCTGAGAATAATATTCGACCGTGATTTTAAAGGTATTGAACGATGAAAGAAACATAGGAAAGAAACGTGATGATTTGCTAGAAACATTCCTTTATTAGAATTGCTTACGTCCCATATCGGCGCGGCGGTGTTGTGATGATCCCGCCAGCGCTCATGTAAGACCATTTATCGTTTTCTTCAATGCCTACAAGCAAAACTTAATGGTGCTGTTCGTTGTGCGACAATAGCACAACGGGAGCTGAGCCATTATTACGGTCCCACTAAGCTACACATTCCCTATTCTGCCAGTGCCGCAAAACATGGCTATTTCAGCCTTGAATTTCAGCCTTTCGATTTCCAAGAAAGCATAAGGAGGTACATGAGGCGAGCAGGCCAAATATTGTAGTGATGCTGATATTGAAATAAGATTTCATGGGGAATATCAGTCAGCTTTATTAGTTTTTTTTTGCATATTTATTGTACCTCAGTTGTGCTAATAATCACGTATTACATGAGCGTGGTTATACGTCATACATTATGTCTACGACGGCTGTGTTGAACATTAGCCAGGCTAAATAAAGTACTGCATGAAGTTGGCTGGAAGGTCATTAATTAAAAAGAAAATTATGTGTGCGGAATGAAAAAATATACAGGTGTATAGCACAGTAGCCGTCAAAAAGTTTACGTGGCCGAGGTTCTGCGAACAAGTTTGATTCAAAGCAGTTAGGCCCGCAGCCAGTGAAACAATGCAAAATGTTGTTTATTCTAGACTGGCACATGTTCTGAATTCGAATAGCCCCCTGCGTCCCTAGAGTGCGGAATCATCGAATTTCTTTTTCAGATTCCGCATCCCATCAGCTTTTGACTCTGAATGTACGTTCTGAAGACGGTAAACTGCATTTTGGCTGAGAAGGTGATAACAAGCGCCGAGCTCGATGATGGAATATTCGAGCGTCGAAGTGTAGAACTTATGCAAGGTCAGGTGATTTCACGACGCAAACATAGCTATAAAGCTGAGCATGCCTTTGGTTAGTAACACTGATGACGGATGAATAGTCAGATTAAATAAATCGTACCACGCGATTATGGACAAACTCGAGTCTACTGCATAGGTTCTACGGGAAGATCAGTTTTGGGATTTGATGAATTTTTAAAATCACCTGTGGCGTAACATAATTCTTGTCCTTGAATTGCATTATTCGAAGAGGCGGACATTACTAGCACGAGAAATCGAAACACATATTCAACTAATGAACAAAAAATCACAAATTAACTTCCTAATTAATTACGTCATGGCATGTATTCCAATTTACGAATTGTCGCCGGCGAGTTTCCAAGATGTACCCCTTTGAAATGACTTTCCAGGAGTAAACCCGTTCCGTGATATTTCCTAAAGTGTGGGACCAAATACGCGAGCATTCCAGTTACTTTTGTGCTTTAATTCGTAAAAGAGCATTGTTTTCAAAAAAATAAGTGGAACAGTGCATTTTTACGGAGATTTTTATGGCGCATTTCTCCAAAGTGCTGACATTTTGGAAATTAATTCCAAGTGGATAGGCCTCGCAAACTCACTGGCTACACTTTGTTAATTTCCATATGTGCCAATCAAGAAGGAAGGGAATTATCGAGTTGTTAATTAGTTGAATATGCGTTTCAATTTCTCCTGCAAGTAATGTCCGCCTCTGTGAATAATCCAGTTCAATAAGTAGAAATATATTAGCAACAGGCGATTCTTAAGTATTCCCTAAAACTTAAAAATCATCCCTCTGTATATCGCTGAAGATTCCACATCAGTTCCATACTGTGCATTCATATTCTAACTTTGGCCTGTCTGACGCCTACCGATTTTTTAAGCGAACAGAAAGAGTAGGCAGTAGTTTCTTGGCATGTAGCCAAGGCCATGCTTGATGTGATTAATGACAAAGAAAAGGAACGAAGGAGAGTTGGGGAGGTCAAGCAGACACACGTCCGGTCTGGTACACTAGACAGGGGAAGGTGGTTAAGGGAAGAAAAGAAAGAGAGGGAAGAAAGTACTATCGGTGGGAATAACTGCAGATGTCCATAACTTCACGCCCATAATCGGTCACTGAGGCCAGTTGATTTCATGAATTGTAGCATTGCCCACGTCGTTTTGTAAGCTCGCGACGCGTGGGTCCATGGTCCGAGAATCTTAGTCTCTCCGTTATCTAATCGGTTTAACGCCCTCCGAAGAAGGTCGCGTTCATTGTCATAGAGACTGCAAAAACGCAACACGTGCTCGATCGTCTCTTCACAGTTGCACGAGTCACAGATCGGTGTGTCCTACAGTCCAATAAGGAATGAGAAGGCTTTCGTAAAAGCCACCTTTGGCCGCAGAGGCGGCACGGTGAAGTCGCATCACGGCGGGAGAAGTTCAATGGAATCTGCAGCTGCAACGTATAGGATCCATCCGGTGGCGACGGCAGTTGGAAAAAATGGGGGTGTTCCACAAAGTTTCAGTGTTCGTTTGAGCAAGTAAACGAAGACCCCTCGCAGTGACTGTCCTGGATAAAGGCATAAGAAGTGTCAGGGTTTCTTTATGGACTGACTGGGCGGCATCATCAGCAAGGTCATTTCCGACGATGCCACAGTGCTCTGGGAGCCATTGGAAAATGATGTCATGTCCGTTTATGAGTGCTTGATGAAGAACTTCTCTGGTCTCAAACACCATTTGTTCATGGGTCTTGCGTTGTAAGGCTGACTGCCGACTCTGAAGGGCTGCCTTGGAGTCACAAAAAAAACGACCCACTTTCGAGGTTTGGCTTGTGCGATGCAATTAGAGGCGGCACGTTAAGCGCCAAGTTCTGTTGCCATAGAGGTTGTTATACGGGACACTTTGAACGTAATTGTGACTTGTAAGGCCGGGATGATAGCAGCGCCTGTGGAGCTGGTGGCAGAGACAGATCCATCAGTGTAAATGTGCACAATTTGTTCATATGCCTCGTTCAGTAACGACAGTGTGAACTGACGAAGAGCGACTGTTGATTGAAGGGTCTTCGTAATTCTTGGTATTGTGAGGCGTACTTGTGGTTGTCGTAGGAATCACAGGGTTAAGAATGGTCTTGCTGCTGGTGTAAAGCCCGACGAGAGGTAGCCTTGATGTGTCGGAATAGGTTTGGTAAAAGTGGCTTGAGGCCTTATTGCTGGCAAAGCAGCAATATAGTGACTGGGTACGCGACACACATGTTTGATATGTGCTGTAAGGTTGTCAATCTTTATATACGCTGGAACCAAGTAGTCTCTAGCAATCATGATTGTGAGTGAGTCGATATGCATCGTGGTTGTCCAAGACATGTCCGTAGAGCATGGCCTTGCAAACTTTCGAGTGTACGAATGTTTGTTTTACATGTGTTCACCAAAACTGGCAATCTGTACCGTTAAAAACCCAGAAACAGTGCTTTGGACAGCTGCAGCATGGACCGTACCGACGTACCCCAGCTTTTTCCGCACAGGAACCTCAGTGTATGTACAATCGAAATTAGTATCCGCTTCAGGCAGATGCGGTGGGGGCTCCATGAAAGGTCCCTGTCAATAATCACACCTAGGAAGCAGTGAGACTTCTGGTATTGGATAGCCTGACCATTGAGAGAAACAAGGTAGGGTGCCATGGGTTTGTGCGCAAACGCGATTGACGCGCATTTTTCGATGGATACACTAAGGCCGTGTTCGCCGGGATAGAAACAGGTCATGAATTGCGTATATACGAGAAGGCTGACCTGGATTATTACATGAAGTACGCCAAGGTAAGTATGGAAAATCACGGTGACAAATACAGAGCTCCTTATTGTATAAAGTGTTCCGAGAGCGTGTCCGATAAAGATGTTGTAAGTTTAATAATATTAGGACCTATTATCCTTCTGTTAAGCTATTGCGAAAAAAACTGCGTATGCAGTTCTCTTGTGTGTTAAAACACACAACAGACATAGTTCGTCATAGTTCTCGGACATAGCTCGTCTCTTCTCAGTACTACCACCTGACTCACAAGCTTTATATATTTAAATCTGCCCCGACAACATAAGCTGTGTCGTGGAATAAAAATAAATGTCATTTATAAAGACACAACCATACATTACAGCTCCACGACAATACCCAAAACGTTGTCATGAGTAATCATCTGTGATAAGAATAATAATATTTGAGGTTTTACGTGCCAAAACCACTTTCTGATTATGAGGCACGCCGTAGTGGAGGACTCCGGAAATTTCGACCACCTGGGGTTCGTTAACGTGCACCTAAATCTAAGCACACGGTTGTTTTCGCATTTCGCCCCCATCGAAATGCGGCCGCCGTGGCCGGGATTCGATCCCGCGACCTCGTGCTCAGCAGCCCAACACCATAGCCACTGAGCAACCACGGCGGGTGATAAAAATAAGAGTGGCAGCCAGTCGTTGAAAAGTAACTTGTCCCTTCCCGTCCTTTTCTTTCTTTTTCTCGAGGGCGTGACTGCCTGGAAGAACAGCAATCCCGACCTTGACATGATGCTTACGGCCTTTCGGTGGCCAGCCGAGCGCGTTATTTGTGTCTACTTCCGGCGCATGGTACCGAAAGGCTTAAATCATTGAACAATAAGGTTTCTCACAATCCCATCGGGGACTGCACAGAAAGCGTGGACAGCTTTCTGCACACACGCCGTGAAGCAAGAAACATATTTACAAATAAGGGGCTTCTATAATACCCATGCCGATAAATTGATCCAAAATCAGCCCTTATTATCCCTTGTGTTGATGAGCCACACTTTGAGGCCGTTGTTCCGTATTATAAAAAAAATATAGTCACTGTAGTGTCAGTAGCCTATGTGTAAAATAAGGAAATTAAAGTCACATCAATTACCATATATCATACATTTCAAGACAGAAGCCCGAGGCTGTAATTCAAAATACTCGCAAGGCAAAAGTCAATGCATGTCATTCATTGCGATTTCTTGTCTGTTCGACGGTACAAATGTGCTGTTTAGATGACAGTGCACAGTTTCACCCGCCACGGTGGCGTAGTGGCTTCGGCGTTGCGTGACTGCTAAGCGCGAGGGTGCGGGTCGAAATTCGGCCGCGGCGGCTGGATCCCGATGGTGGTGAAATGCAAAAAACAAACGCCTATGTACCGTGCATTGAGTGCACGTTAAAAAACCTCAGGTCGTGAGAATGAACTCGGAGTCCCCACTACAGCGTGCCTCATAATTATATCCTTGTATTGGCACGTAAAACATCCAAATTGAATTTTTTTAAACGCAGTTTCATTTTGTAAACATTCGTAGCTTTGATGCTTTTAGGCACCCGTTCCTGCTTCGAGCTTCGGCGTCCCTCGTAATCGAGCGAACGAGCACAGCAAAGGATGAAAGAGCGAACGCGGAGCGCAGCGGGGAATGAAAGACGGCGATAGCGAAGAGAGCGCGAGGAGGAAAGTGGAGGAGGATGGTGCAGCGGCAGCATGAGGAGGAAAGGGGAGGAGGAGTGTATGGCGAAAGCGTGAGAAGAAAAGCTTAGTGCCTCGCAAGACGGGTTCTACCGCGACGATGGCTACGAGATGGTGCCGGAGAAGCACGCGTCGTCTGTTCACCCATGACGCATATGAAGCAAAGCGCTCCGCAAACGGAGGTCTGCCTACGGTAGCTGCCGCGAATCACGCCCACGCGTCACCCACGCACTGCCTCTCTCGATGTCCCGATTAGCGAGGCAGTCGCACCCCACTTCGCTTTGTTTGCAACGTTCGCACGAGACAAATTGTTCGCGCCAGCCAATCTACCGTGAAATGAAAACACGTATAGAGCTGCACTCAAACTTTGCAGTAGGGAAGTATCGAAATCGTCGGTTAATTTTTTCTCAACATCTCGCATCTGTGGTCGAAACAAAACTAAGTCGAATTGTGAATCATTTCGAAGTTAAACTACCCGCCGTGGTTGCTCAGTGGCTATGGTGTTGGGCTGCTGAGCACGAGGTCGCGGGATCGAATCCCGGCCACGGCGGCCGCATTTCGATGGGGGCGAAATGCGAAAACACCCGTGTGCTTAGATTTAGGTGCACGTTAAAGAACCCGAGGTGGTCAAAATTTCCGGAGTCCTCCACTACGGCGTGCCTCATAATCAGAAAGGGGTTTTGGCACGTAAAACCCCAAATATTATTATTATTATTATTAAGTTAAACTGACTTCTCCACATGTAAGGGAAATGCCCCAGGTACTTGAGAATGTAATATTACACACTTGTTTTTTCGCATAAACTTCCTTGTTGCGTACTTTAGCAAACAGGGTAAATAACGGGACGCAGAAAATGGGCACGCGACACAGGCGCTACATTCCTGAAAAGAAATTTTTAAACATATTACCCAGCTTTGTCTGTTCGCAGCTCACTTCATACACTGCACTTAAAAACAATGCGGCATATTTTCTTTTAATTTTTAACGTGAGCGTCCAAAAATAAATATGGAACTTAATTTCTGATGAAATCCCTAGGTGTCACGTAAGTTTGCAAACTTGCTTCATCAGGTTTTCATTTCAGTGATGAAGACGAGACACTTTCATGCAAAGACCAACTATGTAACTTCGAAAACTTCACATATTGTATACAGCGTCCGGAGTGACCACCGCTCAGTGAAGAAATGTTTTTTCTGGTTTATTTATTTATTTATTTATTTAGTTAGTTATTTATTTATTTATTTATCCCATCATGACTGCCACTCATTACAGAAAGGAGCGGGTTGAGCAGGATAAACAAATAATGCAATGAGGTGAAAAGTAAGTTTTGATGTACTTTTTTCTTTTTGTTACATCATTTTTTTATTCTTTGGCGCGTTTATGCGTGCATAGCGCAATGACCTATGCGGCATCATGTCATTCCATGTACCTTCTGTCAACGTGCCATTATGTCTCACTCATTTCTTCTTTGCTGTTCCTTCTGATTTTGTTTTAGGTAAAGTGCTTCTTATCAAATTTGTAAGTGTTCTTTATGTGCCCCTCCCCTCTACAATGCTGGAATGCCTTGAGGGTGCAATAAATAAATAAATAAATAAATAAATAAACACTCTAAGCACACAGTGTTAGCTGATGGTAAATGGGAGAAAATGCCAGTGCGCGCCGGAAAGGCAGTTTTACAGTTATGCAGCATTACCTGCTATTGCACAGAATTAAAAAGGAACGTAGTCAGTAATTAACGAGTCCAGTTCACACAAGGTACGGTAGTTAATGTTCCATGAAGCGTGCGATTATTAGCATTGTTTAGTATTTCTGTGTGAAGGCGATTTCATTCAGGGAATGTGCGAGGCAAGAAAGAGCGTATGAAAATAGTGTGACTATATTCGATGTCTACTTTGTAAAGGCGATAAATACGATGCGATATATGTTTCGATGTAGATATTATTTAGCAGGTGCAAATTCCACGTTGACTTTATTTGAGGTTAATGTAGCGATTCTACGATAAGTTGATCATATAAACGAGTGGAGTAATTTTAAGTTTAAGGTGGTAATAAGGCTGATGTAATATAATGCGGTGAGTAGATGTTAAATATTGATTGTATTTTATTTTTCTATAGTAATTACTTGATAGAGGATGGTGCATTATAAAAGTAGCGGAGCAATATTTGTAATAGCCGAAATAACCAAAATGTAGGATTTACATTGTTTGTACTGTCGGTGTAGGTTGACCAGGTAAGATTTGCAGTAATATGAACGCGTAAATACCTATCTCAATTTGCAGGCTCCAACTCAGAGTTCTTAAGTAAGTGAATCGAAGAAGAGTTGTTTTCAGTGGGTCTTGCTCGGATGATGTTTGTAACGTCTGGTGTGGCGCAAGGCTCCATGTTGGGGCCGCTCCTTTTTCCTGCTTTTATTAATAATATTTGAGACGGTATGGATACCTAGATATAAACGTTAGCGGATAATTACGTAGCGAAAATACGAGGGTGTACCCGATTAGACAGATTGTTTTCAATTGGCGGCCAACCTGAAGCGCAGAAAAGGTGGTGCGTCATTAATAGCATTTCACTGAAGATAAATAAACGCGCGCACGTTAGCTTAACTAAAATGATTAAGAAAATCAGATATAAGTATTTCTTAAGCAGCTGAGAAATGAAAAATAATCCGTCAGTCAGATAACTTACATGTTCTGCTTTCGGAGGTTGGCTCTTACTGAGAACATGTTAATACACCACAGTTAGAAGTGGAAGGCGTGTCCTTGGCTACTTGCAACGAAGGCTAAAACGCGTAAGCATTAACGCAGCAAAATCAGCGCGTAAAACGTATATTTGACCAATTTTGGAGGGCTTGCTCCGTATGGGTTCCGTGTTGTTGTGTGCACATCAATGCATTAAAAAAATCAATTCAAAATCAAGAAATCAAAATCAATCAATCAAGGTAGGTCCTGGTTGAGAGACAGCCGCCTTGTAAACAGCGACGAGAGAGAGCATCGTTTGAACGACTGAGCAGCTGACGCCTTCGTCTGTTTCATTTCATCTTCATAATCATGCGGGAATCTGCTCATTTGAAGGCCTCACGTCATGTTTCCTCGCGTAAAATCACCCACTTAAAGTTACGCCGTATCTTTCCAGGACTGATCACCGTGAACGTTATTTTGTTTCCTTATTTCATAAGTAATACGACGCATGCAGTATGCGTAACCGTTGTCCTTGGTCAGCTAAACTGCAACGACTTCACATTTTTTTTTTAGAAATGGCGCAGGTTACGTCAGATATGGGTGGAAAGTTTAAACCAGGTTAGTTATTTGCGGCTTTTTACAAGCGTATTACTAATATGTTTAGGTGTCCTGGGAGAACGAGACGTGGCTCTGGCTTTTAATGTGGAGGAAATTGGGCTCAAACGGGCATAACTTGCAAAATCATATGCGGGCAACGTTTTAAGCTATGTGTTAATATTACTGGCAGTTGAAATTACTACCGCAACTTCTCGGCAGAATTAGCTTCGCTGGAAATGTTGCTGGATAATGTAAGGTCGCACAGAGGCTGTGCGCTTTTTAGACTGTCAAGTTTTAGCTTTATAATATTTCAGTCGTATGTTAAGAATAATTAAAGAAGAACAGGACGTCTGTAACGTACCTTGTAGCGCAGCGCTTTGAAAGCTTCTGGAAATCTAAATTTTATACAATTCCAGAAGTGAGCATTTCGAGATTTTTAGCCAACCATACGGTCTTCTGATTTACATCCCTTCCTTCTCCATTTCCTTGCTCTTCTTCCTTGCCAAGCTATTTTACAAACATACCCCATCAACAAATACATTATTCTTAATCGGACTTGAAGGGAAGCTTTAGCACAGGGTCTCCTATCTAAATACATGGGAAATCGGCAATACTTTATCTGAGCAAATACTGTACCGAACTTGATGAGTTATGTTGAACTTCAAAGAAAAAGATAAAACCTAGTAATTTCAGCAAGCAATTTCTTTATTTTGGCTGTCACATTTGTTTCACAAAATTTGATAAATATTGCAAAATTTCAAGCAATAAGACTTGAAGTATAGAGCTCCGTACCTAGGCAACTAAAAAGTTCACGCAGAAACTCCTCTGGTAGTTGTCTAAGTATGCGTAAGCATTGTGCCACTTGCTTATCCCAACGCAAACCGGTGTCATTGTCAATGGTATGGAACTTGATCCGACCAGTATAGACCCTTATGAACCCTCATCGATCATTTGCTTATCATGTTCGACAGCGAACATGATAAGGCAGGTTTAATTTAGAGTTCACAACGGCCCTCGAACCCAGGACAATTGGTAGTAGGTAAGGCGAAGTTGACTAGCCACATGTAATTAAGATGTACTTAATTAAGACACTCGAACCCTTGACCTTTGGTAGGATTAGAACCCAAGAGGTTTGGTATTAATTAAGGTGAATTAAAGTTAATGTAGCGAAGCTTTTGCAAAACCGCCACTACAACTCCTGAGGGGGTATGCAATGCTTTGTTGGTGGTTTGGATGATTGTTCTGAGATTTTTTTTCTTTTTTTAACGTGTGCTGTTCTGTGCGTTTCATGGGTGATTTCAATGTTCCCTTCACTTTGCTGGGTGCTTGTAGCCTCTCCCTTAGGTTGGTATGAGCCATTGCATCTTTTGTTTGGTTACGGGGGTGTGAGCCATTGCTAAGGGGGTATGGGCGATTCATTGTCTTACGTTACGGACTAATTTCTCGCTGGGTAGGCATAGAAATGTAAAACGACATCGCAATTCTGTAAACTGCACTTAATATTACACCTAAAGTGGACAAAAGTGAGATATCATACGCCACCCTGAAGTGTACAACTAACTTTTCAGTTTGACATTTGCAAAATCTTGTCAAGCATTCTAAAAAATTCACATGTCGTAATTTCATACATCAAATTTGTCCGATTTATATGATCCATGAGATGCAGTTTATAAAAATGCGATATTTGTTTTTGCGGCTGAGTTACGGATTTGTAAAATTCCTAATAATATTTTGTGTCCAATTTATGGCAATTATTTATAAATATGCCATGGCCTAAATCGAAATTCCGTTTGCTGCAGTCGCTATGGTTAAATTTTCTCTCCGAATCGCATCTAATTCCATTCATATTTGGCAAGTGGTTTTATCATAAAAGCCTTTTGCTTTTTAAGTGTGCTTTATCAACCGTCATCGGAGATGGGCCCGAGCTAAAGCTTCCTCTAAACAATGCTCTGCGCCGGCTCTACGGGAAACGCGCAAAACATGACGCTGCCTGTATGCAAGCCTGCAGCCACAGTGGTGCACAAATAAATAAGTAAACCATTCAAGAAAGAAAAATCCAACGGAAGCTTCACGGGAGTCGCTTTCTCGGTCAGACATCTCATACAGAATGCCTACGAGTTGTCTGACCAGGTGCCTAGCAATATCGCTGATTCATTGCCAGTCGAGCAAATAGTTGACCGTCTTCTAGATAAGGCTGATACATAAGCGCACACATATCCAATTACTGAGGTGAATCGACAGTCTGAGGGGACGCTTATTTTTATTGCTTTCTCTATTCGTGCATCACAGCATACGTCATGGCGTGATTGTGGAATTCTTTAAGACCGATACGCCACGTGGTGGCAAAAAAAGGAAACTGAATGAAATGTCTCGCAATTCCTCGGTACGCTCTTGGGCAACCGTTCCTAGGTTCAGCGTTGGCACCCGCCGTGGTTGCTCAGTGGCTATGGTGTTGGGCTGCTGAGCACGAGGTCGCGGGATCGAATCCCGGCCACGGCGGCCGCATTTCGATGGGGGCGAAATGCGAAAACACCCGTGTGCTTAGATTTAGGCGCACGTTAAAGAACCCCAGGTGGTCAAAATTTCCGGAGTCCTCCACTACGGCGTGCCTCATAATCAGAAAGTGATTTTGGCACGTAAAACCCCAAATGTTATTATTGTTATTCAGCGTTGGCGTGCCTCGGCGTAACTGCTCGAACGCGCTCATGCCATTTGCTGCCGTGTTCGTCGTCGCCTTCTACCACGGCTGGCTCCGATACCGCTCATCATGCCAGTGTTCCCGTTCTGCCCCTACCTCTGCGAAGGCACGGATGGCACTGGCCCGCTGCTGGTCAGTGAAATGAAAACACGTATCGAGCTGCGCTAAAATTTCGAATTAGGGAGTCTCGTAATCGTCGGACAACTCGCTTTAGTTTATTTCTACATACCGCAAAGCAGCCCTCCTCAGAAAAAAGCATTAGATAGGAGCTCCAGAGGAAAAGATTTATTCGATGGTGCCATAAATATTCCGAGATTGATATCCTGTCCCATACAACTGGAATCTACGTATTTTCTAAGCTATAACAAAGCATATATTTATTAAAAGCATTCTTTATTATTTTCTTTTGTATGGCATACAACTCTTGACAATTTACGGAAAGGCTGACACAATATAACGTCATTAAGCGGGTCCGTTGTATATGTGTGCACTTGCGGATGCCTATCACGAAAAGCAAGTGCCACGCGGAAAGCGTATTGTGGCAATGAATTAATGTGACAATATGAGACGTTGTGTCTCACCCCAGTGCCTGTGTGGTTATTTCAAGAAAGAGTTGCCTTTTCTATTGTTTGCTTGTCACGCCACGCGTTTATACCATGCAGCTTCGGTCAGCCTATAGCTGTAATGACAGCCACCCATCGTGCGACGTCACTTTCTTCATGCAGGTTTGAAATCACTGGGCAATTTACTACCAGCGGTGTAAGTGGATAGATACTCTGTGCCTGCGGAGTGTAAATGACGGAAGGCTTCGAATGACGAGACGGCGCAAACAGCAACGAGACGCCATTTCAGCAAAGAAATGCTCTCTGCACGTTTTCTGAGTATTTCGAGAGGAAGCATTCTCAGGATGATCTCCCAAACCGGGCTACGTAAAACATGCACTGACTTGCTCCGTTAGCGCATTGCTATGTTCTTGCAGAAATATGACGATGTTTTGTACTTTCATGGTCTTTCCTTCTTTATCTATTTATTTTGTCTAGCTTTTGGGGGGATAGCCGGCTCTGCCTTTGGCCGAACTTGCCGTATATCCCACTTCGTAAAGAATTTTTTTTTTAGAAAATGTAACTACGTAAGCAATTAACAAAGACAGATGCATAA
This sequence comes from Dermacentor variabilis, assembly GCF_050947875.1. Taxonomy (NCBI): domain Eukaryota; kingdom Metazoa; phylum Arthropoda; class Arachnida; order Ixodida; family Ixodidae; genus Dermacentor; species Dermacentor variabilis. The sequence continues at coordinate 4,037,884 of NC_134575.1, read as the reverse complement.
CTAGCACAACACGTTTGTCAGAAAGACGTGCGGTAGCGCCTACACCACTCTCGTTGCGCAGACTTTGTTGCTAATTGAGGGACAGCGATTGAAATGCGAGCGCCTACTTCCGAGTCTATACGCACACGAATCAAGCGATTCCGTTAATGAGGAACACGTGCCGTGACAAAAGCGAGTTCTCTTGAAACGCCAGGCCTTTATTGCTGCGAGTGCCCTCTCGCGTATTTACCGTCAAGCAGCGTTCGCGCTCGTTTACGTAACGAGTCCTGGGTCGCGGCGTCGGACCACCGCTGTGCAGAATCGCTTAGCGCAAACGGGCACATTTCTCTTTCACCTGTTATCATACGCGCAACACGAGGTAGCGAGAACGCGAAAGAAAACAAAATTTTAATGGCCAAAAAGCGTAGATTACATCCATAATGACTATTTCCTCCAAGCAAGGCAAAACGAAAAACTCAGTCCAGAAAAAAAGCACAGAACAAAAAAAAAATATTGGGGTGGAGAGTGGGGGGGGGGGGGGGGGGCTGTACACGGCGACGTAAGCGAGCATCGGACGATGCAAGAACGTTAAGGAGCAGATGCGCTGCGCTCTTTTTAAATCTGTGCAGCACAATGGAAGTGGCGTCTATCGGCAGGCAGTGGAGAGCTGGGTCTTCGCAATGCTAGTGTGGAGCCTTTACTCGCTGATAAGTGACTTCGCCATACTGTATGGCTGACCATCACGACTAACCAGTTGATAGCAGCGTATACCAACCGCCGCTGTCGAACGTGAGAAGAGCTTTTCAACATTGCCTGCCTCAGCTTGCGTGGCGAAAAGTGTCCCTAAGTAATAATTCGTTGAATATAGATTGTCTACACACTGCTTTGCGACGTTATACTAACTTGGTTACGCATAATCCATGTATCTAACCTAAGTCAGCTTGACCTAAACATAGAGCGCAAAGCTATGTGTCACTTAGAGGCTACGTGCAACTAACTACGCGGTACCTTAGCTGTCCTAGCTTAAATGTTGCTTATAAATTTACAAAATTGCACGGGCAGACAGTAGGACAGATGCTTTCCTGGACAGACTGTGGACTGCATTATTCTCACAGATTGTTTATACGGCAAGAACTCGTTCTTAGAACCTCTAGCCTTGCAGACAAACCCCACGGATCTCCCCATTTCCGAATCACTTTTATCTTCGCGTGGTTATTTTCTTTTCTTCACACATTGTTTGTTATTATGCTATCTAATGGCTGGCGAAACGCATACGACTTTAAGCTTATATGTTGCTATAGATGCAAACGATATCTCGTTGAATGAATGGTACCCAAATTTTTTAAAGGCAGCTAATAGGTCTGTGCAGTTTTCGAAATCTGTCTGTTCGCTCTGTGTAGCACAAGTTGTTTTATGACTAGCGTCCATGACGCAGCGCGAGCCAAACAAGCCAAACAAGAGTTGAGCTGCAGGACAGGTGTAGACAGAGTTTTTAAATGACCTGAAAAGACAAGGAGCTGCAGATCTTCTACGGCCCTTAGAAACTTCCGTTTGCAAGCGCTAGCTTCGGCTGTGCTGCACAATATTAGAGCTACAGAGTTAAGCGATGGCAGGTGGCAAATTACGCGCGACCGGTAATTTAAGAAGTCGTTAAGAGGCAAAAACAACAAGCGCCCACTGCGCACGCGTCGGCCGCCTTTCAGGGCAGCCATAACTTCTCGGGGAAGCGGCGGCTGTTATCGCTGCTGCTCCTGCTATTGTCGCTGCTGCTTATCTTTCGCACTCGGCGGCCTCGGATCCACTTTGACCGCGTAATGAACATAATTTTCTGGTTGCGGGAATGCGTCTACGAGGACGCGTAAATGCTTCGACAAAATGTTAAGCTCGAGGAACCGTGAGTTGAAGAGGGTATGTATATACAGGAAGTGGGCAAATAAGCACATTGACTGATAAGCAGCAACGACCATCTGGACAGTTCTAATTGCCTAAAGTAAATTATTTGAGGTCCTTTTTTTTTACTTTGCATTTGCCATTAGTCTGGGATACGCCTTAAAGAAACTCGCTTATAATAATTTCACACACACACACATGCACACACGCATACGCACGCACACACACACACGCACACGCGCATACGCACACACTGCGGGCACTAAGTAAAGAGTAATTTCGGCAAATGCACAACCTTGAGGCATTTTTTTGGTTTTACGACGGAGATTAAGTCACAGCACAGCGCCCTCTGTAGCCGCAGAGGTGTCGACCAAACTCTGGCAAGCTGATTTCCGAGAAAGGTGCGTGAGTGATTGACATAGACACAACAACTGTCAATGGGTCTCACTTTTCGCACTCAATAGGCTGCGCTGCGTGAGATAAAACGAAGCGGCATTAGCTGAACGCGTTCCCAACAACCCCGCTACGAATTTACACGCTGTGGAACGGCAATATGTCGAGAGAAGACGCTCCATATGTTCATCCACCAAAGAATAAAGATGAGCCGATAAGAGTGCACTCGAAAGCGTGTAAAATGTATGTGTAGTCTGTCCCCTCCAAGACATAGCTCACTCGCACAACAGACACCCGGTCGTTCCGTCGTTGCCTTTCTGACTTCCTCACTCAGCATAGTGCTCACTCATTTGTCGCTCACACCCGAGAATGACTCAGCTACTTTTTTCGCTGATATTCTTTACCCCATTCGTCTTGGACGCCGGCTTAGCCGAAAGGAAAGAAAAACACATCTCAGGGAGTCCGGTGCTGCCCTTGAGGAACGCTTCGGTGTCTGCCGATCTTTCGCGAGGCAGGCGAACCTTCGCGCGGAGGAGGCCACGGCGTTGGCGGGCCTTTTCCAGCGAGCGAGACTTCCCCGTAATGATAACAGATGTGGTCGGGACGATGACAAGTCATCGGAAGAACGCAAACTCGGCCCCCGCTCTGTAAATAAAGCGGCTTCCCGCGTGAACTCCCCCTGTGCACCCTTCGTCGGGGCCTCCGAACAATGCGATAAGGAACAGAAAAGTCGGGAAGTGGACGCAGATCGGAGTCTAGAAAGCAGCGGGTGGCGTAAAGAAGAAGCGTGGAGCACGAGAGACAAACGATTCGAGCGGATGATAGAAGGAAAAACGTAATCAGGGTGATGAGGCAACAAAGGCAACGCAGAAGAAAGACAATCGCCCGAAAACGGCCCGGCCAACAGTTGGCCCGGACGGAAGAGGCGCGCACCGAGTGAATCCCCGAAGAAAGGCAGCGTGCGTGGCCTTTGTAAAACGGTGCAGCGCAGGAAACACTCGTGGAAGCGTCGTCGAACCAAAAGAACAAGCGCACAGAGGTTTTTAGGTGATTCGAGTGTCCACTCATTCTACATTCCTGTTTAAGTTTACGAAGAGGTGGCCGAAGTGCTTAATCGCTTTTAATCATTTGCTCTTCGAACGATGCCGACCAGCATTGCATGTCCTGTGAACTATCGCTGAAGTCGTCGTTAATACGTTTCTGAATGCTGCACATGTCAGTTTGGTTCACTCTTACACGAAGCAACTGATTAACATTTGAACCTGCATAACTGGAACATATGAATTTTTTTTTTCAAATGGCTGCATTCGTTTATTTGTTCCTTCATGTTGTGCTTCCAAGTTTGACGAACTTGAAGTAAAAAATATGGTCCATAGACAATTACTGCAGTATGTTATGTAGACCGATATCAATAAAATATTTTGCCGAGGTTGTGGTCGTGGTGACAAATCTTTATTTGGTTGTACAAGAAGAAGGTTTGTTCGGGACGACCCCGAAGGGTCCGCCCCTTACATACATTAGGTGGGGTCCCTAGTACGGGACTCAGACTTCGTGCGAAAACGGCGCCATAATCAGTCTAGAAATCCAAATGTAATGTTTCCTTAACCGCGCCGCCCTACTGTATGTATAATCTGTTGTCATTTTCGCCATCTGCTCCGGCAAGAGTCAAGCAAACTGATTGAGTGGCGCGCAGAATTCAAAGCTGGGGCGCGTTCATGGGTGGCTATTCGTTTCCGCGGTAAGCTTTACACTGCTTGAAATTACGCGACGTAGTTTGCAGGGGCACTTTGTGAGGCCGCGCGTGGAGTCAGAATTCTAGAACGCTCGCACACCGTGCATTGGGTGCGCGTCAAGGAGCCGCACATGGTTTAACGAACTCGCAGTCCCCCACTGTGGCGTGCCTGCGCCTCCGTTGTGGTTTTGGGACGTGGAGCCCCGAAATTTATTTTTTTATTTGATTGCGGCAGTCAAACAAGTTGGTGTACTGACTCGCGTACGATTAATTCATTCATATTAATCAGCATTCCGAAGCAGTACACGCATAAACAGAGGTGCTCATTCACTTGTGCCATTTCTTTGAACTGAACAATATACTTGATCCCTATCAGTGTGGCTTCAGAGAAGGGCGGTCCACAACTGATCATCTTGTACGCATTGAAGCAAATATCCGCGATGTATTTTTACATAAATAGTTCTTCTTATCGATATTCCTCGATATGGAGAAGGCGTACGACACGACGTGGCGATACGGGATCTTGCGAGACTTGTCGGGGATGGGCATCCATGGAAATATGCTAAACACAATAGAAAGCTATCTGTCCAAACGTACCTTCCGCGTGAAAATAGGCAATGCATTGTCGCGACCTTTTATACAAGAAAATGGTGTACCTCAAGGAGGTGTGCTTATCTGCACACTCTCTATCGTGAAAATGAACACCCTTCGTGCTTCATTACCGCCAGCCATTTTTTATTCTGTTTACGTAGATGATATACAAATAGGCTTCAAATCCTGCAACCTTGCAGTGTGTGAGAGGCAAGTACAACAGGGCTTGAACAAAGTATCTAAATGGGCAGACGAAAACGGATTTAAAGTAAACCCGAACAAAAGTTCTTGTGTGCTTTTCACAAGAAAGAGAGGCCTCGTTGCAGATCCCAATATCGAAATGTATGGCCAGCAAACCCCTGTGAATAAAGAGCACAAGTTCTTAGGTATCATACTTGACTCTAAGCTAACAGTTATTCCACACATAATGTATCTGAAGGTGAAATGCTTAAAAACAATGAACTTACTCAAAATTTTATCCCATACAACATGGGGCAGCGACAGAAAATGTTTGATGAATCTTCACAAAAGCCTCATTCGTTCACGATTGGACTACGGTGCCGTGATTTATCATTCTGCAGCCCCGAGCGCGCTAAAGATGCTAGATCCGGTTCACCATTTAGGAATTCGACTGGCCACTGGCGCTTTCAGAACAAGTCCCATTGAAAGTTTGTATGTCGAATCAAATGAGTGGTCACTCGATCTCCAGAGAACATACATCAGCCAAACATATTTCCTTAAAGTCCACTCTGATCCTGAACATCCATGTTTTAATACCCTTAATGATATGACGTATGATACACTCTTTCGTAATCGTTCCTCCGTAAGACAGCCCTTCTCATTTCGTGTGAGGGAGCGTAGTGTTGAAAAGGATGTCCCAATCCTCAAACACCGCCTAGTGCCTCCAGCTAAGCTGCTACCTCCTTGGGAGTGGCAGATGATACAATGCGATATATCTTTCATGCAAGTTACAAAACACGCTCCAGAGATTGAAATCCGAATGCATTTCCGGGAACTCCAATACAAACACTCCTGCATGGAGTTCTACACAGACGCATCGAAGTCACGCGAGGGGGTGTCATATGCAGCCGTCGGCCCATCTTTCTCGGAATTCGATGTACTGCATCCGGAAACAAGCATCTTTACGGCTGAGGCCTACGCACTACTGTCGGCTGTAAAGCATATCGGGAAAACAAAACTCAAAAAATCTGTTATATATACGGACTCCCTAAGCGCTGTGAAGGCTTTGATGTCATTTTGTAAGCACAAAAATCCAGTAATCAATTAACTATATTCCGTCCTATGTAAAGCGTATATATGTAACCAGCATGTCATCATATGCTGGGTGCCGGGTCATAGGGGCATCGAAGGTAACGTTCTGGCGACCAGATGGCCACATCAATTGCATCGTATTCTGTTCATCCTAGCGCAGCAGTCCCTGTTACAGATCTGAGGCCCTTCTTGCGCAGGAAACTGCGAAACTACTGGCAACGCTTGTGGGACAGGGAAACAAATAATAAGCTGCACGTAATAAAGCCGCAATTAGGGTTCTGGCCTTCTGCAATAAAATCACGCCGGACAGATGTCCTATTCTGTCGTCTTAGAATAGGACACACATTTGGCACCCATAACTTCTTACTCACCGGAAATGACCCTCCAACCTGTGGCAGATGCGGGGAGAGGCTGACCGTGCTCCACGTCTTCTTGGAGTGTCGGAAAGCCGAATGTGAGAGAAGGAGACATTTTTCCTTAGCATACCGTCAACACATTCCTCTTCATCCTGTAATGTTTCTCGGTCCAGAACCGCTTTTTAATACAAAGACTGTCCTAGGTTTCCTCAGAGATGTTGTCTTACACGTTATTAGTCCCATACATTCGTAGCGCTTCCTCTCTTGAGAGGATGCCGCTGTGACACTCATACTGTATAGCACATGCCTCCAGGCCCTTGTGTTTCAAGGGCTCTGGCGAGGCAGTAGTGCTCCAGGTAATTTTACCATCTCACATATCTTTTATAATGCATCATTCTCTCATGATAGATTTTATTACTCATAGAACATGTCATTATCATCGACATAATATAACAGATAAGTTTAACAGATAAGTATAACAGATAGGTTTTACGCACTCTAGAGCGACTATTTTTAAGACCCCTTTACAGCCACGTCACATCAACCTCATTGAACTCATAACTACATTGCGAATTCTTCAACACTCGCTTGGCGCTCTTTGGCCATACCTGGCCCTTGCGCCAATAAAAACCAAACATTCATTCATTCATTCACTTGTGCGACACATGGCGTCGCCTAAGGAAAGATAAGCTGTATCGAAAAAGCGCATTGCTGCATGAGTGGCGCAAAGCCGTCAGAGTGCTGAATTAGCACTTACTTCAGTTTTCTTTTTGTTTCCTACTTTCTTGACATGTGCAGTAATTTGCTGCACGAGCTCGCGCAAACACGTCACTGCTTCTCGGTGTGGAGTACAACGCGTCGTCCGTCGTGGTCCTTGCCCGAAAAGAGATGCTGACACCGCGATTGGCGCTGAATGGCTATTCTTCTTCCTCGAGCAAAAAATCTCTACCACAGATGATCACAAAGTCAAGCGCACTGTGAACCTCGTCCTCCCCCTCCCTCCGCCCGCTACTCAGTCAGGTGAACACATATCTAAGTAAATTATGCGATCTAACTACCAGAAGCTGAACAGTGGGTTGTAAGGGACGGCGTAGTGGACCGTTCTGGATTAATTTTGATCGCCCGTAGCTTTCTAACGCAAACCCAACGCTCGGTACTCGAGGGTATTCCGCCCTTATGGCCACCAGGGCAGCGACGCCCCGAGAATCGAATCCGCGACCTTGTGCTCAGGAGCGCTAATGTACCACGGCGGATTCTTATAACACGGCGTTCGCGTGCTTCGCCTGTTTTCATGCCTTTTTGCGCCATCAGAACACCTATAATGTTTGACCCGCAAATCCAAACTGCCTAAATTAGGGGCCGTCACATCTCCCTGCACGGATCTAGCGAAACTGGGCAGGTCTACGGACGTATTTGTAACAGCGATCGGTTCGGCGGTGGAGCAGAGGGAGACGGGCGATAGCTCGCGAGCCTCCTCGGCTCCTGGGATCCCCTAATGGAAGCAGACGACGCATCGTCCGGCCAGCTCCTCTCGTCGTCTCTTGGGAGGCGCAGGAAGTGCTTCAGCCGAAGGAGCACCCCCCATTTCGTGCATTTCCTCATCCCTCTCCTTCCGCCGACCCACTCAAGCGATGGGCGAAGATGCGCGCCTGCGACGGTTCGCTTGCTCGCCGCCGTGCAGTGGTCGAGCTCGCTTCTCTTTCCGTGTACGGCGTCCCTTTGCGGTGTTTCCCCTCTACTCCGCGTCGAGCATCGCGCTCGCTTTCTCGCTGCCCGTTTCGTTTTCTCGGCGCCCCGAGTTATTTCTCCTTACGTATCTCGTTTTTTTTACTTTTCATCCTGCTGTATTTGTCTCTTTTGTTCCGGCGTTAATCTTTGTCGGATCCTTGGCCGTTTGAATGCAAATATCCTACAGGGATGGAGAGAAACGAGGCAATACCGGAAAAGGCACGGAGGTTAACCAGACTGCACCTGATCTGCAACGCACCACCGGGGAGTAAAGATACCAGAAGTGATCGATGCGCGCGCGTCAAATACGGCGTTTGCTGTGCTCAGACGCCGAGTCAAGCTGTCTCTAAAATGTGCCACCGGATTCCAGAAGTCAAGCGCTTGTACGCTCAACGGCGGGTGCCGTTTGATACAGAGGCAACTGGTACGAGTGCTATTTCTTAGTGATGTATTATGCATAACGAATGTTCACTAGAAATTGTGGCACTTCAGTGCATGGTAATAGCGTCAAATAGATGCATTGAAAATGAATACCCTTGAATTTTTTTCACTGCATTTTGACTGAATGCCGTGTCGAGGTTTGTCTCCTGTGAGTCGTGCCGGTCAATCTTTCATTCGCGCAAACCTCTCAGCAGAGCTGAAAACTTGTTTAGTTGCCAAACTTCTTGGAGCACGTTTTTATATATTTTCATGCTTCCTATGCGATCTCTAGTACCGAAATTGTCCTTTGAATGTATCGTCAAACATACCCGTTTGGTGCACCTTAACTTGCCACAATATTCCGCCTAATTCGATGTAAAATGCGGGCTTTATCTAAATACATAGGGACGCTGAAATCATTTGAGAGAGAGAGAGAGAGAGAGAGAGAGAGAGAGAGAGAGAGAGAGAGAGAGAGGGGGGGGAAAGGGGAATGGCAGGGAGGTTAACCAGAGAAAAAGATCCGGTTGGCTACCCTACACTGGGGAGAGAGGGCAGGGGGAGGTAAAGTGGTAACAAAGTAGAGATAAGGAAAGGAAGGAGCGTAGACACACAATCACAATCGGTCACTGGCACCGAATACTGTCATCGCACAGCACAGTGACACTTGCCGCACTATCAACATCTGTTCAGGCTACAGCCGCCTGTCCAATTCTGTCGCCCTCAAAAACCGCAACAGTGCCCTCGTCGCCCTCTGCTGCGATGGCTTGTGATGGCGGTATTTTAAAATAAGTTCCTCTGTGAGTGGTCTTTGGTCAAAGCGCGCTATCGCGGTTGCGAGTGATTGTCTCTGTAAATTATATCGAGGACAGTCACAAAGAAGGTGTTGAAAAGTCTCCTCGTTACCACAGTCCTCACACGTGGCGTCGTCGGCCCATCCAATTCGGTAAGCGAAAGACTTGGTGAAAGCCACCCCTAGCCATAGTCGACAAAGCAGGGTAGCTTCGCGACGGCAGAGTCCAGCTGGAATACAAAGGCGTAGAGGGTAGCCAAGATTGTGGAGTCGGTAGTCGTGAAAACTTCCAGCGTTCCACAATTACTCCACCTACGCTTATTAGCTTCATCGCACTTAAAGAATAAGTTAAACTATACATAATGTAGAAAATATTTCTTTATTCGGCTTATCAACCTTTTCTACAGAAGTTGTTGAAAGCCGTAGAATTTAGACGAGCAAGCATGAAGCTTAGCATTCGGCAACTCAGAAAAACTTTTATTGCAATTCGGTTGACTGAAGCTATAAAAACATGTAAACCGCATAAAAGTGGTGTTATATACGCCTCTCTAAAATATACCTTAAACTCATGCCTTCAGTTCATTTGCAAAATATTCTTAAACATTGGAACAAACTCAAGCAAACGTTAATCTCGCATATAACAATTGTAAGCTTCAGGTTCGGTATCAGGTACACTGTACAGAAATGCGTCTGTTTTTGTTGCAGACTTAGGGAATGTTAAACTTCGAAACAGACTTGAGCGCAAACAGGACGACACAATAAAAGCGTCAGGACAAGGCGCTTCGTAAACATTGTGCTTCCAAATTTATTAAACCTTACAGATTTTCGAAAATTTCCGCAATGACTGTGAGGTCTTATATCAACATTTGTCTTTTCACAATCATTAGGTTTCAGCTGTATTGAGATAGAGAACCGGGCGAGCTGTCTTTGACGCATAACATTAAACGGCGTCGCCTGCCTTCTTCGAAGGGCCATTTAAAATTATGAGTCCAATTCAGCCGTGTCTCTTAAACGCAACGAATTTCATTCAAATCCGTGCACTGGTTGTGTAATAAGAGTTTTTTGTGTGTGTTTCAAATGTCTTCGGACAGGGAGATCGTGTAAATGAGCCCGAGCTAAAAGCTTTCACTTTAGCCTCTACTACGGTTTCATGCAATAGCACGTCGTTAGTGCGTGCGCGTGTGCTTATCTGAGTCCTTTTATTTAATCCCTCTCCATCTCACGTGGCATAGCATGTCAAGCCTTTTGCTAGGCTATCACTCTTTGGGTAACAGCTCCCTCTATCCCCGTGCGCGCAGCATTGAAAACTGGAGTGCATACCGTGATGTTGTTCGGCGATCACTCCTTTTATGCCTTTATTTGCACATTTCCTCCATGTAAGTTACATGTCGCAAGCAGAGAAGTAGAGTTTCGATCAACCCTTTTATGCGGAGCCAACAAATAGGAAAGCACGAAAGGAACAACTCGCGTGGGATCGTCTTTTCCAACAGCACGGGAATGGACAATACTGTGCATGCTCTCCGGCTGGGATACACAGGCTGTTAATGTCTTTACACCTTTTAAACAACAGGCATTGGCGCAGCCAAGCGTGATCCACTGGAAGCACATTAATGGGGCCGCTTGAAGAGTAATCCGTCTGGAACATGCTTTCGCGCCCCTTCTTCACCTGTAGGTAAAAGTCGCCGAGGAGTTTCTTCCATTTCATTGTTTTCTGAGGCCGTTGTTTGTTCGTTTCGAGCGCGGGGCCCTTCTTCCCGAACGCGCTTCACTGTGCACGTAAGCAAGCAACCGCGCACTTTTATCGGAGGAAAGAAATATCTCCAGCTTGAAATGACGGGAGAAAGCTTAGTAAATATTTGGGCGACGCAGTCGATCCGTAAAGGCGACCAAATGCAAAAATGCTCGTGGCACTCCGATTTAGCTGCACGTTAAGGATACCCCAGCTGGGCGAAATTAATCCGCAATTCCACGCCACGGCCTGCCGCGTAGTTAGCTCGTGGTTTTGGCGAGTAATGCCAAAGAATATGTGTTTTTTTTTTTACTTTTTCTGTTGCAATATTTTCGTACTTTTGCCGCAGTCGTCTTGTAATGTCGGAATACTGATTTGAGGTAACAAGAACGGCATTTTTAAACTTGTAGGTTTTAGTCCGCGGCACCGGTCAACAAATATTACTTGATCGCGCTTCATCTGTGGGGACTTTGCGCCAGTGTGGTGGACTCCTTTTCGATAAGGCAGAAATGGTGCGCGTGAAAGAACCTCAGATAGTCAAAATTACTCCGGCGCCCTCCAACATGACGTCCCTGATTACCCACTATAAGGTTCCCGAAAGGTTTTCTTTTTCTTTTTTGTTTAGGGGTAGTGGCAGTGGAGGGGGAAGACAGGTGGACGCCACATTTCTGGCTTTCGAATGAATGATCTGGTTCAACGGCAAAAATCGACACCTATGCACTTTGAAAGACACCACAGTAAAGGGCTCCCGATTTCGTTTCAACGTTTCAGACTGTTCAACATTCACCTAAATAAAAGTAGACGATCATTCTTTGCATTTTTATTGGTGTGATAAAGCGCAAATGTTGGCGCACAGATGAAGTGTCAGCTGCTCTTCACCTCGCGAACAGGTACCAGTAATTGCGATAAGTACACGGACAAGAAAGGCGACATGACGTGCGCCAACTATCAACTAATTTTATTTCAGTAGAGTATGGCACTTATATTGACAAAACGAGTAGAAATCGTCGTGACACGCAAACCAACGTTTTCCAGATAGACAATTTCTTTTCTGCTGAGAGCCATCGACGGGGCGCTGACGCAGTTAGCACCCTTTTTCTTTTTTTTGCAATCAAGCTTGATTCGACAAGTGTCCGCGTGTCCTTATTTCTAAACATGACTGAACATTCCTTAAACAGTGGTTTACATCCGCAGTCGTGACAGTGCACGGAGTCGTGCCCATCTCGATAAGTACGTTCCCTTAACACGTACACATTGCCGCACGAGGAAGGCAAGCCATGTACGACACCTTGCGCGCAGTGCATAAACGATGGCCGGTGGTTCTTCGCGCATCCTCGGCGAGCCTTTCTGAACCGATCGGTGGCCTTACATATGCTTGATATACATTTTGTGTAGCTGGAAATGCAACATCCGCTTCCGCTTGTCAGGCCACTTTCACTAAACCATGCGATACCCCATGCACGTAAGATACAACTACCTTCTTTCTACTTTGGTGAATGAACGCACCACCCGGCTCCCTTAGTTTTTTTCAGCGCATTTGTCACCACTGATAAATGTACGTGGACTGGGTACCCTGCTTGCTGCGGCCACTCTTCTTGTCTCAAAAAGCTTCCAGGCATCCGGCGGAGGCATGATTTGCGGAGTGCATTCACCAAACGTAGGTTTGCGATTGTTCGCTTCACCAGTTTCGAATGTGACGAGGCATGCGGAAGCAGAATTTTTTTTTTCGAGGGTGATATTCCCAAAAACAATGACTGGCGGGCAAAATTAGTTTGGTGTCTAAGAACTGGATGGCGTTATTGTTAAATAGCTCACACGTAATAGCCAAATTGTCAAGACATTCATTGAACACGGCAGCCACGTCATTCTCTGTTTCAATTGAATTGAAATAATACAAAACTAGGTAGTTGTACACGTACGTAAAGTTGTTAAGATCTGTAGCGTCGCAAGTTTTTAAAGCGAAGCTTTCTTTGCCTCTTCCTTCGAGTTTCCCGATGCTGCTGCTGTGGCTGCTATGGCTCCTGCTGTCCGGCACATCGCGTCGGGGTAGTGGTTTATAGCGTATGTATACATGACAGGAGCGAGCCAGACAGGAAAGGTGACACTAGAAATTCGTTTTCATCCCACGGTGTCGAATGTGCACAATGCCCTCTGGAGCTCCCTGGGCGTCGCCACATAAGCCTCTTGACAGCTGTAATTATGCGTGAATCCCCTGAGAAGCATTGCAGGAACGGCAGCGCTTCCCTTTCTACTAATGTGGGAGGCCAGAGGGGACGCAAATAGAACTGTCGATAGGAGGGAGGAAAAGAGGCGATCCCCATACAAAGGAGGGGTATGGGGAGGTGACGTGAGAAGGCAAGCAAACCCTTCTACTATACGACAGCGGTTGCGAGGAAACTGGATAAGCTTAAGTTCAAGGTGCGTTACAGTACGTTCCTTCTATTTGTGAAAAATAAACACCATGCAAATATGCCAAGCAGACAAACTACGCACGGCGTGCAGAAGCAGAGCCGCATTAATCAAAGTGCACCGCAGGGGCCAGGCGACACTACGGAAGCGGTCAACCGTCAAATCAACACTTCTGTGCCCGCCGCGGTAGCTTTGCGGCTACGGCATTGCTAGAGGTCGTGGATTTGATCCCGACCGGGGCAGCCTCATTGACGGGGGCTAAATATAAAATGCACGTGCGCTTAGATTTTGGGGCACGTTAAAGAACATCACGGGTCAAAATTAATCCGGGGTCCGCCACTACGGCGTGTCTCATAATCCGAGTGTGGTTTTGGCACGTACAGCCCATTATCCAATTCAATCGTAATACTTCTGCCACGGTTGGATGCGCCATGTGAGGCAATGACAACGATCAACCCTCTCAGAGGTTATGAAATATGTAGCGCAACAACGCCTAAAGGAAACACCTCTCCCTGTGTGTTCTATGTACGGCGCAGACAAACAGCAGTGGTGCACGCAAAGTAACGTTTAGCATCAACTCACCACTCTCGTGTTAGACTAAACGTTGAAGAAATTAAGCTTTAGCCATCAACATCAACGGGAATTATTGTCAGTCAAAGCATCCAGCACGGAAAGCTTCGCTTACATAGATTCAGAAAGTGCGTGAGTTCTGCATAAGTTATTTTTAGACGTCTGTCAATGTGGGCGAGAAACAGGTCGCTCAAGGCAGGGGCTAAGCATGACCCGATACAAACTCCTTTCTTCTGAAGTTAGATGAGCCCGTCACATTCAGCCTATGTTCACAATGGAGCTCTAGGAGCCCGCTGGTTTAAATGCTCGTCTGAGTTTCAAACGCGATTGCGCCATAGTTATCTGTGCAGTCTTCAATACATCGCAGCCTGAGCCATGAAGTAGTACAGATCCTTAACATCGATAAAGCAGGTTGACATTTATTCGTCTTGATTGCTCCTTAGGTAGTCCACTACCTCAATTTAGCTTCTCACCAGGAAAGGGTCGTCAGTACGGAAGAAGCTAAGCGTACCTTGCAGGAAACTTGCCAGCGCAATGTGCCATGTACCTCTTTCGGAAAATGACTATTCTAATTTTTGAGTCTTCACAGGAAACTGACTTTTAAATGAAGGTACTCACATTTTGCAGAACATTTCGCCAGGTATCAGAGCTTCACATAGGGTTTTGGGCACTTAATATGCTCATAGCTTGCGTGAAAGAAGGACGTTGCACCAGTTAATGCGCATACGAGGACAGAGCGACATATAACAGTCAAAAAAGCTCAACAGCATTACAACGATATGTTCAAAGCAACTATGTGAATAAAATACTGCTTTCATCGGAATACGGTCCTTCAGGCATGTATACCCATGTTATATAATTACTAGGAATTGAAGACCTTAGCCGAGAAAGTACAAGAGTACATTGACGATTAATAGGCAAAGGACAAACGTATAATGTTTCGTAAATTCCCGGAGAGATACAAAGAATGCATGATCCCCAATCAGTCTTTTGAATTCATACAAGAGCGTGTCTGTCATTGTCAGTTACTTGCAGGGGTCCCTGATCATGCGAAGCAAATTTACAAAAGAAAGAAAGTGAGTTGTAGTATATACGGGAGCTTACGGGAGCTATAGTCTTGACCGGGAGCTTACGAAAAATTGTGCAATCATTACATTCTACCGGTACCAACATATAATACATACTTATCATTCTCTTATCATTCCAAGTTCGCCCATATAAGAACTTGGAGGTTAACAAAGAAGCTCGAGAAGAAGCTAAGGACCGCGGAACGAGCAATGGGAAGAAACATGTTAGGGCTAACGTTAAGAGACACGAAGAGAGCGGTGTGGATCAGAGAGCAAGCAAGCATGGCCGATATTGTAGTCAACACTGACAGCAAAAAAAAAAAAAAATGAGACTGGGCTGGTCGTGTAATGCGTAGGGCAGATAACCGGTGGTCTATTAGAACTACCGAATGGGTGCCACGGTATCGGAAGACACAGTAGGGGACGCCAGTGAAATAGGTGGCCTGATGAAGTTAGGAAATTTGCAGGTAGAACTTGGAATCAGCTTGCGCAAGACAATGAGAATTGGAAATCCTTCGGAGAGGCCTTCTTCCTTCAGTCGACATAAAGATAGGCTGATGGTGGTTATGGTGATGGTTACGTACATCATCGGTGTGCTAACTACAAGAATGTGCACACCGCTGCAAAGCGTGAGGTGATTTTCGGAAAACAAAACGCTTACAGCTGGCTCACAAATCAGCTGTAGGATGCATTTCACCTATCAGTCTTCATTCATACAACAATTTAACGCTGTGGTGAAGACTGTATCAGTCACCATCATTTATAATATCATATCAAGTAAATCAGTAATTTGGCAGTCTCAGAGACACACGTTCTTGCAGCGTCCACTGCGGACTACAGAAAAGCGTGAGTTTAGCGCCACAATTTGTTGCGCGAATCGGACAACCCTGAAGCCGAGGCCTGCGCGCTACTGAGTGCGTCCACACTGAATTACCGTCGACTCCGCCCGCTTGGACGTTCGTTTTCTCGGAGTGCGCTCAGCCAAGTGGATTCATTACAGAAGCAAAGATTTTGATTGGATTGCCTCATCAGCCAGACAGCTACATGCGCTCTATGACGACCTTCTTGAGATTAACGGACCTGGAAAGATGTTTACAGACTGATACCATCTGCTACTGTTGTCGTGAACTCTCTCGCGCTATCCTTTCGCATTTTCCTTCTTTCTTCAAATCCCTCACCTGAGAGGCTCTGTTGAGTAGATTCCCCGCTTTCTTTCACGCACTCGTCATGCATCCTTGTGTTTCACAGTCGAATGTGTAGTTTTATGCGAATATAAACCAGCTCGCCGTTCGCGCCTCCTCGTGGCAGTTTGTGTTCTTCCTGGTAGTGCGCACCGTACGACGCACAAGAACCAAGAACGTGGACCAAATGGCTCAGCTCATCCCCTTTGCCCACTCCAGGGTAGCCAACGAGACGTAGGCCTGGTCACACTGGTCTTCAGGAGAGCTCGGCTGGTTGGTATCGATTCATGGTATTGAAGCGCAGACAGACAAGTGTATAGCTATTCCGTGTCTTTCCATTCGCACTTCAATACCATGAAACTTGCTTTCCTTGTTTCCTCTCCATCTCCTGAATGATCCCCATGTTCCTCAGAGCCACGCTTAATTGCGAGCTGTGTTAAAGCACGGCTGCTCCTTACTTGCTTCGCAGAGCCATAGGCCCCGGTGCAGACCAGACACCCGGGTCCAACGCAGCCGAGCGTACTCCACTTGCAGCGCATTAGGGGTGATTCTCACCGCTTTCGGTTTGGGTTCCCCGTCTCACAGCTGTTCGGGGATTCTTTCCTCCCAGCACACGATTGTTTCGCCATTCGGGCTTCGCTTCCGCTTGCGCGACTCGCTTGGGTGCTGGCAGCCAACCACGCACTTGTTCGGCACAGATATTTCTTTTTCTTTTATTCCGCCTCCTTGCTCAGCTTTCAGGCGTTATACCAGCACTCATGTACGTTTCCCGCTCGCTCCTGCCTTTCTTCTACAATTTCATTTGTTATTTTGGTCCTCATTCTTTTTTACAGCGTTTGCTTTTTCTTAGCCCGTTGCTCAGTTTTGCGCCGTTGGCGTCGTCGAGCAGTCATGGGCCGACCCCGAAGTTAGTGCAGCCTATTGTCCGCATAAACGCGTGCCACTGGGCATGCGCCACTGTTTATGTGCCATCGTCATCACGCCGTCATCGTCATGACATCTCACGCCATCGTTGTCATCCGATTCGTGTCATACAGTCTTGGTCAAGCTAACTTTGTTATACAGTCGTCGTCATCCATTGTCGTCATACCGCCTTCGTGATTCGATCGATGGCACTCCTACTTCGCTATTCCGTCGTAATCACCGTCATCAATCAATTGCGATTACATCTACGTCGTGTGAGCGCGTCGTCATTGTGTCGTCTTCCTAGAGTCTTTGTCATGCAATTACTGTCATTTAAAAGGGCTCAAACGCGAGCTCGTTGGTATGAATCCATCGAAGAAAACAGTAAATTCAATAAAACCAATACAACTAATAACACCGATTGTTGGCAGACACCGCTCGTTCTGTCTTCTTTCTTCACGTCCGTGTTTCTATTTAGTGCTGTTTTCTTCGATAAATCATTGCCGTACCATCGTCGTGCTACCAACGTGGTTGCTCCATTGTTGTCATACAGTCGCCGTCATCCTATTGTCCTCATGCCATCGTCGTCATGGCAGCCTTCGGCTGCGCCAGTGTATGCTTAGAAAGCCGGCGAGCACTAGAGAAGTGGAGAGGAGCGTTGCAGTTTGAGCGACAATGCTATACAACAGCCTTTATACTGAAACGTCAATTGAAATAAGTGGGACCTGCAAACCCTCAATCGATTCGACGAGCTCTAGATTGGTAGCCAAAACGCCTGGTCCCCAGCGCAGCTTAAACATTCTCGTTACACACGCGTAACTGTCCCAAATCAGCTAAGACGACGTTGGTGCCTGTAACGGCTACTCCTCTTCGCAATAATAGTAATCATAAGAAATATTGTATAATAAGAAGAAACGTCAGACTTTCGGAATATATAGAGCGGTGCCATCTAAATATGGTAAATGAGGTCTGCACATGGTCCTAGACAGTCTTGAAGATATAGAGACTAAAGGCAAGGACTCGTTGCACCACACGCTATGCCGAGTCCTGACACATACGCGTGTACTGTGTTCGAATACGTACGCAAAGCCGCGACGCGGTCGAAGCTGAGCACGCGCACGCATGAGGAACATTACATGGCTGACATATTCCGCTCCCAGTGACACAACAGCTAAATCTGAGCTTCAATACACAAGACGCGTGTCAATGAGTACTACACACGTGTCAGACAAATGTACACAAATTGATGAAACCTATAGAAGCGGCGATTTAAAAAAAAGATAGAGTGACATCAGCTATGAAGTACGCGTTCTAAAGAAATGCTTCTATGAGTTAACAAAATGCAGATGTTCCTGAGTAAGTGCAAATTGTGGTGGTCGTAAGTGCCACATTCCGATCGCAACACGGCCGAACACGAGCTCGATAGCTATTGAAACATGCCGGCGCCGTAGCAAACATGGACTACAGTCGTGTGCAAATTCAGAAAAAAAAAAAAAGGGGGGGGGGGGAGTTCGCTCAGATAAGGGAAGCGCGACAGCCGATTGCCTCCGCGACTAAAATAATCCCGCTCGAAAAACCGCGCTTCAAAAACAGTAACTCTCGGTATAAATAAAGAGTTTTGTATTTTGATGACTGGTTTTGTAGAGATATCGTGATTGGACTGCTACAGCACATGCCGGATCACGAGAAAAAAATAACCCCGTGCCTTCTACCATGCTGCGCTTCGTCTGCTTTTACAGCTTCACTGCGACGGGCTAAAGAAGAAAGAGCAGCTCTTCATGGATTCTGCGCTGGTTTACATGTACATGGCGCATTCAGAACTCGTTTTCCAAGCCTAAAATGAATCAGTTGCTATTTAACGAGTGCTTAAAAAAACAATGCACTTATCGAAACCATTACAAACCTGAGGTGAGAAGACGATCGAGGCAGAAAGATACAAAAATGCTTCATTCATAGTTTTAAATAAATACTCTTAGTTTTAAATAGCATAATTTATTTTTTATTTTATTTATCACAGTACCCACAGCACATGTTTGGAATTACAGGGTGGGGGGGCGGGCGGGGGAAGTACATATAGTATTGACAAATAAAAGCGGTTAATATAGAATACATCAAGAGAAAAAAATACAGTTATTAAAAAAATTAACAAAGATAAAAAAATAGCCGCCGCAAAAACAAAAATAAGATTTATATTTCTTGTTTTGTTTTCACAAACTTCTTTTCAAGAATCTGATAGGTTTCTTTTTTTCGTTTCTTCTCGCGCTTTTTTTTTCTTTCTTTTTTTTTTTTTTTGCAAGCCTGCAGTCTCGCCAGTTCGCGCAGCGCAGCGTCAGCGATGCTCGCTGCAATGTTTCGTCGCCGGATGCCGGCTCAGAATAAACGCGCGCGGCACAAATGCCGCATCGTAAGCTCGCAGTAATATTTCCGGCATGACAGACCGCCACAAACAGTTTGGGAATTCCCTCCGACGAGGGGCACACGCGCACGACTGACGCGATTTGGCCCAGTTCGAAGCGCGGGCGGCCATCTTCTCCATCGGCGGTGTCATCTACCGTGCGGCTCGTGACGTCAGTCTAGAGTGCACGCCCATTGGTCGAGGCTCGTGTGCATCCGCCTTGGAGGAGTAGACGCCCCTTTCTTTTTCTAAAGTTATGCCCGACTACAGAAGATACGTGATTCCAAAAGAAGGGGAGTTGCATCGAGAAGGACGGCCCAAAGGCACCGTAATCAGGTTTACTGACGTCCCGATATTCCTGATTGCTCCCAAAACATTACTGATGCGCTAGTGCCCCACTGTGTTTGCTATTCTTCTGATCCCAAGATCTTTTCTGATAATATGCATCCAGGGCACATAATTTTGTCGAAAGCGTCTTACGTGATTTTTAGATTTTTCGCAGCGTGCACTTGGCCCTTTACTTTTATCTTGTGTAGCAAACGTCGGCATTTAATCTCACTTTTGCCTTGTATGACATCAAATATAAAGCTGCTCTAAACGAAGAACTTAAAGATTATTAAAAGTAATAAGGTCACATTATTAAAATTAATCATTAAATTGAAATGGAATCGTTTTGCGCCTAATTCGCAAGGACTATACATGGACCTGATTGACTTGGACGGTATTCAAGCCGGGGACTTCGAGCAACCATCAAAAACGCCGTATATATATATATATATATATATATATATATATATATATATATATATATATATATATATATATATATATATATATAGGGGTTTTCTTAAAAGTTTAGCACGCAGGACCCGACGTAACATACGCAGGAAAGAGACGGCGAAATTTTTGGAAGACGTAATGTTTTCGGCTGGTGGACCAGCCTTCGTCAGAGTACAGTAACGCATGTACAACACATACACTGCTTTAAAGGCACCGTATCACGAGCTGAGGGCGCGCTATCTACACTGACTAGACCATACACTGCGCATCATAAATCATTATCATTGCGCATTATAAATGATTATCAATGACACGCATTTTGGAATATGCAAAAAATGAAATGCAGATGTGTTCACGATACAATACATACAAACATGACTCTCAAGTAAGTGCCAGCGGTTACAATGATTATGTGTAATCAAAACAAAATGACTTACACATGCAGATACAAAGGCGTGATGGTTAGCCCATAGCATCTCTAAGTGCAAACTCTAATTATCTAAAAATTGAGATGGTAAGCGTACAACTTCGAGCGACAGTGACAGACGTCAAGAAAGCCACGTGTAAAAGACAGAAAAAAGCGCTGTAATCATGTGTGTACACTGTGTGGGAAGTGTATATTTGTGCTCAATCTAAAGTTAGACAGGTTAGTAATCCTTTGTTCTCTTTTATTCCGGACGAGACAGTGTTAAATTTGTGAATCAGGTAAGATTCGCGAAGCTCGCGGTCATGGTTGGTGCGGAATCCAGATTCGAGTATTGTTACTTGGAGATTATTAAATGAGTGGCCCGGCATGTTAACATGTTTCGAGAGTGGTAGATTTGGTTGGGATTTGGCATGCGACCTGTGGTTGTTAAAACAGATCCTGAAAGCTGTTTCAGTCTTGCCTATGTACTGCATGTGGCAAGTGCCGCACTCGAGCAAGCACACTAGGTTATATGAATCACAGTTGAAACTGCCTTTAATAGTGAACATGAATTGGCTGGCTGTGCTGGTGGCAGTCAATGTAGGCGTTATATGAGCGCAGATATTGCAACGTGGTTTATTGCAGCGGCTGCAACCGGTCGGGTTAGAAGCGGCGATTTTTGAAGATGTTAGTATGTCACCTATGTTTTTCGAACGTCTATACACCACACGAGGTGGCTCAGGAAAAATAGCTTTTAACCTGTCGCTTTATATATATATATATATATATATATATATATATATATATATATATATATATATATATATATATATATATATATATATATATATATAGAGAGAGAGAGAGAGAGAGAGAGAGAGGTAACAAACAAACGCTATAGTTCTAGAGAGTCGCCATGGCGAGTTGAACTTATGTAGCATTTGTAGCAAAGAATGCAAACAAAAACTTTTTTACTATTGTTTTCAGCACTTTTGCTTCATAGACGAAAATTATTTCAAAAATTCGCATACGCACTTGAATTGTGGTAAGACATGACGAGGATGACTGAACCCTTTTTATATAGATGTTGTTCTTAAAGAATTAAAAAAATAAACATCTCATTAAGAGGCGTGATTCCGTGTGACTGATGATGCGCATTCTGCTCTCGCTCCGGCGTGTAACGCTGTAGATTTAGCAATTCAGTGCTCGAGTTTAAAGCCGCTTGCGAAGCGCCACCCTACAATGCCCCACTCCAGTCCTTTCTCCCTCTCTTTACTTCCCGTGTTCCTTTTGTGGCACAAGCATCCGTGTCGAATCAATCACAAAATTGGGTTTTAAAAAGGCTGACGCTTCGGATTACTTCAATATTCACTACAAAGGCCGGAAGGCAAAAGAATGATGGTCATGAACCGACGAATCCCGGCAAGTTGGTTCCTGTCGAGAAAGAACTACCAAGCGAGGAATTATAGGCGAGCCGGAAAAGAAACGGCGGGTGCCCGTCGACGCGGCTCCGAAAGGGATTAACCGAGCGGATTAGAAGGGCGCCCCGGGGAACCTGACTCGCTAATCCTCAGCAGCACGGAACGCTTTGCGCCACAGAGCGCGCGCTGTTTCCATCGCAACGTTTGGCGTGAACAAGAAGAAAATGGTTGGGCTGCTCGGTGCCAAAGATGCGTTCAGCGCTCGCACCGTTCCCCGAGAAGGTTCGTTTCAACTGACGCCTACGCGAGGCGAAAGTTTGCGTTAAGTGAATGAGCCCTGAAACCGCGTTGCTATTTTTTTTTTATCTTCAGGGCTTTGTCTTCAGACGATTAGCATTCTTGTGATTAAACGAATCAATCATTGTGTAAACTAGAAAGCCTACTCCCTTGTTGCTTTCATTGTCCTTGATATATACGACGTTGTTGTTGAGTAGGAATCCTTGGAAGCAGACTGTTTGAACGTTTACGTGGATGGCGTTAAGGTCGAGCTCGCAGAGAGAAGAAAAAAAATGACACTTTATCCGACATGGTTGCTTAGTGGCTATGGTGCTGGGCTGCTAAGCACGAGGTTGCGGGATCGAATTCCGGACATTTCGCATTTTGATGGGGGCGAAATGCGAGAACACTCGTGTACTTAGATTTAAGTGCACGTTAAAGAACCCCAGGTGGCCCAAATTTCCGGAGTCTCGCACTACGGTGTGCCTCATGATCAGAAAGGTATTTTGACACCCAAAACCCTATAATTCTGAAAAAAATGACTCTTTATCACCAGGAAGAATTAATTTCCGGTCATTTGAGGTTGGCCCAGCGCTATGTTACGCGTTAAACGAGTACAATTGTAGGTGGAAAGGTAGTCTCACGTTGCCATTCCCTTTTTTGGTCTTTTTTTTTTTGGCTGTCCATATGTTCTATGCAGAAATAGAAGACTAAGTCGACGCAGTAATTGAGATGGATTTGGGGAAACATACATAACGCTTTAGGACATTTGAATGCACTTGTCACATTACAATAAGTTGCGTTTCTGATTATAGCAGCTTAAAAACCGAATTATTATAGTAAATTTTTTGTCCGACGTTTTCGCTTCTGCACTAGCTGTTGCCTGTACACGAGGTGTCATATAAAATGAGCACACTTGTAATGCCGAGTAGCGAGGACATACTCCACAGAACGCAAGCATTAAACATAGCTTAAGCTCCTGCTTCAAGAATTCTATACATGAGCGTACATGCCCGCAATAACCTGCTTCCCTATTATTTTTCTCACCACTGGCTGCATGAAAGAACAGAACTAGCATATAAAATTCTGATACATCCGCGCATGGTATGCTTGGACGGTCTGTAGTCAGTTCTATGTATATGCTTGGATACGTCGGGTTTCATGCTATATTGTGCGGAATTCATTGTGAGGGGGCTCATATTTCATGGCCTAATACCATCATCCTGCCGCATTTCGTCACCTACGCAAATGGAAAGCAAAGCCACTGCGAAGAACGGAAACCAGAACGAGGACGCCGATTGCAATCGCAACTGAAGAAGGTCTGCCTTTCATTTTGTCGAGCACACGGGGCCGCACAAGAATGGCGCGTACACGGCGTAAGCTGCAGCGTTCGGCGGCGCCGCGTCGCTGAGAAGCATAAAAGTTGGGCGTCGTTCCTGACGCTAATCCCGTAATCCCCTTAGCGCTGAACGCCAGGCGCCCTCGTTGGTCGGCCGTTGCGTGGTCGGGGCCGCGGCTAGAGGGAACCTCCAGAGACAGGCTGCCGGCTACTACTAACCCGTCTTACGAAAACGGTGCAGCATTAAGGAATATAGGCCGTGCCTCTACCTATCAAAAGAGCAACGGTGCTTTTTATACTGTGTGGCGTATGCTGTCATCGGCTGTTAAGAGCGGCGACTTATTGTACGTTGAACAGCTCTTGTTCTTATTTTGCCTAATGTCCTGCCTATCTTTTTAAACCACGCACGCACACACACACACTACACACATACACACACGTGCGTGCGCACGCACGCACACCACAAACCAAACTTAAGATCATGTGAGCTCAGCACTACGCCCCCTTACGGTGTCTTTTACATTGATGCTGTGCAAGTTGTGTTTCCAAAGATTTCAGCTTTCACATCGCCAGAAAGCCAGGACGCTCGGCGGTCTGTGTTTATCTTTTGCTCTGGCTAATGTGTGTGTGTGTGTGTGCTTTGATCAGACGATGATGCTGAATTTGCGCGGCTTCGAATCTACGAGCAGACGACTCCAAAGAAACTTTGATGGCGTGCATTGAGTGTATCTACATTGCTGAGTTCGGTGGCAAAATGGCTGTTAAAACACAGCTCTACGAAAGCTCAATTCTTAATCATGTCGGGATGCTCTCTGTTATTTAACCAGTTTGTGCAACTTCAGGTAACATCACGCAGCGCGCGGTTTTCACGAGTTGAGAATAACGCAAAGACAGGGAAAGATAGCAGAAGGAAACAAGATTTCCTGATAGCCTGTCTTTGTAGTCTTCTGGAAAAACGATGCCACTACAACTAACTCATTTGTATGTGATATCTTCGTCTGATTCATGATTCTCTATAATTACAGAACACTCGATTTGCTTGCATATGCTCTCATGTCCGCTTCAGTTCAAGTACGCACTCGAGCAGCGTACAAGGCCGTGTCTCATATAAATAAAATACCCGTCGATGACAAATGTAGACCCCGAACATCATAAAGAAAGCCAGCGTCGGTGACATACGGTGCCATTTTATTGCACGGTATTGTTGTTTGTCAAATGCAAACAAATAAGGGAATAGTCTATCTGGCAGCCGGCAATATGGAGCCGCAAGTTCAGAAACTAACCCGACTCTCCGGAAAATAAATAAATATAAAATGAGGAAGAATATGAAAACAATATACTGAAAAGCAACGATGCCCCAATACCGCAACCGCGTAAATGTGCTAACCCTAAACAAGCAAGAAACTACAAGAGAGAGAGGGAGAGAGAGATGAAGTTAACAAGGTGTGCGTGGCTCATGTTTTCACCTAAGGTGCTACTATAAGCTTACAATGTAATGCTGCGGCGCGCTATCAGGGTCTACTACAACGCACCTTGAACGTCCTCGAATGCGCTGCACGCAATTGCCTAGGGCGCCGTGTAGCAGCAGCCAGGAAGGAAGGTGCCGACGTGGCGGGCCTCATTGTGCGCGTGGTGCATGGTTCGGTAAGGAATCAAATGAGAGCCGAGGACACACCGCGACGGCGTCTGGCTGGACAGCATTGTCTCCGATATAGCGAGCGCACGCAGGAAATTCCGGCGCTATGCGAAGGAGAGGTGCCGCCGCCGAAGTCGCGTATATTTTTTTGAGAAATTAAGATTTGTTGTCAGCTGGAGCCGGTTTAGCATAAAGTTTCCTACTAAAAATCACTAGAGGGAACTGTGGCGCTGCGGTCATTCAGCCTCCATGGAAATGAAGCGGTTCATATATGTAGATTTATTTCACCTCAGCGCTATCTTGCTGCGAACGTTCCTTTGGTTTTATTTACTGCGCTTTATCTTACTTGATCTAAAGTTGGAAACAACCATATTTTTCAATACGCAGAAATTGCTGAGCCACTGTTAGCGCGAGAGTCATTCTTATCGAGGTGGGAGAAGGGTTGAGGACAAAGGGAGGCCATGCAGGAAACCGACGCGTTGCGCAATAAGACTCGGCGCACACGCATAATCATTGCGCATTGTTTCAGCTATGGCGCATTTGTTGTCATCAATAAGTAATTTGCGAAAGCCACAAAATCCATTTTAAGCCATAAGGACATAGCTTAGGCAAGTTCATGTATGACCCGATCAGCAATGCCGTACTGGCTGAGCCGCCATGCTTGGCGCTCGCATAGACGCTAGCGCCAGAGTTTCCTCTTTTGTTTCCTCTGTTAGTTTCCTCTGAGGCTTTCGTTAACTGTACACCGGGTTGAGACTTTGTTAACGCAGAATTTTAGCCTTAGCTCGCATTATTTTTACTCAGCATATCAAAGAAAATTCCCGTAGGAATCAAATGTGGTTGGAAGCTTGGCGGCCAAAGTTTACAACGAGCACATATTTCAATCATGATCCGCTCGAGAAACACAGGGGTGGTTAGGTCTTTCAGTGAGTGACTCCACATTACGTTAACACTATATTTAGATTTTCTCGCGTTATTTCTCGGTCCTTAGGGAGCACAATATCAGAGGGCATCAAATGAGATTTAAGACGAGGGGGCGTTACTGTGGAGCTTCGGTAACCAGCATTCTTAATGGCGGGCGTATGCGGAAAGAACGGTGTCGTTTCATTGAGCGTATCACTTTAAATCGAGCTACGTACTCATATTCGCTTGAGAAATGAATGGTCTAATGTTTGTTCGTTCTCATATAATCCCTAGTTTAAACGGATCAAGTTCGAAACGAAATCAGGTCAGGTTTGGGTCTTGTTCAGAATTCATCTGGGCTTAGCTGCGTTTTGATTGAGTTTGCTCTGCTACATTTCCCTGTCTTCCGTTCCTTCTATTTCAATGAATTTAGGTTACGTTCTGAATACCGTTCGCAAATTTCCTAGTTTTTACTTTGCTTGATCAAAATCCTCAAATTGATCAAAGGGCCCTTAGGCAACTCTCGGGTTTCTGGATTCGTGAGCGCTGCCATTCCTGACATTATTTTGTATACTGCCTCCCTTTTTGTAAATTGTCTTTTCCTTTCTTTCCTTTCTTCTGTTTTTCTGTCGTGCTTTTTTTTCAATTGCAATATTCCTGTAGAGTTGTTTCCGCAAGCTCCCCAGACGACACAAGTTGTCAGCGACGGAAGTGAGAATCAGGGACACAAATGAAAGGGAGGGAAAAAGCTTGGAGAGGCGAAGCAGGCAGGTCAACCTTACACAGGGGGCAAGGGAAATGGGGAATGGAAGGAGAGAGAAGGTGAACACTGCTCACACGACGGAAGATGCGCACTCTGTCTAGAGATGGCTTCATAGGCCGTTGCAATGTAACAGCTGCACTATCATTCGAAATAATTTTTTGCGCCAGTGACTGATGCGGCGATGGTCCCAGTTATTATTATTATTATTATTTTTTTTGTAACCGAGAAATAGCGTGCTCTCTAGCCAGTTCAAAGTTCTCGGGGGATAGAGGCGTTGGAAACTGAGGAAAACAATGATGGAAGCTATTTAGACTGGTTTGAAACAAAATTAATGGCTTTCTTCGTCCATTGAACATTCATACGTGTCTCCTTCGATGAGCGACCGTGGCGCGTGCACGGCGGCTCCTCGGGTTCGCCTTTCTCGCGGAAACATGGTGTAACTCATATCAGGAGGTAGTGGCAGTAGCCGTGAAGTTGACCAACGCAACTGTTGTGGTAGTGTCATACTACGTAAGACCAGCCGCTGGCTTTTCTTCACGCATTCCTCTGTGGGCTGGTTATTGAATGTATCTCCACAATACCCAGGGTGTGCTTATATAGTTGGTCGTGACTTCAACATGGCTCCCCCAGATTGGGGTTACCCCACTTCTAGCCTCCGAGGTAGGCGTGTGCGGGACGCCTTTGCGGATGCGTTGTTTGTTCTACTGAGCCACCCCGTTTCAGCAACGCGGGCTGTGCCCCGACGTACAACATACGCACCGCATCTTACGTGGTGGTCGGGTACCGGCACTCCCACTCAGCACCTGGAGTCTGACTGCAGGTGTAGTGACCGCCGCCCTATCGTCATCGGTGCTTTTCCGTCGCTGGCCCGCAGATCGCGCCGCAATTGTGCTGTGGTCAACTGGGACACCTTTCACCTTCACTTTCACACCTTTCACTTCACCGCATACAAAGCGCGCTCAATGAGGCTACAACCATCAGCTGGGTAGGCGTGCATCGACCGACACCGTATATCGGCCTGCTCAACTTGTGGGCTGCTCGCAGGCAAGCTGAGCTGGCAGCATCCCGAGACCCACTTCCGCACAAGCACGTACAAGACTGAATTTTCTTACTGCTAATTAAGGCCCGCAGATATGAACGCGACCTCTCACGGTGGCACTGGAATACCCAGTGTGAGCGGCTTTCATCCAAGGCATCCAATGCTTCTCTCTGGCGAACGCTCCGTTCCATGGAACACGCTGTCGCGGTCCCGACGCGGCGGCCGCAGCCTGCTTCGCCGTTCACTTAACGCAGGATGATTTTTTTTATTTATTTATTTATTTAGCAATACTGTAAGCCATTTACAGGCTCATACAGGAGTGGGTCACAATCAAAACAACGAAACATTGTTGGTCAAAACAGAAGAAAGCAATGAAACACGCCAATTATTACAATTCAAAGATATAACACGCAAACAAAAAGACAGACCAAAGCAATTAGTACTAGGCACATAATACAGGGAAGTGGTAAGAGCTACGAACAATTCAGATGTGGTGGGAAACGGCCAAAACACAGTTGCGCAACGCAACGTTGTAGGAAAGCAGTACATAATCGGAAACAGACCTAATCATAAAAAAGTGCACGTATCTTGGTTGCAAATACTTCGATGGAGTCAACATGTGCAATTGGTTCCGGCAGGCGGTTCCAGGCTTCAATTGCAGATGGAAAAAATGAATATTTAAATGTGTTGCAACGCGCAGAAAACTGTCTGATGCACTTACGGTGATTTGTTCTTTCCGAATGTTCGTCAGAGAAGCAGCCCGGAAGTTTTTCCCCCAGTGTGACGTGTTGCCTCAAACAACTAATGTTGCCTCCTTGGCAGGCATTCCAGCACGTGTCGACAGGTTACCATCTACAGCAGACGCCGAGGGAATTGCAAGCTCTGTCACCATGCCTGAGTTGCTTGCTGCGATAGATGGTGCCAGTCGAAAGACAGCACCCGGTCTAGACTCTATTACTTATGAGGTTTACAAGAACCTGAGCTGCGCTGTACTGCCTCAACTTCTCGACACCATTAACAAGGTATGGCTAGGTGGCGTTATCCCTTTGGGCTGGAAATCGGCTATTCTGATCCTAATTTTGAAACCAGGCAAGCCGCCGACCCACCGTGACTAGTTCCGACCCATTTCCCTAACATCAAGGATGTGCAAGCTTGCTGAGAAAATGCTAGCGACATGACTCTCGTGGTGGCTAGAGCACCACGGTTTCTACAACCATGCTCAAATTGGCTTCCGTCCATCCATAGGCACTGAAGATGGGCTAGCTGTCTCGGCATCTTCAGTTTTATCAACTCGCAGCCACACTGTCCGTAGTATCTTTGCTATGGACGTCTAAAACGCGTACGATAACATCAGTCATGCTACCATCTTGGCTTCAATTGGCAGGCTGAATTTAATTTCCCCCAGGAGTACGGAATTCTTTCAAATCCTTCCTTTCAAGACCGACACTTCGCAGTCCACCTGACTGGTGACACCGTCGGCTCATTTGTCCCTCTTCTCGGCGTATCCCAGCGATCGGTATTCTCACCCACATTATTCAATATTGCTTTCATCCCGCTTGCATGGCGCTTAGACGATGTGCCTGACATAAAGTTCTTGTTGTACGCTGTTGACATACCGGTATGGAGCACTCATCGTGACTTGCAGAATCAAGCCGCTGCCCTTCAATCGACTTGAGATATTACGTCGGCTTACTCTTCTTCAGTCGGCCTTAAGCTTTCAGTCAGCAAATCTGCTTACATGTCAGTCGCCGACTGCTGGGGCCGGCGTAAACTTTCTGCAACACCCATTCGTCTTCATCTATCCGGGACCCCACTTCAACAATGTTCAACTATAAGAAAATCTGGGTTTGACGGTCCACGAGTCGGCAACTGGGACTGCTTGGCTATCCAGCGCTAAAAAGCAGGCGGTTCAGACGTTGGGTCTGATTAGCCGCATTGCTCCTAAAACGGGCAGCGCACGCTCATATGTTGCGCGACAGTTAGTGAATGCGGTAGTGCAACCCCGCCTTGTTTATCAAGCCCAATTCCAGCATTTCACGAGGGCACAACGGGATCGCCTTGATGTTGTTAATCGCGAGGCAATGAGGGTCACCACTTGGCTTCCCCGCATCACCCCGATCGTGGCTCTCCAAGAGAATGCACAGCTTAACACACTAGATGAGCTGTTGCAGCAGCGACGTGACGCTCGCAGGCTTAAGGCCAGCCTTTCGCACGCAACGTGTGCTATCAGGGCTTAGGCCTTCTCGCACTCCCTTCTACCACCGCCATCGCCAGTTATTCCTCCCTGTACATTTGTACAGCCGAGCGATACCCAGCCAACAGATATACATCGCCAGACATAAACTCACGCGGCGGCGTCCCTTCGGGACCGAGTTATAGCTCAAGACGCCCGCCTGCCGCTTGGCTCCATCGTGAAGCATCCAGGACTGTAAAACGACCACTGCAATTTATTGCCCTTGCGCACATGCCCTTAATAAGACGTCCCGGTTTCGAATGCAAGAGCCTCCTTCCTCCTTTTGTGCTGAGCTCCTCGCTGTTCGATAAGCGCTGTGCTCTGTGGCCGCCTTTCCCATGGTCCCCACGGCCCGCATCGGCATCCGCACTGATGTCCTACAAGTGACGCGGCTCCTGCGACGCGTCAATAGCAGCCCTGAAATACGTCAGCAGAGCCGTCTTCTGGCGGCACGCATACCGCAGCAAATATCTATCGAGTGGATCTCACGCGACTTTCGGAGCTTCCGAAGCCGTGCGGGTTCTGCGACCCGTCTAGCGACCTCTACATCGTCAGTGCTTCAGCTTCTTCCCCTAGATGATGCGACCCTCCTTTTAACAAGAAAGGAGCACCTCCAGCGCCGCACTCGTGCTTTCATACTTTCGTGCGCGGTAACCCTCCCCCGCGGTCTAACCCATGCCGACGAGGGTGCGCTTCGGAGGATCCGGGTCGGGGTTGCCCTCACTCCTGCCGTGACTCGGAAGTGGCCGCGCTTTCGCCATTTATATCACCGCCATGGGTGTCCTGCCTGCGAGTCACGCATCGCTGAAGCCGACATCCACCACCTGCTGTGGGTGTGCCCTGCGTTGAAACCGACGAGGCTCCGGCACGTCGCAACATCGGGACTTTCGCCGCATAATCCGAGCCATGGCAGTGCTTGGACGCAGGGACCACATTATCGACCCCTGATGGACTTTATTAGATCCACAAATCTTTTTTCGTTCATTTAACCATCCTTATTCGCCCGCATCCGATGCCCCTGCATGCCCTGAGGCATTAAACCTCGCATTAAAGAAACAGTAATAACGTTGTAAAGATATTACTAAACTTTCCTACGTGTCATTGCTATAAGTGATGTTGGGTTTTGTTTAACCTTTAATGTAAATATATTGATTCTGTCTTTTCATTTCTTTCTTATACTTTTTCTTTTTTTTATGGATCTTAATAACTGATCTTTATTTAATTTTAGATCACAAAAAAAGTCGCAGTTTTGCCCGAAAGGAGAACTACCCATCGCGATAGCAAATTAGTAGATAGCTATACGAAGTAACGATAGTTGTCTTATCGGCCGTATAAACTTATAAACGTTCGCTTACTAACTAAATTAACCAAAATAGAATATGTAAGCGTGACTGAACGAGGACGTAGGAAGAAACAGACACACAGAAACAGCGCTGTGTTTGTATGTCTGCTTCTTTCTACGTCCTCGTCCAGTTGCACATATACATTCTATCATAGACTCAAACCAACTAGCCCGTCAACGTGTTTTAACTAAATCAAGAAGCACGGGGTCAGGCGCGCACTGGTAAACATGAACACATCTCGCTCGATGAGCCGGGAAACTAGCTGTCAAAATGCTGGGTTGAGAAATCGCCGCAGCAGCAGCGATTGAATTGACCTTCGCGCATCTCTCGCTTCAACGCGAACGAAACGTCGAAAACACAGCGCATACGAAGCGACCGGCACTACGCGCGCTTTGGCCACGCCGCAGACAGATACGGCAGCAGCCGCCGGGAAATAACGTCCCCCCCCCCTCCCTCGCCTCACCCCCGTGCCTCGCGCGCGAAAGGAGAGGACGCGCATCGGGAGGGGGGGGGGGGCGCCTTTATTAAGCCTTCATCACACGCGCACGCGAGGTTTAGCCGCGTGTGGACACACGCGGCTAAATCTGGTCTGGAGTGTCCATATATTCGCAATAAAGATAGCCCAGGCTGTTGAATTCGACATATCCGCACCACCCTATTCACACAGGAAAAAAAAAAAAAATATGATGAAGAGTTTGTAAAGTAATTGCCCCTACCTGTTAGACTTCACATATATGGCTCCCCTTGCGTCGAGTCTTGCATACATTTATTTACAGACTTGATTAACCGCTAAGTTTGTAAAGGTGATACCGAGCAATTTTGACCTATTAATTAGTACTTTTCTTGCTTTTTTCGCACTTATTGTTCATGATCTTGTTCTTTATAGTCAAATAATTATTGTTGTGATATTGTGAGGCATTTACTATATAATGCTCTAACTCTCTATGTCATCATCATCATCAGCAGCAGCAGAAGCAGAAGCCTTTCTTATATCCAGTGCAGGACGAAAGCCACTCCCTGCGATCTCCAATTACCCCTGTGCTGCGCCGGCAAATTTCTTAATTTCATCATCCCACCTACTCTTTTGCCGTCCTCGACTGCGTTTCCCTTCTCTTGGCACCCATTCTCTAAACCTAACGGTCCACCGGTTATCTAACCTACGCATTACATGACCTGCCCAGCTCCATTTCTTTCTCTTGATGTCAATTAGAATATCTTTTATACCCGTTTGATCTCTGATCCAAACCGCTCTCTTTCTGTCTCTTAAAGTTATGCCTAGCATTCTTCGTTCCATCCCTTCGCGCGGTCCTTAACTTGTTCTCGAGCTTCTTAGTCAGTCTCCAAGTCTCTGCGCCATATGTCAGCACGGGTAAAATGCACTGACTGTATACTTTCCTTTTCAATGATAACGGTGAGCTCCTAGTAAGGAGCTCACGATGTCTGCCGTATGCGATCCAACCCATTTTTATTCTTCTGTGAATTTCCTTCTCATGGTCAGGGTTCCCTGTGACTAGTTGGCCTAGGTAAACGTATTCCCTCACAGACTCTAGAGGCTGACTTCCGATGTTGAACTCTTGTTCCCTTGCCCAGTTATTTATCATTATCTTTGTCTTTTGCATATTAATCTTCAGCCCCACTCTTACACTCTCCCTGTTAGGGTCCTCAATCATCTGTTCTAACTCGTCCGCAGTGTTGCGGAATAAAACAATGTTATCGGCAAACTGAAGGTTGCTGAGGTATTCGCCGTCGATCCTTACTCCTAAACCTCCCAAGTTTAGTACCTTGAATACTTCTTCCAAGCACGCAGTGAATAGCATTGGAGAGATTTTGTCTCCGTGTCTGACCCCTATCTTTATAGGTATCTTCCTACTTTTCTTGTGTAGAATTAAGGTGGCTGTGGAATCTTTGTAGGTATTTTCCACGGTATTTACGTAACCGATCTGTACTCATTGATTAGGCAATGCCTCTCTCTCTCTATATATATATATATATATATATATATATATATATATATATATATATATATATATATATATATATATATATATATATACCGAATGCTAACGCATTACAAAAAAAAGGCGGGCAAAAACTCCAGGCAGGCCGATATAGCTCTGGGGGCATTGCCGGCCATTGCTTCGTCATCACGCCGTCTCGCCTGTGTCTGCAGGGATGGAATGTGAAGTGGAAGGGGAGCTTCCGAATCCCGACGAATTTTCCAAGGATCTCGGATGGCAAACAGTTGCTGCCAGCCGCTCCGGAGCCAAATCGGCGCCCGTCGAGCGAGTTGGTGCCATTTCTACTGGCGCTAAGCCAAATGACAACGTGACCGCAAAGGGTCGCCGAGACCGCGGCAGCGCTAAAGCGAAAATTATTCGGGGTGGAAGGATGCCTCCGCTGCCCAAAGAAGACGCGAAGATCATCGTCACGCCAAAGGGAGATCTGAACGTCAGCAAGGTTGGGTCGACAGTTCTGGCCGAGACCATATGGAATGCAGTCGGTTTCGACCCGGTGAAGCGGAACTCGGACACGATGTGCCCGAATTTCCAACAAAATGTCATGGTCACCAGCAGCCCCAGAAGACAGAATGCGACCCGCTACGTGACGGTCGAGTGCATCACTGTTGACGGTCAGCAGCACGAGGTGAACGCGTATGAAGCAGCGCCCAACTCTACGTGCAAAGGCGTCATGCGCGGCTTCGCACTGAGTGACGGCCCGGAGGAGCTTGACCGCAAGATAGTCAACTCGAAGAACCCGCTGGCCGTGGGAGGCAAACGAATCAAGAGCACGGGCACCGTGGTTGTGGTCCTCGACGGCTACAAGCTGCCAAACTACGTACGTACGGTGGCACACTTGTCAGGTGTGCATTATATAGGAAGCAAGTGGAGGTGTGCTACGCCTGTGGCCGCCTCGGGCATCGAGCGGACGTCTGCCCCTCGCCGGACGAAACTATGTGCAGGCGATGCGGCATCGCCAACCCGGACGAACAACACAAGTGCGACCCCAAATGCAGGTTGTGCGGAGGCCGACACTTTACCGCTGCCAAGGAATGCAAGCAGAGGTACCAGACGCCGTACCTCGTCAGACACAGGCGCGGGGACTGATCCCGAGCCAATAGAAGCAAGTCTCCGGCCCTCGCCATAAGAGAGCGACTACTCCCGGCCGTCGCCGGTCGCTCCGCGGCTCGCGGGAGCTCTAGATCCAGGAGCCCCTATCCGCTTTCTGGACGCCATTCCAGGTCCAGGGAAGATCCGGGTCCAGGGGCAGATCTATGTCCAGGGGCCGATCCGGAAGCCGCTCCAGGAGCCGCTCTGTCTCCAGGGTCCGGTATGGGTCCAGTGCCGGCCAGCAGGTGAAGAGAAAGTCGACGCTATCGTGGGCAGATATGGTTGCTGGTGGCGCCGACGCGATATCCTCCCGAGGCCCACGCGACCTGCTTCCAGAGCAAGCCAGGGACGCCGAGGTAGCGCGCCTTCAGAAGGAAAACGCGGACTTAAAAGAAATGGTCAGAAAGATGGCTAGCGAAATGACCGAGATTAAGAAATTGATAATCAGTCAGAGTGCTACGTCCAACGCGTCGGCGCCGACCGCCACAGAAGCACCAGTTCCGGCCTGCGACTCAGCCGGGGCCGCCAAGCGTAGGGCAGTTTCCAATAAGGAGGATTCAGATTAGCAAACTTATGAGATCAAAGTCATGCTGGCCACGCTCACTGAGAGCATGCAGCAGTTATAGGAAGGCTTAGCACAGGTGCAAGTCGCCCTAGGAGACGCGAAGAGAGGCCTAGGTGCGCTGGCCGATCGCATGGACGCCCTCGAGCGTCTGGTGATCCCCAATTATACGTCCGTAACTCCGATGCAGGTCGTTGTTCCGAACGCGTCGGGGACTCAAATCAGGGCTACGAGCACATCGGCGCGTCAAAGCGTGAGGGGAGAGGGGGCACTTCTTGCGTGCACCTGTGCTACAGCGGGTACCCCAGACAATTTGTCTAATCATGGATAGTTCCAAAGAGGTGTTCGAAATTTGGCAATGGAACTGCAGTGGGTACTCCAATAAGAGGGCTCCGTTGCAGCAATATTTTAGATCGCTACCTAACAAACAACAAGTAATAGCATTACAAGAAACCCTCGTCTCTGCCGCATCCCTCTCTGGTTATCGTGCCATCTCCATGCAGGCCGAAGGTCGGGGAGTGTGCACGTTAGTTGACAGGAGGCTTACACACTTGTCTCACGACCTGAAGCTGGCGAGTTGCAAGGTCGAATGCGTCATGGCGGAGGTTCTGCTCAACACGAGACTACGCAACCAGCGGAGAAACAGCGTGTTTATACTCAACCTCTGCAGCAATCCTAGGGACTCGCGACAGCAGTTCAAAACTATACTCAAGAAGTCCGCGGAACTGGCCGGCACCCATCCCCTGGTCGTCATCGGAGATTTCAACGCACCGTACGGTGTGGTGGTACGTCTACGACACGAGCAAGGGCCGGGGTCAGTGGCAGAACGCCAACGAAATGGACCTCACGCTCATCACGGACAAGGGGTTCCCCACCCGAATCTGCAACTCGGTGAGCCGGGACACCAGCCCCGATCTGGCATTCGTGAAGAACGTCCAGGGAGCCGAGTGGAGTAACACAGCAATAAAATTTGGTAGCGACCATTATGTGCTCGAGACCCGCTTCGAAGTCACACGAAGTAAATCCAGAGAATTCACTGCCATGGACTGGCACCTTTTTCGCAAGCTCCGCAGCAACGACAGCGCACCCGTCCCCAAAGACCTAGAAGATTGGTGCGAGCAAATTAAGAGTGACGCCGAGTCATCCACTAAGAAGATCGTCAGCGACCTGGAGGGTAAGATGGACAGTAGGCTGGCCCATCTGATCGAGGCCAAGCAGGCGCTGCTTCTAAGATGGAAGGGACAAAGGTTTAACCGAAGATTGAGGGAAAAGATCTCGGAGCTTAACAAGGACATAGGAAATCACTTTCGGACCCTCGGCAAGCAGCTATGGGACGAGGTCTGTGACTCGATCGACGGGCAGATGCGTAACGGCAAGTCCTGGGCCATGCTAAAACATCTTCTCAACGAGGGTAGCACCAGATCCAGCCAGAGACGGACGCTCGCCAGAGGTCTGCACGAAGCTACCACATCCTGTTCCGGGGACGACCTGGTTGTCAAGCTCATGGAGAAGTACCTTCCCATAAAGCACGGAGACGAGGAAGACCGGTTTCCCGACTACCTCAGCCCAGCCCGTCCGGAATTGGATGAAGACTTCACCGCGGAGGAAATTAGACAAGTCATTTTCGCGCTCAAGGGAAGTGTGCGCCAGGTGCCGACAGAATCACAACAAGATGCTGCGGAACCTTGACGACGGTTCGATCGGATACCTCACCAAGAAGATCAACGAGACGTGGAAAAACGGCAACGTCCCAGAGCAATGGAAGAGCGCCAACGTCACCCTGATCCCAAAACCCGGCAAGGCTACGAACGTGGACACCCTCCGACCCATCTCTCTCACCTCCTGCATCGGGAAAGTGGCGGAGCGCGTCGTCCTCAACAGACTAAACAGATATCTCGAGGAGAACATCTATACTCATAATATTATTGGCTTCCGTGCCGGCCTTTTGTCGCAGGACGCCATGAAGATGATCAAACATCAAATCATCGACGGCAGTACCAGAGACACCAGGGCCCTGCTCGGACTCGACCTCGAGAAAGCGTTTGACAACGTTCTCCACGAGTACTTCCTGGCATCCGTCGCAGACCTCGAGCTGCACCCCAGATTATATAACTACGTCCGCTCGTTCCTGACGGGGATGAAAGCGAAGCTGCGGATCGGAGACTTTGTCTCCGATCCGCAGCTTCTGCAAGGCTCGGTCATTTCGCCTGCTCTCTTCAATATCTGCATGATCGACCTCTCGAGGAGTATGGTCCAAGTTGAAGTTATGGAACACACCATCTACGCAGACGACATCACGATATGGTGCACCGGCGGCAGCGAAGGGCAAGTGGAAAGCGCCATGCAAGAGTCGGTAGATGTCACGGAGCAGTACCTGCTACCCACCGGACTCAGATGCTCCCCGACCAAACCTCAGCTTCTGCTTTATAGAAAAGAAAAAGGCCGCAGACCCAAGGGCTGGAAACCTGTCTCGGAAGGCGACATTCACTTGTTCACTCGGAGCGGTGACCCGTTACCCAGGGTCGACACCATCAGAGTCCTGGGTATGTTCATCGAATCACGTGGCGGCAACGGCACTGCGTTACGCAAGATAATTGCGAAAACCGACAATGCTTTTCGCCTTGTCCGAAGGGTCACGAACAGACATCATGGCCTCAAGGAAGACAACCTGCTTCGGCTCATCAACGCCTTTGTGCTATGTGACTTCACCTACACGGTGGCCATGCACAATTGGCTCAGAGCCGAGCGGGATAAGCTTAATACCCTCATTAGAAAATTTGTCAAGAGAGCCCTCGGGCTGTCCGTCAGAACGCATACCGAGGACCTCCTTCGGCTCGGCATACACAATACAAAGGAGGGGATAGCCGAGGCTCAGGAACGGGCCCAGCTAACTCGGTTGTGCACCACGCCGGCCGGCAGGCGTATCCTCGAGGAGGTCGGACTCACACCCACCAAGAACTTGGCTGAAAACACCCAAATCCCCAGAGAAATAGGGGAGAAGATCGTGGTCGCCCCTTTGCCCCGCAACGTTCATCCCATTCACAACGCAGGTCGTCGCAAGGCAAGAGCATTGAATATACTAAAGCAAATAAACAATGACAAGATCGAGGCAAGCTTCGTGGACGCAGCTGTATACCGAGACGGCAAGGCTTTTGCGGTTTCCGTCGTGGACACGCTGGGCAAAGTCATCAGCTGTGCTTCCGTCCGGACGACGAACCCAGAGGTGGCCGAGCAAGTGGCCATTGCACTCGCCATGCACGACGGTCGGAGAGACAGGGTGTATAGCGATTCGAAAGCCGCCATCAGGACATTTCGGAAAGGCCGGGTAGCCCGGCAGGTAGTTCAAATTCTGAAAGGCGCCAAACACGGCAACACCTCCATACACTCGATCCACACGTCGGGGCAATTGGGGGGGGGGGGGGGGGGGGTTCCTCTGAACCTCAACCAGCCTGCCCACGAGGCTGCGCGTGGCTTTACCGATCGGGCGGCTCTCTCCCCGGACACAGAGACGCTCCTATCACGCACAACGAAATCACTAAATTCTTTTACTTAGAGAGAAGGGTTTTCCCGCCGCCTCACTCCAAGCTAAGCAGGCCGCAGGCGCTCACAGTTAGACTCTTGCAAACGAACTCCTACCCAAAACCGGCGTCCCTTAATAGCATATATCCCGAGATTTATCCGAATTGTTCTTGCGTGGCCTGTGGTGAGGTTGCTACTTTGCCTCATATGCTCTGGGAGTGCGGGTCGCTGGGCCCGAAGTTCACCAAGGAAGAGTGGGACGCGCTCCTGCGAAATCCCGTCTTTGAGGACCAAATCGTGGCCGTCCAGCGCGCCAGCGATTGGGCCGGCAGACTAGATCTGTCAGTCCCGTCGTGGGATTAGCCGGGTGCGTGTTTTATCGCGTTTTGCTGGACCAAGCAAAAGTTTAATCACTCACTCACTCACTCACTCACTCACTCACTCACTCACTCACTCACTCACTCACTCACTCACTCACTCACTCACTCACTCACTCACTCACTCACGCTGTCTTTCACTGGTTTTTAAGAAGCTTCACATCTATAGATATTTTTTGAGCGAGTCATCATTCAAAGAGCAGCGCGGGGTGGACAAACAAGGTTAGCTTGAGTTTGACTAGTTTGCTCTTCTACACGTGGGTAGGGTGTGTGTAGAGCTTAGGCTTAGTTTTGGGGCTACTGCCAAAGCGTACACTCCAGTGTCCTCTCTAAAGGGCATAGCAGGTTGGTTTTGGCGGCACTTTGCAGGACTGTGCCTAAACAAAGCATGTTAGCTCCGTCAGCCAAAACTTGTTTGCCGAATGCGCCTATGTTTCGAGGTGAAGTTTCTGAATATCGCTTGTTCACAACTATATCATATAGCGTAGTTGAGCCCTCCCAGAAGTAACGTAGTCGGTATCACTAATGCAGGCACAAGAGCTGATTGCCTCTTGGTTCCAATAAGCATTTTACTACTTCCTGTATTTTCCTTTTCGTGTGTACGTTGTGAAGAAGATTCAATAAGTACATCCACCAGACATCCTCCACCATATGCACAAAGCTTCCACTCTTGTGGCCGTGTTTTCCCCTACCCTGTTTATCTCTCCACGGAGATTCGCGCACGTGAAGCTTTTTTTTCCCGAGATGGACAGAGGGATAGACGACACGAACAACTCAGGGCTCGATGGAGAATGCGGACAAAGTTGGCGCGGGCGACGTTGCGAGACAGAGGGGACCAGAAGGGCGAGGAGGAAAGGAAATGAGGAGTGAGACAGAGGGCAGATATCCAGCAGGAAAACCCAATTTGTTCCGCGGAGAAGCGCACCCGGGGCAAAGAGGGAATAAAGCGATGCCCCGTCATGTCGCCGACCGGAACCTGCTCGCGAGGGAGAAGGCCGGAGAGAGCGGCAAGCTTTGCGGCGGCGGCGTTCGTGTGCCACACCTTGTCGGCTTCAAGGTGGTTGTCGGCCGGAGTTATTCTCGTCGACGCGAAGGACGGACAACGCATCCACGGAGAGCGCAAATGAGATTAGGTTTATCAGCTCGGCCGCGAGTTCGGGAGCCACGAGTGGGCTGGAGGCAGCAACCAGGGTCGGAGCACTGAGGAGTACAGGCAGGAGTGCGAGAGCTTCCACGAGGCGCAGCAATGAGGATATAGAGGAGCAGCATTCCTTCTCTCTCGCAGCAACCGCTGGGTTGCGGACGGTGTAGTGGTCTCTGGCTATTGTCTCCTTGGCAAACCCACACACGTCTGGCGGGTTCGTGGACCTGGCCGCTATTCCTCCGAAACGTCAGGAACGATGCTGCCACCGTGCAGGCTGTTCGCCTATAACGCCCGTGACGGCTGGATAGCGCGAGACGTGCGCGGACAAGTTCGTTACTTTTCGAGAGACGCGGGTACCTGTGATCCTCATTGAAAGCCCGCTGTTATTTTAACTCAAGGTTAAGTTGTCGTATATGTGTACCAAACCAACTTGCGGCGTGTGAGAGGCGCCATATTGCATGGCGCCGGAATAATTACGATCACGTGGGGTTCTCTATAGTACGCAAGCGTTCTTGCATTCCACCGCCATAGGAATGAGGCAGGCCTCCGATGCCGACAGTCGAGCCCACGGCTCAGCAATGTCATAGCCTCTGTTTCGAGTTCTGTCAGATGCGTGGGAAAGCCTGCTTACGGAATTTTGCATACCATCCACTAGACGCAGGAAGAAACACACTGACATACATATATCAATAAACTTTTATCTCTCTCTCTGTGTTGCCATCGTTGCAGGGTCTTCCTAGACTGATACGCGTATGATGCTGTGTAAGCTCAATGAGCGTGCTTTTCCAGGTTGTAACCTAAAATATGAGTGGCACACGGAAGGAATGACGAAAGCAACAGAAGCCGAATTTCCAAACATTTTCGTTCGGTCTTTGCTGTTGTGGCGGACTTTGCCATTTCCCGATTACCTTCGCTAATATTATGCCCAGCATCAATATTGGCTGGAATTCGCTCTTGCGAGCAACTTAAGAGCTTTTTGTGAACGTCGCTTATTGAGCACAAGTGACGTGCACTGCTCAGTTGTTTATTTCTTCAGCCTGTTCTATACGCTTACATATTACCGACATGCGCAGCTGCTCTTTAGCTAAAAATCTACTCCGCAAAGTCTAAATTTAGCAAAATTAACTGCAAAAATTTACTTGCCATCCAGGCCCTGCCTGCGAAAGTGGATGTCCAGCGAAATTGTTCGAAACCACCAAGAGAACTGCTGAGGAAGGTGTGCAATGCTTTATTGCTTTAGAGTAGTGGCAGTAACGGTAATTTTGACAGCACGCCGGCGCTCATAGCGGTGCTGCAACGACATTAAAATCAGTCGCCAGGGTGGCTCTCTTTTGCAGGATGTCCCACATAACTTGAGCCAAGAATTTAAAAATGACAGGCGCATCGGAAGCGAATTCAACCGAACGCAGACTATTCGCAATAGACTATAGTAACTAAGATAATATTTTGTTTTCCAATAACTCCCTAATTAATTAATCTTAATTACCAAACTTTCTAATTATTCGTTGAGGACCCCAAGTATGAGACGCATATTTGTAGAGCACCTTCAGAAACCACCGATCGAGTTGTTTACTTTCCAATACGTCTCAAGTAGTCCTCTTTTCCGGGTTGCAAAGAAAGCCCGCGAAATATGAAAAACGCCACGTGACCGAGCGCTTGCGCAGTGGTATCGTGCTGCTCTCAAGTGTGCGTTCGGTGAACAAGGTCGGCTCACGTAGGATGACGGCCAAAATGCATGCTGCTGGCCGAACGCTGCTGATGAGATAAAGAACGCCCTGCCGCTTCCTCGTCGCCAGTCACGTTGCAGCCGACCTTGTTCTCCGAACGCTCGCTTGATAGCAGTTCGATACCACTGCGCAAGCGCTCCGTCACGTGGCTTTTTTCATATTTCGCGGGCTTTCTTTGCAACCCGGAAAAGAGGACTACTTGAGACGTATCGTAAAGGAAACAAATCGATCGGTGGTTTCTGAAGGAGCTCTACAAATATGCGTGTCATACTTGGGGTCCTCAGCCAATAATAAATATGTTTGGTCATTAAAATTAATTAATTAGTGAGTTATGGGAAATCAAATGATTGTCTCAGTTACTATAGGCTATTGCGAATAGTATGCGTTCGGTTCAATTCGCGTCCGACGCTCCTTTAATTTTTAAATTCTTGGCTCAAGTAATGCGGGACACCCTGTGTACGGAAGGCTAGGGACGTCACTCCCCACGTGGCCAGCTGCCGTCGGTGCGGCAGCTTGCGCAACAGTAATCTTTGCCGGAAAACGTTTGCGGAGAGCGTTACGCGCTTCGCATTGTTATCAGGAGTGCATATTTGGATGCTTCTTTCGTGCTTGTTCTTTAATGAATCGATTGCTGTTCCGTATATTGTAAGCGTGATTCCAAAGAATGTACGCACTTTCCGCTTCACTTTGCTGAGTGGCTAAAGTTTCTGCTTTACTGGGGTACGAGCTACTGCTCCTGCTCTGCCGCCGCGATCGGCCCACATTCTTGATGACGGACGCGAAAAATGCCGACTAACTAGAGGTTTAACAGCTTGGTTGTAATATTGAACTGGGAATTACTGCAGCAAAGGAAACTGACCGCACTATCTTTGTTTTTAGGCTGTATAGCACGCTAGCTCAGGCGAACCCCTCTGCTTGTCTCTGAATAAACTATTGTTTTCTTGACCCTAAAGAAGACCGCAGTATTATTACAGTTTACTTTCGATGTTCCAATGACGTTCCTTTCAGAACTAAGCGTTTGAGCACCGACATGATCGAAGCAGAATCGCTGACACCAGTTCTATAAGAAAGAGCTTTGCAAGAAACTTACTTCAAGACATTACTCGGTTGTGGAGTGAAATATGGGCGACGCTGAACGTTTAGCCATTTAAAATGTGCAAGTGTGCTCATCCTCAAACCTCATTCGACCTAACCAAGGTGTCGCAACTCAGGCTATAATCGTAATTAAGGTTTTCAAGAACTCTCGGCTTCAAAACTGCTTCTAGTGGGAACGTTGCCATCTCCTTTTGGGGAAGTTAAATGTGTGGGGAAGCTTGTTTATGGAACATTGCGCATCGTCCAAAGGACGAAGTCACTTCTAAACTTTTGGGTGTTTACGTACTGCAATATGATTGTGAGGCACGCCGTAGTGGGTGTAAAATTCTGGCCTGCCCTAGTGGGAGATTCTGGATAAATTTTAAGATCCAAATCTTCTTTAACGTGCGCCCAAAGCGCTCCTGTTTGGCA
Organism: Dermacentor variabilis; assembly: GCF_050947875.1. Taxonomy (NCBI): domain Eukaryota; kingdom Metazoa; phylum Arthropoda; class Arachnida; order Ixodida; family Ixodidae; genus Dermacentor; species Dermacentor variabilis. The sequence continues at coordinate 3,994,398 of NC_134575.1, read as the reverse complement.
AGTTTGTGTGACACGCTTCAAGTTTACACAGCGCAAAAAGACGACGACAAAGAACTCTTACACACAGGACCGGTGCTATCTTGTGTCGTCTTCATTTCCCGCTGTTTAAACCCAAAGCACGTTGTTGCATTCCGCCTTCATCGCTATGCGGCCGGGATCCGACCTCGGGCTCAGCAGCGCAAAGCCGTAGCGTAGGAGGGGAGAGAGTCTTCTTCACTGTCTAAGAAATTGAGGGCCTTCCACGCATGAGCTTCCAAACCGTATAGGTCCTAAAGGGCTCGGAGCCCGCCACGAAAGAAGTTCGCATGTTCTTTGCCTTCCTTTGAGACACTCAGTTGATGAACGTTTCGAGAAACACCTGTTTTACCAACTCAAGAGTTATGATCAGGCCAGCTGGCGAAGGTCGCTAGGGTAACCTTGCCTATTTCGACATCATGATATACCGCCCATACCGGACCAGGCGATATACGGGGCAATGGACGAGCCGCTTCAGTGAAGATAGTGGCACTGAAAATTTATGGAGCTCAAAGGAAATTCGCGTGTTAGCTCCTCATCAAAAGCAAACTTCCGAGACTGCAGTGTGCGTAGAGTGACGATTTCAACTCCTAAGCAAATCGATTCGTCAGGCAAGGTAACGCTAAGAACTCCAATCACTCGCGTAGTATGCACAGCGGAGCAGCCTTCCCCGCACCGCAAATTTCATTCCCCATTACTCCCGACTCCCCCCCGCGCGGTTCAAACAATCGGCGCAATTTACACCCCCGGCGGCGGCAAGCTGCAGCCGGCGTCAAAGCCGGAAGCCACTGTCAAGATCACAAAGGAGGCTTAAACGCTTTTTCAATGGGCCAATCAGGACGGCTGATTTTCTCCCCCTGGTGGCACTTTCCGGTACGGCGGGTGAGATTCCTCAGGGACGCTGTTCTCCCATCCCCCTTTTCACACAATTTTCCCTGACAGCGTAAAAGAGGAAATAAACTCTCTTTTTCTACCCTTCTCCGACACCTCTTCTGTGTCACACTGACGCCCCCTGCTTCTCTTTTGCCTTTGCTTACTGCGCAACAATGTCCCCACTATGGAAGGAATAACTTTCTCCTTTTTCGTCGCTATTATTTTTATTCGCCATTTGTGACACAGCGCCAGTGGTATCGAGCCTGGTTATGGATGACCCGAATGGGATTTATTGCGACGGAGATAGGCGTTTATAACGGCGCCCCGCAGCAGTGACTGCAGTGGCTTTTCTCTCTTACTTTTCTGTGTTCTTTGTTTCTTCGAAACCGGGTCTCACAGTCAACAATAGGCGGCGAACAATGCCCGATTCTCTTTTTCCATGCGTACGTTAAGCGGCCTATGTTTATTCATTCCTTATTTTGTTTCCCTTATTCCTGATTTCTCTTTTTTTTTTGTCGGTTACTTTCCGGATTATGCCCTGACATACATACATCCCTTTTCTTTTCATCAAGGGTTCTCTTTGTCACGAGGCTTGCTTGAAAGTATATACCAGAATAAGTGTTTCTCGGCGAGCGTTGTAAGCCAGAGGAAGCGGGGAGTGTCAAGAACGTGGGAGAGTGCGAGTCCTTTGAAAAGACCGGAAGTCGACCATCAAAAGACCTGTCATTCGTATATACCCATCCCGGGAGTGTTCGCCCACCCGAATAGGGAGACTTGATTCTTTCATGCGAAGCCACCCCGGTCTGTTTAAGGCTGCCCATTTTATTCGACCACGTCCTCTTCCACAACCTTGTTCCACCTTTGAAAACAGGACACTGCGTTAACAGGTGCGTCATCTGTACAATAGCAGTAGCACCTTCGTTATTACGTTCAAGGGGGTGTTGTTGGTGGTGGGTTGTAGCAGCAGGCGGGTTTAGCTTGTCGATCAAACGTGGCAATTGCTTCGCTTGAGCATCTCATACAATATCACTGCGGTGTTTAACCACATGTCGATTGCTCAGGTGCTGAGATTCTTGTGCGGGAAAACATGGGGGGCCCATCTGTACGCTGCATGCTTCAGCTGTACAGAGCTCTATTCCTACGCTATTTACACTGCAGCCGTCCAGTGTTTTCCAGTACATGCAAGTCAAATATTCGCTCATTGGAGAGCTTACAGGGCCAAGCATAGCGCACCTATTTAGGACTTCCTCACTGTGCCTCAACAGCTGCAACAATCGTGCTCGCCAAAGATCATTCCATCCAAACATACGTTGCTGTGAATTGTTTCAGGACGCATATCCGTCATCTTTCCCGTGTCCCTGATCATCACTTGGCGTTCTTCTCCATCGCGGAGACCGCGTGCAACATTTTCTGAAGTTGTAATCACCCATGCGCATGGTCTTTCGTTAGGATACATACCAGCAGCAAGTCCTTCATTTACCCTAGTAGTGTCTTCAACAGCCTCGGGCATGCCTGTTTCCACTCATCGTCATTTGTGAGCCCAACTTGTCGAAATCAATAAGACTGTCAGGATACGAATTTATCATGTCATCAACAAATGGTGCATGCAGCAAAATCATCATTTTTGTTCGTCGTGAACTCACCTATGTTTTGCAACCAAATGCGCCCCACGACGACAATCAATGTATATGCATCACAGTTAAAAAGAACAAACTCTTGTTTACTCTCATAGGCGTGTATATATCGCCTTCCAGCAATTTCGATACCAAAAGATTTGCGGATATCTTGAGTCTTCGTCCCGCCCCATGGGTCACCATAGGAGATTTCAATGCACACCATCCAGCATGGGGAAGTACAAGGACAAATGCAAGGGGACGAAGATTAGCAAGCATAGCCCACAACTATGGCCTTACTCTCCTGAACGATGGTAGCCCCACCTTTCTTCGAGGCGTGACATACGGCAGCTGCCTCGACCTTGCTTTCGTCTCCAACTCTCTCGCCAGATGTGTGAAGTGGTTTCCAGACATTGAGACACATGGGAGTGACCACATTCCCACCTATCTGAACATCAAAGGCTTGTCGTCTAGATCAGGCTTACGGAGTACCATTCGGACGATTCAATGGGCCAACTTCAAGTCTGAGATGGAAGATGCCTGCCGCGAGGGCCTACCATCTGGGTTAGAGCAAACGATTAAAATTACGATGCAAAACGCCACTCGCATGATGACGATCTCTTCCACGCGAAGTGACTTCGACATAGAATTAGAGCGACTTCGAGCGCTTCGTCGCCGGGCGGAACGTCGATATCGGCGTACAAAATCAATCCACGACCTTAGGGCAGCCAGGAGGGTGCAAAAGAAGATTCAGCGTCGTATGGATAGATTAGCGTCGGAACGTTGGGCAACGTTTTGCCAGAAACTCGACCCCCGCAAGCCACTGTCTCACATTTGGAAAACGGTGCAAGGTCTGCGTTGCCTTCCGGAACGGCATTTCCCATTCAAGGCGCTAGCGCTTTTCCAAGCCCGGCAAGACATCGATGTCGCAGAAGACTTTTGTGCACGGATCGCAGACCAAGCGACTCGTCCAAATCCTCCAGCCCGAGCTGACGTCCCCCATTCCCGTGATTGCCGCATGGACCTTCCTTTTACAATGGAGGAGCTCGAAGCGGCTCTAGCTCTATGCAGGCGCTCATCATCTCCGGGTCCGGATGGTATATCATACCGGGCCTTGTGCTATCTCGGAGAGTCCGCACGGATAGAGTTGTTGAGCCTTTACAACTCCTCATGGCAGGAGGGAAATGTTCCTGACGAATGGAAAGTAAGCCGCCTGGTGCCACTCTTAAAGCAGGGCAAATCCCCATTAGAACTCACCTTTTACCGCCCAATAGCGCTGGCCAGCTGCGTAGGAAAGATAATGGAACGGATGATCCTTGGCCGCCTGGAATGGTACCTCGAATACTACGCGATTTATCCGATTTCCATGGCTGGTTTCCGACGTGACCGCTCTTCCATCGACAATGTAGTTGATCTCGTTTCATATGTCCAGCACGAAAGGTCCCATAAGCGCATATCTGCAGCTTTATTCTTAGATGTGAAAGGGGCATACGATAACGTATTACATGAGGCCATTCTCGACGCCCTTGCGACGGTTGGCCTAGGTGGTCGAGTTTTTTTGTGGATTGCAAGTTACCTATCTGCAAGATCATTCTTTGTGTTAACTGACGATGGCCCAACTGCGCGACGCTATACCAGCAGGGGCGTTCCTCAAGGCGGTGCTCTCAGCCCGACGCTATTCAACCTCGCTCTTGTTGGACTTGCTGAATACTTGCCAACCACCATCAAAATTTCAATATACGCTGACGACATCTGTGTCTGGACTTCGGCAGTCACACGTCCTCAGATACGTGCGCGACTTCAACGAGCGGCCACTTTGACAGCGAACTACTTGTGTAAACAGGGTCTCAGCATATCACCAGAAAAATGCGCAATAGTAGCATTTACTCGCAAACCGATGACGCCTTATATCATCTCAATCAATGGGCGGACCATTTCCTATGTCCGAACCCACAGATTCCTTGGCGTAATTATTGACCGAGACCTCTGTTGGAGCCCGCACGTGGCCTACATGAAACGGCGCCTGACAGCAACTTCCCAGGTGTTTAAATACTTGACAGGAAAGACGTGGGGGATGTCAGTAGACGCAATGCTTAAACTCTACAGAGCTCTCTTTCTCGCTTTTCTAAGATATAGTCTACCTGTACTGACCAACACCTGCAAGACAAATATTCGTGTTCTGCAGGCAACACAAGCTCAAGCACTCAGATTCTGCCTTTGTTTGCCCAGAAGCACGTCAATAGAGACAACTCTTGCGATTGCTCGGGACCATCCAATGTGAACTCACATTACGGTGGAAGCCCTGAGAACGCACATCAGACATTTTGCACGTGCCCGCTATCACTACCTTCAGACAGGCACCAATCCATCATTCTCTAAAACTATCATTAAGTACAACGACCAACCTCCCTCGGGCTTTACCGCTGCATCTAAACCATCGATACCCCCTTGGTGTCTTATCAGCCCCACAGTCCATCTCAGTGTACCAGGAATCGGGAAAAAGTCTGAACTGTCGTCGCCTGTGCTGAAACAACTGTCTCTGCTTCTTCTGCACGAGAGGTACGCGGACAGTGAACACATTTACACTGATGGTTCCACAAACATGCAGTGTTCGTCCGGTGCTGTGGTTGTCCCAGCAAAAGCTATTACCATCAGCTTTAGGACTGACCACCCAACATCATCGACATCTGCTGAACTAGCTGCTCTTCGCGCTGCACTTCGTTTCGTCAATCGGGAGCCACCTCGACAATGGTCAATCTTCAGCGACTCAAGGGCAGCCCTACAATCTGTACAATCAGCTCTGCGTCGCGGGCCATTCGAACAGCTCGTATTCGATATTAGGTGCCTACTCCATACATCACAGGAGAAAGGACACCACGTGACGTTTCAGTGGCTGCCAAGTCACTGCGGCGTCACTGGAAATGAAGATGCCGATAATGCCGCTCGGGCAGCTCTTGAAGACGCACAAGAAGAGGCCATACCGCTTTCACGATCCGACGCAGCTAGCAGACTTCGAGTGCTTGCACAGGAGATCACGCTATCTCTATGGTGCACACCAAACAGCCAGACCAACCAGAGCAACCGTCAATACCATCTGCCCTCGTTGGTGCATCTCTATATGCCAACTGGACTCCGCCGAAGAGAGGCTACTCTGCTTTATCGCTTATGGCTAGGGGTGGCTTTCACGAAATCTTACTCCTTCCGCATTGGAATGGCCGACAACGCTCTCTGTAATTCCTGTCTTTGCGAGGCGACGCTGGAACATATTCTGTGCGACTGTCCTGAATATAATGTTCAGCGACAGTCCCTGGCATCTGTTCTAGCGCACCTTGACAGTAGACCATTGTCCCTCGACACGATTTTCACATGCCACCGACAGAAGACATCGCAGGTGAAGGCGACAAAGGGACTACTTCGGTTTTTGAAAGAGACCGGATTAGACAAGCGGCTGTGAGAGTGATGTCAAGTACCAAGCCAGATTGATGGACTCCAACGGACGATGTGTGTGTGCTGTGCTATGTGCTCTCTCTCCCTCTCCCCCTTCCCCATCTTTAATCTCCCCCATCCCTCTCCCATGTGTAGGGTAGCAAACCGGTTAAGCTAAACTGGTTAACCTCCCTACCTTTCCTTCTCCACTTTTTCCTTCCTTCCTTCCTTCGGGCATGCCTAAGTATTCCGGGTGTAAAGAAGAAGGCTAATCACCCAACAATAGCTCTGAAAGAGATGACGCTGCTATTAATAAATGAGACATGCGGGGACCAAATGCACATCTATACTGATGGTTTGGTCTCACTTACCAGCTCCTCTGGTGCCGTTGTCATTCCGGCTACGAAAACCACAATCAAATTCAAACTGTCCCACCTGACAACATCAACAGCGGCAGAACTTGCTGCCCTGCGTGTTGCTGTCTAATATCTACTGCAAGAGACACCTCAGCAATGGGTCATGTTTTGCGACTCTAAGGCAGCACTTCAGAGCCTGAATTTTGCCCTGTATCATAGGACTCATGAGCAGCTGAAATGAAATAAGAGAACACCCTCAAGCTATCGCTAAAGGGCATGAAATTATATTCCAATGACTACCTGGACATACCGGCATTGCTGGTAATGACCTCACCGACGAAACTGCCCGGTCTGCCCATCTGGAAGCCCAACCAGTTTCAATCCCCTTATCCCGAATCGATGCTGCAAGAAAGCTTAATATTATGACTAAAGCTGTGACACACAAATACTGGTCTTCTCCCACCCTCCCGAAGTGTCATCTTCCTAGGCTGGATCCATCCTTAAAGCTACAAGTGCCATCAAGAGCTTCCTTCTCTGAGGCGACAGTATTGTGCCTTAGAACGACAGAAAGCTGAGATAGCTGGTAAGGATTCAATATGCAAAGAAGGGGTAAGGCGTGCAGACACGGACACAAGAGAAGTGAATTTGTCTTACATTGCCAAGACTGCCAAGATTGTAACTGCACGCCTAATTTAGAGGATTGCGCGATATTGTACAGGCATAGGAATGAAGGTACGCGTCGGTCGAGGCATAGCGCATAAAAAATGGTGGAAGGGCGTGAATGAGTCAGCCTTCAATTACCTTACATAAGGAAGAGATCAAATGCCTTAACAGCTACCACATAGACCGGCAAATGTACCCGATTGACACGTGGTGTTACCTTTTCAGAGCATGCGCAGATGAGTTTTGTGTCTCATTTTTCACCTCAGCGTTTCCTTCAGTTGATAGTCGGCGTTCGTGTTGTCCATTTCTCTTTTCTTGTGTCCGTGTCGGCGCGTTTTACCCCTTTGCAGTACTCTGCCGTCTCTGGCTCGGGATAGCATTCACGAAGGCCAACCCGTCCCGCATGAGGGACACGCCCATGTGCGACTCTTGCGGAACCACAGAAACGATTGAACACATCCTATGTATCTGTCCACAATACGACGTCGAGCGCGAAGCTCTCCGGACAGCACTGGACTCTAAACCATTCTCGATAACGAAAATTCTCGGACCCTGGCCGTACGCGTCGATGGCACAGGAAGCCACGAAATTGCTCTTGAAATACCTCAAGTCGGTAGGTCTGGGGAACCATGTGTAGACTCGGTGCGAACCTTCAGCTGTGCGTTAAACTGTGCTCTCTCATCTCTCTCTATCTCTCTCTTCAGCCCCATACCCCCTCCTCCCTGTGCAGGGAAGCAAACCTGACGTGCGTCTCGTTAACCTCTCAGCCTTTCCTGTCTTCTATTTTCTCTCTCTCTCTCTCTTAACCACACGCCCATCAAACCAGTTTCTGTTAATGCGACAAGGCGACGTGATGTTTCTTTGAAGGCTATAACTGATCTTTCGGGGAACACAAGGTGTTGCAGGCACGCATGCGGAAAGTGCTTTTTCTTGCAGATTTTTTCAATAGAGCGTCCCTTTCACCTTGGAATTTCGGGCACGACTACAGAAAGTGTTCAATGTCTCCTGCCTCATCGCATGCCTTCGGGTTCCACCACATATGTCATGCATAGCCAAGATATTTCGTCGTGAGGAAGCCTCATTTCTATATCGAATACACACAGGATCGGCTAGTACACCAGCATGGTTACTTAAGATGGGGCGTATCAATTCTCGGTTATTGATACGGCATGCACATATATATATATATATATATATATATATATATATATATATATATATATATATATATATATATATATATATATATATATATATATATATATATATATAATGCACGCGAGACTATGCTCGAAAAACTGCATGTTGGTCGCATGATCATTTGCGTTGGCGAGCTCGTCGCGCACAGCATTTGCAAAGTCCTGGCGCCCGCTGGTGATGGCACCCCGCAGAGATTTCTTCACTGGATTTCTTAAATGGATGACACCACCTGATCTACCGTTTTTCCTTGGAAAGTGCTGCTGCTACGTACTCCAGAGTTCCGTGCAAAGACGACCGCCGACCACCATGTAGCGCCCTCAAACATTAAAGCTCGCATCGAGAGCTCCTTCGAATCGTTGCAGAGGCATGCGCATGCATATTCATAGCGGACGCTATGTGCTTAGGGAGTCAGGCACGCCATTTATTTCATTATTGCGTCACCATCTTGTTGGATCGCCGGGTGCCTTACTGCTGCTCCATCGTTGCGCTTCTCCGCTTGTCTGTGAAGTACTAGAACTGCAACGAATTCGCCACAGTGCTCGTTAAATAATTCTTGCCAACGGAATTCACTGAAAATGTTCACAACTTCGAGGCCCTCGTGCAAAGCTCATATTATTCTTGGCTAGAATTAATGCTGTTGAAATGTAATAACTGTAATTGAGTCTATGTTGCTCCAGCTTTTCCGAACCGTGCATGACATTCGCATGCACAGCTGAAGAAGCTACTGATGACGATCTTTGTATGGTCTTTTGTTGTTTATGTTCATGTTGATGTTGAGTCCTTTTAAATATGGAGGCATGCCCAGTAAGGGCATTAGCCGAACAAGTCCCAATTAGGTGAGGTAAGTAAATGAGAAATAAATTACATACACTCGAATGAAAATAATAATGATCAAAAGATAATAAGCTCATTTATCGAGAAGCTATAGCAACCTTTTCAATATAGAACTTGGAACATTATGTGACAAAATCTCAGTAGATATGAAGAATCCCTAGCAACGTATCCGGCTGTTGGCGTGGTGAAAAATGACAACAGAGGACCCTATACTTTTGACTTCCTTCTCCTATATGTTCCGTCTTAAACTCTTCCAGGAGATGACGTAGCTGGTTTAAACATTTACTTTTTGTTATTTTATTTTGTCTCGTCCGTTTTTCAGTGCTGTTTGATCTTCTTTACCCTTTCCCAAAGCACAGGGTAGCCGATCTGTCTTTACACTGGCTGACCTCCTTGTGAAGCCCTCCTTTCTTTTCTGTTCTTTCTTCCTTTTTTTTTCTTCCTACTTTCTTTACCAAGGGAGAGGTTTCAAAGCCATTATTGGCCCATGCAGTGGAAGCATCATTGGAGCTAGCCTTAAAAACCGATGCCCCGGCCACCGTTTGATGACGACTTGTCGACAGGGCGTTGGGGACGTTCACGACGTGGTCGATAATCTAATTATGGTCGAGAAGGGTAATTGATGACGCACACAGGGAGCAAGTGAGTTGAGAGCAGTGTTTACACGATAAAAAAAAGAAAATAGTATGAACAGTGCAGGTGGTTGTAAATGGAGAAAAGTTGAGAGCTGGCTGAAGTTGCGAAGAGGAAAGTGACGATTATTCGTTCACCGCAGCCATCGAAGCATCAAAAAAGCACACAAAGAAGAAGCGGTTGTCGCATCCCCGAAGAAAAATTAGCTTTGCAGTCGACGGCACGCGGAAGATTACGACCGAGACGACTCAATCGTCGAATGCCCGAGCGGGCGATTCTCCTCGAGCAGCTTGCGCGCATTTCCTCCGAGCGCGCGCATGCTTCATCGGAGGAGTGTGCAGTTGGAGCACAACCGACACCACTCGAAGTAAAAGCGTCAGCAGTTCTGCCAGGGAACCTCAACGAAGCTTCCGCTTGGTTCACTGAACAGGTAAAACAATACCCGAAGTCTGTTTGACGATGCTTCAGGGGTTTGCTGAGATTCGTGCCACACTTCGCAAAATTTATCAATGACAGCCTAAATACCAGAGTTTTGTTTTACATGATTAAATGCTAACTTATTAAAAAGAGACACGTCTTGCAGGGAACACTGTAAAAAAAAAGGTTGCTTCGGTATCCGTACGTATCCCTTATTCACACTGTTCTTGTGAACTTATTTGTCTAAACTGCCTGAAGAAATACAGGTGACTCGCACGATAAATGTTTCAACTAGTGGCAAAAGCACCCAAAGATACCTCCAACTATCTGCTGCTGAGGGTAACATTTGGAGGATTGCAACAGAATATCGTCCACAGGCACTAACTGCAAATCAAGTACCTTTACATAGTCACGTCCTCAACAATGCCTTCTTTAACTCGTATCTCTTTTCTTGCGGGAATTTTTAACACGGGCTAGTGTTGCTGAAGGGCAGTTAGTTCTTGCGTAGATTTAGATGCGAACTAATTGGTTTCATATAGGATTCAGCCTAATTATAATTGTTGTTGGTGGAGCTTAATAGTTCATTTGCTTTTGTCTTGCTATTCTGTCTCCTACACACCCGGCTTTGTGTCAGTATGGCTTTCAGCCTTAATTTAGAAGCTTAGAATCGTGGTTCCAGTCTAGAATGTCAGTGTTTGTGGCAATTATCTTTCATTCATATTAGCCAACCAGCGCAGAAATTCACACGAGGTCGAAAACGTCGACTGTCTTTGTGTTAGCTAAAATGGATTCACAATTTCAACACTTTAATAGATTTAATCGATAATTTAGAAATACCAGCTAGGCTCGAAGATTTTTACATTTATAAATTTCTTTTTATTGTAATGGTTTGGGTTCTTCTAGTTGCGGCACGGCTTTTCGAGCAATCTTACGGTCATAGTATGCGACAGAACAATGAAATAATAACTTGACTCTCACACACAGAGCGGCACTAATATATTATGGTAGAACGATTTCTTACAAGGCACTCGGCTCATTCTCCTTTCCACCTTAAAAATACGAAACTTCCCATTTTGAGCTCCACAACATCGTGCGCCATTGTGTCTCATTCGTGCGCTTGACTCGTTGTGCCTCAGGAATGCGCGCACTTTGTTTCAACTTAAACTTTCGGACGAGACTACCGCCCTCAGTTCCGCCACATTTTATTCCATTTCATTTAGGAATTGCATAGTGCAAGAATGCTTATAGTTTTCCTAATTTACTTGTCTTACATTATTAACCCAGTGAAAAGGAGCAGCTGTCGCAAACTGACGGCGACCACTCCTGGATTTATTTTCATTTAAAGAAAAAGAAAACAAAAAAGGAAGCAGCAAGCAGCAGCTAGCAGCCAATAATGAAGTGCCGCTAGAGAGACAGTATATCTTGCAATTTTAAGTGGAAGCTTTACCTTCAGAGATCCTTACCAAAATAAGCGGGGACAGAGAAACCGAACGTAGAAAAGCTATTTCAATCCTGTAAGCACAGCAAGAGCAGTGCGCTTGCGGAAATGGCGCCGCAGTGACTGCGAAAACCGTGCACGACAATTAAGCTAGCAGTGCCTTCTCGCACACAACTTCTCTTCGACAACGAATCACTCCTGTCTGCAAAAAAATTAGCATTTAAGATTTTTTTCCTGAATTTCTTCCATGTCGTCGCGACCAAGTTCCGTTGAAAATTTTTCAGGCGCAATGCTTATTGTGAGCAATTACTAAGCCCTGTGGAATTTGTACTGCGCCATAGCCCTCGAGCACTGCATTCTAAACGACATTGAAGCTTTGTTCTCTTCACATAATCCTGAAGTTATGCAGATGTGTCTGCGTTTAGAACTACTCAAGAAATATGTCCGTTTTCACACTTCTTGTCATGCAACACAAATTCACGCTACGCAACGAATGGAAAAAAGCAGGCGTACATGCAAATGGGTGTCGCGTAAAGAAAACGAAAGGTATAATGATACGTTTATTTGGACCGCAAAATTTCTTACAGGAATGATTGATATCGCCAAATTAAGAAGAAAAAATTAGAAAATCAAGTTTACACATCTCTGTGACTGAGCAATAGAAGTCGGCATGGCGTTCTTGTAAGCTGTAATTTTTTTGAGGCAGCTAAAGCGAACAAATTGTGCGCAAGGTATACGCCTCTATATACGTATGTCCCCGCTGCGTGAGCGTGAATTTCGCGAAACCATTCTGGACATTGTGACCATATCACGTAAACTGCAAAACCATGAAAAAAATATCCACCTCCGTTCGACCCTGTGAAAGTGGACGCCCATCGAAGCTGGTGCGGACGTCAGACGAGCGCGACCGCCACCTGCAAACCGACGCTGTAGGCGGCGACGCTGCACAGGCACGGCCGCCCCGAGCGCACACACGCACGCGTGCGGGATCGCAGCACTCTTTCTAGGCGGTCCGCCAAGCGCAAGGCCCGTATATTGAAGTAATGTTTAAAAGCGAAATGCGTCAGGAAAAGCTCGACTTACACACAAGCTGCAGGTATGACAGCATCGGATTGTGATTCGAATATTCGAGAAAGCACGATTCCGCTACGCGGAAACTCAAACACAAACCCCTTTTCCAGCTGCCTCGTTTTGGATAAGCACGCCACGAAAACTTCACACCAACTAGAGGCTAACAGCTTCGCTGTAAAATGTATCTGCTACAGATACTTTAGTACGTGCAGTTAACAAAAATGTGATAGCTGTTTCTGGAGCACAAATGCAGATTTCTAATTTTCGTGCTTCAGTTTTTTTACTTGCCAATTTATGGCTCTTGTTTTTCAAAATATATGGCACTAGATTCTGCTTCCCATGGTCGGTAAAATTGACCTTTTTCTTAAGAGTAACAACTTTTATTCGAATAGCTTCAGCGGTTGTCTACTAATGAGAGCATTTATGCGTTTAACATGCATTCGAAGGGAAATCGATGATAGCCTCGAACTAAACCTCTTCCTAAAATTTTTGACGGTCATCCTTTACACAGAGACACAGTGTCACACACTTGCAAGTATCCCAGCAATACGTAAATCATGGACTCTTTTGGTGCGAACCTGGCTCTGTTTGCGCTCGTGTTCTCATCGCGAAATCCCGCTAGTTCGAAAATCCCATAATCGAAGTAACAAGTGTACTTCCAATTGTTTGTGTGTGCTTCAGCCGCGGTCACATTTCTCACGCACAACCTTTCGACTTTTTCTTATTTTTTTGGCACATAGATCAAAGGTAAACTAAAATACAAACTAAAAAAACGCAGTGCTACGTGCAAAGTGCGCGTGTTAAGATGTTCTTGCAATAAAAAGACGAATAGAGTGCGCCCGCGACCACACGTGGCAAAAGTGCATTAAGGTAGGTACAGGGTCATCAGAACTGAGGGTCGTTACTCATTGTTTGCTTCTGACCGTGTATCTGGTGTCTAACGAGGAGGAGGAGGAGGAATAAAGAGAGAAGGCGGGGATGTTAACCAGAAACGCGTCCGGTTGCATTTGCATGATTAGACGCTCCGCCACGCGCTTTTATTGAGTTGTCTCTGTCAAACTGCCTTGTAAATGGAAGCCGATGTTTGTCGAAGGAGCTTGGAGCACCTCTTTGTACCTGTCTTGCGCAGTCTTTCTGATTAGGCACAGAATGCGTCTATTCTGCGTGGCGGTCCTCGCCGCAGTGTACCGAGGCGATCGCTCGCCGACTGTGCGCTTTGATCACAGAGGAGACCCTCTTGGAAAGCCGACCTCGTAAGCCATCGCAGTGAGCGGTGAAGGCAGGGCTCCCGTTTTTAAAGGGACACTAAAGTAAAAAATGGTTTCTTCTGCATCACTAAATTGCCGTTCTACAACACCAAAAACACCACTCTTACAACGATAAGACGTTTGGTAAGCCAAAAAAAGCGCAAGAACGAAATACGGGTGGCGACGCCTACCTAAGTTCTTGCACCTGAGGGCTGTGACGTCTTGGATTTTGATGGGGTCTTCTAGGGCCTACTAATTATATATAGCGGTACAGATTGACTGCATTGTGTTCTAAAGGAACCAAATATTCAACGTGGCAAATTTCTGGAACCTTTATTCTGCCAACGCGGCCCAAATGCGGAAACATACTTTGGAATCCCTGACGTCACGCTGACGTACTGGCGCTGGGGTTCCGGCGCGAAATTAAAATACTGATACTTGGACCGTCATTTTTTCATCTAATAATCAAACTATTTTGTTGAAATGACTGCCTGCAGGGTTCTCAAGCAATGCTTTATTAGTCTAACCTGATTTATAGTTTTGCTTTAGTGTCCCTTTAAGGACAACGGACCCGCGCTTCGCGGGGTCCTCGGCCACGACGGTGCGCCGCGCTTGCGAGCGCCTCTTGACGTGCGCACGCGCTTGGTCTCCGTGTCCTCGAGTGCCTTCTCCGAATATTGCTAGCTCCCCCAGTGTGTAGGGTAGCGAAGCGAGTTTTATGCACTGGTTGACATGCCTGCCTTTCTTTCTTCCTTCGTTTCTCTCTCTCTCTCTCATTACACGAAAAATATCGAACAACTGGAACTAATGTTCAAGGTGAGACTGAAATTATTTCGGTAATATCATTGCCACTGCAATCCGCACTTGCTAAGTGGAAAAGGCTATTCAGGGCCATAGAGAGAATTCTAGTGCCGTTCTTAGATTTCAAGGAAGAGGTATACCACGGAAGAACTTGTATGCGCTTATACCTGAACAAACACGAAGCGTAGCAGCTTTGAACTGTTTACAAGTCATACTTAATGATTTCAGATTTTTCAAGGGCTTCAACAACACCAGAAGTAAAGAAAAAGGGAGAAAACTATTTTTTGCGTCTTCGAAATCCGGCAGAGATCAGGCAACAACGCCTGTGATTTGCGTAACGATCGGAGCTCAGCCACGCCTGTTCTCAGCGCTGACGTCTCGTTTCTTTCTTTATGTCGCTTCTCCCCCTTGCGATGGTAATTGTCTCGGTGCTCTAAAGGATGGTGAGGTGGAAAAGAACAACGTGACTGTGCAAAAAGTGGACGTTAGTTCGGGTTCATTCCAAACCGAGCGATACGCACCATGCCATTCCCGGTTGAACTCCGGTAGGCGGTTCTGTACGTAAAAAAAAAAGGGGGGGGGGGCGCTCGCATAAGCAGCAGAGGAAGAAGAAATCGTCCGTGAAGCTCGTACATCTGCCGTCGGTAGGCTGAACAGCATGCTTAATTTGTCCCGCCAGTGGAATGCTTAGTGCCGGAGAAGCCTTTCATGACCACCGCGTATGGTGGGTCTCGCCCCAAGTCTGACGCAGTGAAATTCCTTTTGTGCGCCGGTGTGCGGGAAGAACAATTAGCAGCACTGAGTCAGACACAATCCTTTGTGCAGGACTCAGCCGGCACGCACAATACACAAGCGCGTCGTATTCGAAGCTGCAGGCACGCGAGCCTTCCAGAAGGGAGGCGGAAGGGATTAGCCGACCGTGAACATCTTTCAGCGGGGTTTGAGAACTGCTAGTCTGCTACCGCTGAACAATGGGAACCCACTCATTTCGTTTGGCGAGAGGACTCTAAGCCTAATGTGGTGTTGCAACGATTAGTCGTTGCAATCTTTGTTTCTATCTTTTGTCTTGTGTCCCTCTATGCGTGCTATAGAGTTTAAATGGCGATGCCTGACGAAAGAAAATGATGGAGGTTCGGATTGAAGGCGATTGAAACAGTTTGCATCTGATCCTACGGCCGCAGTCTAGTGTAAGTTCGCTGCGGGAGTGCTAAGCCTAATGTAGTAAAGAAAGACAGCCTAGCTGCAATGTTTAGCCCATATAATGGCATGCCTTCCTGGGGCGTCTGCGATTGCGTTAACTTTCCAGATTAGTGGTTGAAGTCAGCTGGAACGACAGTTTTCAGGATGTGCATTCGCAAAAGTGGCTGAAAGCTTCGTCAGACAGCGCCAGTCTTTCGGGGACATAACGATAGGCCTAACAGATTTTCGATGCAATTAGTTCTTTTAAACGTCATTTACAATAGTCCGCTCTTGCGCGCAGTTTAAACGAGTGTTTCTACCAAGTGCGTACACAACATTAACAGCAATTGTTCGGAGAACACGAGTTGGCTATACCAACCGTTCGCGTGGCGAGAAAGGGTTCAGCTCTATAGGGTTAGCCGTATGTCAGGAGCTGGTTTGGTATTTGTTCCTAACTGTGTGCATCTAAGCTGCATGTACGCAGAATTTAGGGGAGTATTCATCAAGCCTAAATGTCATTGACTCTAGCTTTAAGTGTAACTTTAAATTCCACCCATTCTTTCCTTGTTTTTCCTTTCTTTATTACTCGTTACTCCGCTTACAGAGAAACATGGTACTCTTTAATCGGTGTTTAATCGTCGACTGAAGCGACGTTACAGAATACGAGCATGCAGTGTATGTGAACGGCATTGGCAAAAGTGTTCTGCGTATTATTTTTTATATGCGTAGTCGTTTGTGATTTTCTCTAGACCTGTTCTACAATTCACTACGATTGCGTCGTATTTTCGTCTCAGGCTAAGGCATGTTCCGGCCTTCTATGATACCATGACCAGTTTTAGCCATAAAGAAATGCGCGCTTTAATTTGCTATTTAAGAATTATTCCCCGACGATTACGATGCTCCGTAATGCGAAATCTCAGCGTAGCTCTATACGTGCTTTCATTTCGCGATATACTGAGGCATCGCACCGATCACCGCACCGACAGGCACAGCCGCGACATGTGGCGCTATATAGAAGCCGGCAACTGCCGCTTATGAAACCATAATCTTTACGGGGAAACGCTTGCAGCGAACGCTATGCGCGAAGGCGAGCTTTCTGGTTGTTCTTTCTTTCTTTCCCCTGCCTGGCCTGTGCCGCCACTGACACGCCGTCTGGTGGTGCTTCAAGGTGGCTTCCTCCGCTTTCCTCCTCATAGTTCCGCGCACTCTCCTCCTCCACTTTCCTCCTCACGCTCTCTTTGCTCTCGGCGTCTTTCACCCGCCGCTGCGTTCCGCGTTCGATCGTTCATGGTTCGCTGTGCTCGTTCACTCGGTTACGCTGAGGGAGGACGAGGCACGCCGACGCTCAACGTAGCAACGGAGGCGTAAAAGATGCGCTCTAAAAACAGTTTTTTTTTTTCTGATACCTGGCAATAAAGCTCTGATTGGTGCAATTTCAGTATTTTACAGACTCGGTGGCTAGAAGTACTTTAATAACGCTGGTGGTGTCGTGTCGGGTCGGGTCATGTTGGTCGGTCGGTCATGAGCTCGGCTCCAGTAAATCTGTCACCAAAATTACCCCCCGCCCCCCATTTACCCTCACCCTCCGCCCTCCTTTCGCCCAGCCAGTGCACAAGCAACCCGCTCAATTGCTTGTTGTGTGTTATGTCCCCACTTTTGCACGCGAAAACTGATTGCGGATCCCCACCAACAACCCTGCACTTACGCCTTTGAGCAATCGATAGCATTTCTAATTGAAATCAGGTTTAACTAATTGAACAAGGAAGCCATGAGAAACCAAACTTGTGGAATCATTTTTATTCTCAGTGGTTGGCGTGGCTTGTGTTGCTTTGCACTTTATGCTACTTTTACACAGCCCTGTTCATTTCGATTAGCATCGGAACTATAATCATCTATGATCAAAAATAACGTACAGCACGAAAGACAAGGACTGCGAAGACGACATGGACAGCGCTGACTTCCAACAACATTTAATTGCGTTGCCACATCGTGTGTATATATACAAGAAAGGGCATGCGCAGAAAATGAAAGGCAGTCACATGGGGTGTTCTAACAGCAAGTCACTGATCTAAGAGCCATGGTCACCAGAAAAATAAAAAAAAAACATTACGATTTCTATCTGTTTAGATTAGTGACTTCACCAGGGGTCAGCGCGATAGAGGGGGCACTAACGCAAACACTACCAACGCTACCTTGTCTTTCGCGCTGTACGTTACCAACTAGCTCAAGCAACCACCCTAGGTCATGATTATCTAGTTATTTCAGTTTTCTAGAACGTTGTGTAGCACCAAGTGCAACATTGTTTTTCACCAGTAGCTAAGCTAAACATCCTCTTTTGTGCTACATATATATTTTAAGCGAGTGTTTTACTCCCTCACTAAACGAGTCTGGTGTTCAGGTAACGTTTTTGTTAAACGCAGATATTTGCCCTTGGAAGGCTCAATTCTAGCGATGCTCATAATTTGACGCCCCGTAGCCGACAATGAGCCTTTACCTCAAAACTAGGTCATATTAAAGGACTAGCTACGTAGGCTAGCAAGTCGTTTCCCGGTCAAATAAAAGCCGATGCGTCTGGAACGAAACGCTTGCCTCGAGAGAAATATAATCTTTCCTGCAGTATACGAGGCATTGCAGTCCTTCCTACATTGTTTTTTTTTCTTTGTTTCACAATATTCAAGCGGTACCACGAACAAGTCGGACGCGATGCAAGACAATGGATGGCCAGAGCGACGCGCGGATGAAAACTATTGTTGAACACGCGCCGAATTAGTTCCTATGGGACCCCACTCGTGCTTGTCGAATGAATAGTGCGCAGCAGGGAAGCGTGTGTGGCGTCACGCAGACGACACTGCGACAGCAAACGACTTTCTGGTCTTAGTTCGCGCAGACGACAATGCAAGAGAAGACGGTCAGTCGCTGTGGTACTCTAGAAGCATGCAGTGGTACCACGTAAAAGACATTGCGAAAGCAGGCTGCTTAGTGCTCAAGTCAGTGCAGGCAGTATCACCTAAGCAAACGACGTAGACTCTCTAAATCTATGCACTATAATGAATGCTACGATGTGTGACCATGCTGTTGCTGACGACACTTTCTACACTGCACAAGCTTTAACGTTAATAAACACGCGCTCGTGAACGCCTTTCCCAAGCCACCCGTCATAGCACTTCATCTTTAACATGCATCACCTCCCGGAGTTTCGTAGGCTGTCGTTAAGGGTATAGATAGTGATTGCGGTAGATTGCTTTTATAGCTTTATCCATAGAGCTGCACTTTAGGAACATTTTTCGAGAAATGGCACACACATACGCACCTGTGCGCCTCAAAAATGCACGCTAATTTGTCGAAGCGTCATTGATTCAGCAGCCGCCTCATGGCTCTTTTGTTCCCCGCATGCATGCGACATTCTGTAGATACCAGAATGGTATCTACAGAATGTGTACAGAATTATTGTGTACGCGCACGCTTGCAAAACTGTTTTCTTGCCGGAATACGCTTGCAGCACTATGCGCTACTAACTCTAATAATTTATTATTATGCGGTTTGGTAGAATATTTGGCGACGTATAGCCGCCAGTATTTCCGAGTGCATTCAAATAAATTCACCAAATGATCAGAATGCGCCATCTGATGTGAACCAGTTTAATTTCTGAGGAAAAATGAAGGGCCTATTTGTGCTCAGCTAAAGAAATGCAAGTTATCATCTCGCGTTAGTTTCCGATTCATAAACCAACGCTCCATCGTCAATGGTACTGCATGCTTTTAGTCAGACAACGAATAACCCTAACTAGTGCAGACGACACTGAGAATGCAGACGACGCTTCTCGAGAACGCGAGCGACGTGCATTTAGATTGCGAAAGCAGCGGTGGAGCCGACGGTTAATTTAAAAGGGGCTCTCTTACACACTCTCGAAGCAATTTTGGGACCTCAAAAAAATCTTTTTTTTAACTTGTTCGTTTCTCTGCAATACGGAAGCATCCCAGGTCCTTGAGCATTTTTGAACGATGTGCATGCGTTACTGTCTCTTTTTGAGGGGAAGGAAAAAGGAGGCGGAAATGATTTTGTGGCTAAACCATCATGTTGTCTGGTGAGTTAAACTATGGCACGTGTACCAGACGGAGGCTGAACGCGGCACCGATTCCGGGAGCCTGGCTGTTATGATGAAACATTATTCTGAAGCCCTCGTTTGTTACTAGATTTCTGCAGTGTTCTTCAGTACGCTAAAAAAAGTTTCGTTAGCACTAAGGCACTGGATTTACTTATGGTGAGGTTGTCAGGCTAGTCAGCTAGCAATATAAAGTGCTTGAGAACTCAGGGCATCGCTTTGCTCCCTCGGTATAAGTGGTGTAAAGGTATAGCAACCACAATTACTATATTATTTTTGTTAACTATATTCAAAAATATTGGTTCTTGTAGGTAGCGCGGGCTAACCTTCTTCTTATAAATGATAACTGCGCTCTAAATGATGATCATAATCGAAGAAACCATTAGAAAAATGCAATGAAATTGTTTCTAGAGTTCACGCAAGAAATACTTCGTTTTGTACTTACGGATAAGTTTGAATTTTTTTCTGGATATTGGATGTGCATATTAATTAGCAAGCAAACCATAATGTATTATCGTGTACAAATAAAAGGTGCACAAGGCTGGCTATAACGCGTTCTTTCTTTTGGTCTTTCGCTACTTGATGTGGTGTGGTCATCACCTTTGTTTTATGCGTTTATTTATGGGTGTCGATCACCTTTGGCAACCTGATAACGGTGGTGTGAAATATCGCTTTCTAGATATCGCCTTTAAGCGGCATTCTAGATTATAATGCGCTGACACCTCATTTTTATTTCGATAGCAAAGTCAATTGGACGGTATACGCCGCCCATGGAATGTATTACCAATTTGTTCATAGTACCTTCAAAACCTGCATGTTACCTAATGTGCATTATAGAACATCTTCCTTACCCGCTTTAGATTCTCCAATAGTTTCCGTGTTACGTAACGGTGATATTTTGGTAATGCGAAGTTACAGGCTTGTGATCTTCGGACCTCAATTTAGTTTTCTAAGTGCCGCGACTTGAGCAGGTTGGTAAAGTTGCACTATAAACAACGCAAGAAAAAGGGGAAATAAGAAATTTTATTTTTTATTTATTTTATTTTTTATTTATTTACAGATACTGCAGGCCCTTCTCGGGCCCATGCAGGAGTGGATACTAAGAATACAAACAAGAGAAGTAAATTTAAACTAATTACTTGACATAATTGCAAAGATATAATACATACAAAAGTGAGAAAAACAAAAAAAGATATGGCAATACACTGGACGTAGATGACAAATGAATACGCCAACAAGGCAATATTATCAACTCAGTGTGTACACCACTTGGACTCGAATTTCAAAAAAAGTTGACATTACTAATACATTCAACAAATGATTCCAGCGAAGCGGAGTTCACTGCCTCCTCAGATAACGTATTCCAATAATAAATTGCGCGAGGAAACAAAGAGAACTTGTGAACATTGATGTGGCTGACTGGCTGTCTAATAGTTTTACTGTGGTGCGTTCGCTCTTATCGTTTGAAAGGATCCTGAAGATATCGTTCCCGTGATAGCTTAAAGTTCTCATGATAAAGTTGGTAAATAAATGTTAATCTAGATATTATCCTGCGCTGCTCAAGTTTTTCCAGGTTGGCCCTATTACGTAAGTTGCTGACACTAGAGTGACGGGAGTAAACAGAATAAATAAAACGCAAAGCTAAATTCTGTACTCTTTCGATTTTGTTATTCAAGAATTGTTGGCAAGGGCTCCAAATAACCAATGCATACTCCAGTTTTGGTCGTATTAGCGCTTTGTATGCATCTAGTTTTACTGCAGGAGGGGTATTTCGCAGTTTCCTTTTCAAAAACGACAATTTCTGTAGTGCACCCCGACAGACATTTTCAACATGCGGCTCCCAATTGAAATTCCTGGTAAGTGCGATGCCTAAATATCTAACTTTGTCAGTTCTTGTGATGGTAACGTTACCTAAAGAGTAAGTAAAGTCAAGGGGCTTCTTTTTGTTGCTAAACGTATTGGAAGCTGTTTTGGAAGTGTTTATTCTTAAGCCCCACCTTGCGCACCATGCATCAATGGAGCGTAAAGAATTGTTCAATTTAATTTGGTCATCTCGGTTCTTTATGGCTGTGTATACAACACAGTCGTCTGCAAATAGTTTAATCTGGATTGGTGGTTCGACGCAAATATGAATATCGTTAATGTATACCAAGAAAAGGAGAGGCCCGAGGACCCAGCCCTGCGGAACACCAGAGTACACATCCAAATCTTCGGAGACACTCCCATTTATGGCAACACACTGCTTTCTATCTCTTAAGTAAGATTCAATCCATGCCACTACTTTCTGTTCAATGCCAATTGCATTTAGTTTTGTTAATAAATCTTTATGAGGAAGAACATCAAACGCCTTTGAAAAATCCAAGAAGATAGCGTCCGTTTGGCCTTTTATATTGAGTGTACCAATTAATTCATCAGTTATTTCAGCAAGTTGGGTTACAGTAGATAAACCAGATCTAAAGCCATGCTGTTGCGGATAAAGCAAATTATTATTTTCTAAGTAATAACAATGGCCTTAAAGATAATGTGTTCGAACATTTTACAACAGGTGCTAGTTAAAGAGACGGGCCTGTAGTTGTTAATTTCAAGAGTAGAGCCAGATTTATGCACCGGAATGATTTTTGCCGAGCGCCAATCATCAGGAATTACTGCAGTGCTTAAAGATATAACGAAAATAGGATGTAAATATTTGGCCACCCATACAGCATATCTACTCAAAAAGGTATTGGAGAGTTGGTCAAGACCAGGTGATTTCTTCACATCTAGCCTATGCAAGAGGCCCAGAACACCGTCCTCTGTTATCTCTACCTCGGGCATAGGACAATCGTAGCCATATGATGGTAACAGTGCGTGCGAAACTGTACGCGTGAACACGGATTGGAAAAATGCATGAAATTTGTTAGAAATGACAGTCGAGTCAACAATATATACCTTCACCTGAAACTTTTATCTCTGATATACACTGTTTATCCTTTGATAGATAGCGCCAGAACTTCTGGGGTTCTTTGTTCATAAATGACTGCAAAGTGACTGAAAAAAAAAACGTTCTTTCGCCAACCTTGTTTGCTCCCGCAGATTAAAAATAAGGCTTGAAAGGTCATTTGTATTACCGCGTTTACGTCGTCGCTTAATTTTACGTTTTAAATGAATCATTTCTCGCGTGAACCACGGGTATTCCCTATTGGTGCGTTTCTTTTTTAATGGGACATATTCTTGCTCGCAAAAAAGAGGAGTTTCTCTAAAGTATCACCACATTTTATTAACATCACTGATTTTCTTGAAGTTAGCAAAGCGTGATTCCAAATAGATTAAAACTGCGATATCGTCGGCGTGTGTGTAATCTCTGACGAAAGTATCTGAAGGCTTAGTGAAAGAACGCCTTCCCACAACCGGACATGACAGAGCAAGCAACTTATGGTCAGATATGCCGTCTTCAACACTAACCGTACAGCCTTGAAGTGAGCTGCTAACAAGTGCTAAATCAAGGAGTGAAGATGAATTATTGACCCTGGTGAAAATGAAATGAACGTGACAGGTGTTGTCACAGGCGCTCTCCAACCAGGGCACCTGCCTGGTGCATTCTTTTTCTTAGCCCCCGTCTTTCTTGCGCTGCTCATTAGTTCTTCAATTTCACTAAATTGTGGCGTTGAGGCCTAAAATCATAATTTTGGCCGCAACGGCGGATACCTTCTGACATTCTCTGCAAAGGCAGCAAGTTTAATCAAAATCGATTCCGAAAGTTCCGGTTCAATCTCTTTCTCACTTGCTATGTATTTTTAGTAGAATCTTCTTTAGGAGCTGAACGGTAATCTTGAAAAGCGAGGAACAATGCCCTCTCTACCATCTGATTCACCGAGCTCATTGAGAAGAAACCATATGCGCATTCCGAATAAACGTTTCAGCGCTGTTTTCTTTGGCTTAGAATCAACGGCTTCGCCAAGGATATCGTAATAATTGTCCCACTGACCGGTAGTGGCCGTCAAGCTTCGAGGGAAAAGTGGGGATGGCTAAATATAATGCATATATCTGTGCATTAGTTTTTAACCTCTGGATATGATGCGGTTAGGTGTCTCGGGGTTTATTACTCCTGTACAAATACTGCATGCTGACAGATTCGCGAAAACAAATATATACTTCCATCACGTCTGCATGTTCCAAAAGAATATTCCCGCCAAGTACTCGGGCCAGGGCTGAATTTTTTAGACTGGTGTCCACATCCTTATTCTCATTGAAAGGAAAGAAGAAACAAATAGAGGAACGGCTCTGCACTGGCCCGGCGATCGACTGTTCGCTGTAATGAGACGGGGGATCAGTAAGTCTTATACATCCAAATTTTACATCCACAGCTCTTATGGTATGTCTGCCCTGGTCGTTTTGATGTCGTCCGACAGTGGTGCTGGTGTCTGCCGGTCTGTTCCCGAAGAATCCCAAAGTGCTTCGCGAGAAACAAATACTCGGGTCATGGAGAGGCGCAGTCGGAGGTTTTTCCTCGCTGCTGAAGAGAGAAGGCTACGGCGCCTGGACAGTGCGGTAAGGCAGACAGCTGCTATGATTGGCTGACACCACGCTCTTGCATGCCTGCCATAGAATTTGTAAAGCAGCACCCAGTGAAAGAACTCAAATGATGCCATCGGTATTGTGTGAAAGGCGTAATAGAAGAGAGAATAGATAGCCCTGTCTGTATACCTAACCGCCGCTGGCGCCGCTTCCCCAAAGAATTAAGTGTTCAATTAATCGGCAGGAGATTGTGCATGTGTATCTGCTAGTGCTTACTCCAACTGACACCGCGCAAAACTGGGCAATATTTACTGCGCATAATGTTGCGCTTTTGCTGATGCTGCCACCGAAGAGAGTAATGCACCGGGACAGCTATGATTCGACGTTTGGCAGCTGACTTATAAACGAGTACCCAGCTGAGAGAACTTAAACAAATTGACAGGCAGGATGAAAAAGGAAGGCAGAATAGGGAAGGTCAAGAACTGCCGTGTGTCTTCAATTCGCCCCCTCTACAAATGAAGATCAAATGGAATCGACAATAACAATAATTGTCTCCTCCTCGAAAAAAAGAACGCCCGCACACACCCGAGAATGTTTATTCCAACCTGCACATGTGAACAGAATCCAAGATTTATGGGGCCTAGTACTGCGCGAGATATTGTGCACTGCATCACTCTATGGGTGGGATTTCAATTTTCCTAGAGTGCTACAGAACATAATACTACGACGACGTTCTCAGATTGTGTCGGGTGTTTCTTGTACCCCCGTGATTGCTCCGTACCGCTGCTGCAATAACGCGTCCCGCAAAAAACCTTCAAGGCCGTGCTTTTGGCGCACGGCGATGCCGACACTCGTCCTCATCCAAAGTGAATGCGCCCAGCACGGGCTTCAATGCACGTCAAGTGCGCGTTTCGGACATCGGGAGGGGTCTTGTGATTGAGGTGAAGAGACACCACCTAATAACTATGCAGCGACACTTGACGCAATGCCACTTCCGCTAAGCGTTTTTGTTTTGTTCTTGCAAAAACCTGCGGCTTGCTGTTGCGCTTTCCCATCTGCTGGTCGAACTGTCATTCCGGAAGGCCGCACACCATGTTGGTCCAAATGCACAACAGAATGCGCGCATAGCTCTCTCCTTGGGAGCAGAGACAGCGGTTGCTGTGACTCATCGAAATGAGAGCAGTCCGCTTGGAAACGGTACGAATCTGAGCTCGATCATCTCCTGCGTGCTCCTCGCTCGCGTAATCGGCGCGCGAGCCCTTTGCGACGCTTCTTCCTCGCTTTCGTTATTCTTTTTTTACTTCCTCCAGGCACGCTGCTGTTTGCGCGACGTCCAGATTGCGTGCTGCGAGTTGTCTGCATAGAGCACATTCGCAGTGGGGGAAAAAGCGCTAGGGAAACGCAGAAGGGTTGTAAAGGAAGGGGGAGAACACGTCCCGAATATCCCGACGCCACCATCAATCAGCCACACGACGCTTTGCAGCCGCTGCCTCCCGAAATTTCAAATCGTTTTCGCCTCCCCCTTACATCTCCCCCTCCCTTACTTCTCCCTGTCCTGTCTAGACCGCGTTCCTGTCTGGCCGTGTGGAACATTCGGGGGGACATTCGGGCGCCGGCTGAGCAAACAGAGCAGAGACAAAAACCAAACTATAATAACTGGAAAGAAGGGCTTGTGAAGTGAACGGCATGGCCCTGAAGAAGGCTTTAAGACAGTTCCAAGTCGTAGCAGGGAGGATGAGAATGATTAAGAGCTTTGAATGAAGGGTAAATAAGCGAAAAAAGAAAGAGGAGATTCTCGCAGTGGGGAGGCGATTGAAGGACGTGAAGCTTAATGTGCGAGACGCCGCTGATTGAAGGGACGTGCAATGTTGAGGTTTGTTGCGAAATTGTGCGAATGAATGTTAATGAGAATGAACGGCTCTCGCAGGAAGGGGTCGGGGAGATAAAAGCAAAAGGTTGATTCAATTATTGTGGCAGGGATTGTTGTACCTGTTCCCCGTCAATTATCGCTATGGGCAGCCAAGCAATGCTTTTGCAAATCTTGAAGAAAGAAAGAAGGAGATTGAGCGGGAATGATTAGAACACTGTCGGCACTTCTAAGCTCTCTCATAGTAATGATGGGTTGTAGTTTCTGCTCATTCCCCCGACAATACCTGGCACTTTCCGTGCCTGGGGGTCCAAGGTGTTCATCTGGTGAGCACAAGGTCGTGATTATTGCAAATTTTCTATCGCTCTTCTTTTCCCCATCAACACAATTTAACCAACCTTCCTTTCCTGAACACACCTTGCTTGGCTGTAAGTAATATGCAGGGTGCGGTAGTGCTCTGAAATGAAACAATAGAGGAACGATATTTAGGATTAACAAAGAAAAAGGTAACAAAGAAGCACTGGTGTAAATGAAAGAAGTCAAGCAAGAGGGTGCCTCCGATGTGCGTAAGTTCCCGTGTGAAAGAAAAAAGAAAAGATGTGAATAGTCGTGGAAATAGAGTGTCGGGCGAGAGGAAAATCTGAGAAAGAAATAATTTAAAGTGGCATTCAAGGGCTGGGTGTGTGACACATTCTGATTGCGTAGAACAACGTGTCGGCGAAATTTTGGGCTCTTCGCACAGATGTGGTACGCATTTCTCCTTGCCTGTTGGTTGTCCTTGTTTCACGTTTTTGGCGCTGAATATATATGAACGCAACGCAGTGTTTCTTGCGAACTGAAGTCTTTGGCGAATATGCAAGAAAACGAGTCAAGGGCAGAGACCCGATTTTAGTAAAACATTATCACGGGTGGAGTTACTGCGCCTGCAGCGCTTCCAGATGTTTTCGAAAGGAGAAACCGTGCTTCATTAGAGCCACCGACGTGGCTGCGTTGCAGACTGCCGTGTTCTGTTCGTGTGCGCCTTTTCTCCGTCTTTGTCTTTCCTGATATCTTAAGCAAGGGCTGCCTAATGAGAAAAATTGCAGGCTTCAGTGCCGTACTGTAGTTGCTGCGAATCTTTTGGGGAGCCCCAGACCATCGCTTCAGCGCTGCGGCTCCAGCTTAAAATAGATGGCGTGCGAAAAAGCCCATGTACACGATAATTAAGTGATAGCACTGGCCAAATTTACATCCAAGTCCTTCTCTCTCCCCTTACCCTGTCCTCCAGCTGCATGATGTTTGATCTCCCGCCCGAGTTTCAACATAATTGTTCAGGTTTTGAGGTCTCCTATACGTTACACAAACGAAGGATAACTTTAGTTATATCTAAAGTCTCAACAAGTGCCACGGGTTACCTTTATTGCCGAGAACTGTCTAATGAAGAAGTATAGTTAGACACTGATGAAGCTTATGATTACGGATCATGGCGAGGGAACTTCCATACGGGTATAGGATGGCTTGCAGTGTATATGGCAGGTACTCCGATGCGATAGGCGGCAGCTTGGCGATACCCTAAGCATAAGCATAAGCATAAGAAAAGCATACAGTCAGTGAGAGACATTTAGTACGATAGAAAAGCCGATAGAAAAGGCCGGCCTGAATCAACGTTCTGACCAGCTGCTCGGCATCGGGTAAGGGAGACGGGAGTAAAAAACGAGAGGGAGACAGGCGTTGCCGATGGTGGTGAAGATGGTGATGAGTGAACTTGACCAATTCATTACAGAACCCGTGCAGCGAAAAGTTAGATGATAATAAAGGAACCTGAGAACAAGCTAAGGGCCAGGCAACGAGCCATCGAACGGGAAATGGCAAGTGTAAACAGACAGGTAGACTAGACAGCAACCAGGTGTAGCTGGTGTGCTAATTGAAATTACGACGAAGAAGTGGAGTCGGGCAGGTAACGTGATGGCCGAGAGCAGGTAACCGGTAGTGTATTCAGGTAAAAAAAATTAATGGAATATAAATGGTGTTATGGCGCTGCTTACGACGACGATTATGAGTTCAAGTGATCAAGATTGTTAATTGGCCTAGTTAGAATGTTGTATTCATGGTTACGATCCTTCAGCGCACAGACAAGGCACAAAACAGAGAGAGTGCTCAAGACGAGCGCTGTCTCACAGCTGAATATTTTATTGGGATCCACCTAGAATGTATACGGATGAAAAAAGGAAAAAAGAAAAGAAAGCGAAGACAGCATTTATTTTCTGCGGTCACTTTCTTTTTTTCTTTCTCTTTGTATTCGTATACATTCGGGGTAGGTCCCAATAAAAATTCAGCTGTGAGACAGCGCTCGCGTTGTGCACCTCCTTTCTTTCGTGCCTTCTATGTGCGCTGATGTATGGTAACCGCGCATCACTTCAGTTATCACGAAAACAGCATCCTTCGCGATGGCAGTCGTCTCGTTTCTTACCACCCACTGTTATATCGAGGCACCGCCAAGGTGTGCTCCGCTGTTTGCGTAGCTGAACACGCGGCGCCGCCGCACTGCGCAGGTGTTGGCGCAGTCAGCGCCAGGACGAATCACTTTGCTGGCCCTATCTGGAGCAGCGCCGCATTTATCATTCAACGTTGGTTCATTTTCGCTTGAGTCGCGAGGCGAAGGGCGGGCTAAAGCAGTATTTATTCTCCTCAGACCTGTCCGGAACGGAGGGGTTGCACCGGTATGCTTTTTCGCCGTCCGCTTTCTATTTTTAACCCGCCTCACTCGCTCCGCTAACTTAGACAAATGGAGGATCCGAGGTGCGCTCTCGAAACTGCGCTAGACCCCTCTTGAGGCGCCGGTGTTGCGCGAATATAAAAGAAAAAAATAATCAAATTTACCCGCTTCAAATGATTTTTTCTTCTCGCTATAGAGACTATTAACTTTTATTATTCGCCCCCTAGATCACTGTTTCTCTTTCTAAAAAAGGGGCCATGATAGGGTTTCACTGTTATTTACCCTTTTTCTTCGTTCAGCCAGTCTCGCCTCCGTACATTCTGTAGCGAAAACAGCCGGCGTATTTGCGCAGCGCCCAGTTGAGTCTACCGTTCGCTGCGAGGCCCGTCGAAGCGCAGCTCACGGTTCGCAGCGCGCCAAATGATTCTCGCGCTCGAGCGACAGGCGGCGCGCGTGGATTATCGAGCAGCTGCCGCGAAAAGCAAACAGCGCGTCGGCGTCGAAGAGCCGCATCGCGGCGCTCGGGATGCGGTGCCTCGAAAAAAGACGAACGGGTGCGACCAGAACGATGGGCCGAACGTCGGGAAGGTCATCGAAGCGTAATAATGATTACTGTTTCGGAGCGATGGCGTTATTACGGGGCGCCTCCTCTGTGGGGCTCTTTGTCCCGATGCGCAGCTTCGCGATTCTGGGCTCGCGCGCATCGCGGAGGGCGGCGCCACCTAGCGGTAAGCAGAAACTGACGGCGTGCGAAGGGTGTGACGAGGACGCATTGAGAGGAAGCTTTAGCTCGGGCGACACGGCCCATTTGAATACATGTAAAACGCAAAAATGTTCTTCTGAGATAACCCCTGACCAGATCTTAATTAAATTAATTGCATTTGAGAGAGAGAGAGAGTTAAATTCTAGTGACTGCTGGAAGCGGAATTTCGATTTAGGTCCTGTATTTTGTCAAAAAGATTTTCAAAAATTTGAATGCTTGAAAAAATTCGAAGCCAACAGTCACTAGATTTTAAGGTTTTCTTTTAAATGCAACAAGCCTCGTCAGATTTGGTCCAGTGGTTGCAGAGAAAAACGAATTCTCCTTTTACATGTATTTAGACAGGAGCGCCGGAGCTAACGCTTTCTCTTAAGAGTGTCGAGAATGTATTGCTAGGGCGGCGTCAAAGTGTGGAACTATATGGAGAGGGTGCAGCTATGATGAGAGTAATTTGTGACGGTGAATGTGGACCATTTCATCCCCCGTTCGAAGAAGTTTTATCTAGCGGAGTAGTTACGGCTACTACGGAGTTCGTTCCTGTATGCAACGTCACTGGTGTTCTTGGATTATAAAAATCGGGAACGAACCCGCTTGCCGAGAGCGCAGTTCTGAGTTCTCCTGCCTGAACATTTGACACGCACAATCGTGCCCTTCTCGAAAGTTGCAATTCAATGGAGGACGGTCGTTACGACAAACTGGAGCTGTCTGCACTATTAGTACACTACTATACACACTTTACAAAGACGTAAATGATAATATAGACAAACGTATTGACAAGGTAAGTGATGCACTTTAGTGTCAACTTATCGCCAGCGGTTTTTAACTTGATCTCTAGTTTATTCAAGAACACCACACGTTATCGTTTTGAATTACAGGAATAACACCACTCATCGTATGCTACTTTTCTTACTCTCAACCAGTGTCCTCATCACTCAGTTAAAACCGAATTTTTTGTGTCGTGTATAACATTCCGATATGTAGTTAAAGGGACACTAACGGCAAATATTAGTCAGTCTAAAGTGATAGATTAGTGCTTGAGAATCTCTAAGGCGTCAATTTTATCGCGAACGGAGCCTCAATAATCGAGAAATTAAGGTAAATGCAGGACATGATTAGAGACTCCCCCGGGACATTCAAGTACTTGCCCGATGACGAATGCACTCCTCAGTTATATTCTGTCACTGGTACTCAACCACTCGTTGCGAAAAAAAAAAAAACATCCTTGTATTCTATTATAACACGAAATAAAATGCCACTTGTTCAGTTCTATTAATTCTTAGAAAAAAGAGCTCATTGAAATTACGCTTGACAACGGCGCGGGTGGTCGAAAGGTTTCGCTTTCATTCGACTCCACGCAGCCAACACTTTCGCGTTTCACTAGTTTCGTTATCGCGTAGTGCTGCGCTGGTTTTGCTGGCTCACGAAACTCGCACAAAGTGCAAGTAATAGAGAATTCAACTTCCATGTGATGTCGCGGGATGCCCGAACGGTCTACGCCACTTGACCAAAAAGCAGCTGCAGCGGCGAATCCACCGCTCTCGGTTGTACCCCCGTCTGTTGGGCACTGTTTTAATCACCGACGGCAGCAAAGGGTGGTGATCGCGTATGCAACGTCACGACTCCCCCTGGTTGAGGGCGGGAGATTTGAATTTCGAAAAAGGTCTTTGGGTTCTTCAGAGGCAATTTCCTCGTAAACTAAGTCTTTTCTTGGCACGAAACAAGCATTGCAAAGTTTGTGGAATTGTATTTATACAGTCCACGTGGACTTAGTGTTTGCCTGGAGACACAGAAATGGAAGATAGGAAGGAGGGTAGGCAAGAGGAAAAAAAGAGTAACAGAACAAATCTAAAAGAATAAAGTAGAACACACTGTAGGGCCGGTCACTACAGAATGTTAAATAGAAGTGTCTGAGCTACAAACATGAATCTAAGTTACTTAATTTTAGAAAAGTAAGTAGAGCGCGATGAGCCTGATCGCGTTGAGACGCGGAGTCACTCTGGTACAAACATTAGTCGAATGTTATACACCGCAGGCCAAGGAGATGATAGCCCCTCACTAGCGACATGCGCTGTGCACTGAAAGCGATACACTCAAATATCAGGTGCTGAAGTCTCTCGCACTAACCGCAAGACGCACACCATTTTCATTCGGTCAATGTAAGGATACACTGTCTTTCTGAAATGACATTTAACATGTGTAGTGGTCATTGTGACG